>NC_137228.1:13961338-14106338 GCF_949987685.1 Ammodytes marinus
TATGCATCACATGATAGTGTATCTTAGAAAAAGGATTAACTCTATAACTAAACATCTCATACATAAAATAAAACTATTTAATGGAAGAGTTTTGGGGCCAAGGGAGTTGTTAAAGATGGCATCATCCACCACTGCCTCAAGTCTTTCCACAATATCAAGTGATGAGGTGAAGATGTATTTAGTTATTTATTCTATAGCACTATATATAAAAACACGTAAGGACGTTAAGTTAGTCCATTCTGTGCTACTGACACATGGCGGTGCAACATTGTGCCTCAGCGCCCCGCTCATACGTAGAAATAAAAAGGTTCATTCCATGGTCATTTTCCAGAGATTATACCCTGATTTTAACATACTTATGAAAATAATATTCAATTTCTACCAATACTGTTCTGAAAAACAACAATAGATTCCACACACTGCACCTTAAATAGGATTCTAGTGGTGTCAAAATCTACTTTAAAATCTACATTATCCCACATTAATAATAATCAAATTATCACACAGGCACACACACAGATCAGGGACCAGATAGATTATATTTTATCGCAGTAGTTTGCATTGCAGTCATATCTGTTGAATGTAACACCATCGACCTGTTAATATATTCCAATTTCTTTGAGTCAGTTTTTAAACACATAGTCCTAGATTGATATTCGTAGATGCAAAAGCACAAGGCCAAAGTTAAAATCCGATCTTTCCTGATTCCTGTGTTGCGTGTGTGGCGTGACATCGGCCTGATTTCATAGTGACTCTGACATATTGACATCCTAAAAGCTTCACGCTGAAGTAGAGCCCCACATATCACACTAGATTTAAATGACACAACCAGTAGGACCCAGAAACTACCAAAGTTAACTTTTGCTAAACTAAAATAGAAATTTAAGTCAAATATATAAGTTTCCCGTTTTAACATTTTATCAAAATATTGTCCAATTTAATTATTTCTAATGGATCACAGAGATTTGACAATGAGAAACTTCTGCATAATCATAAACAGCAAACAAGACCATCGGTGCAAAGAATGCTATTTTTATATAGTTTTTCTTAGTGCCTTTGTCATGGGTATACGCTCACCCAGGAACAACAGATGGCGTAGAAAAAACACTACCGCTTTTGTCCAAAGGGGATGCAAGAATTAACACACTCTGAAAGTTCCTCGGAGCAGCTTTAAGTCCAGTATTTGGGTGAAGTATGAATGCATGTATGTTGAGTACTCACTCTTTGGAGTAGCTGAGGGTGTATGTGACCTGCTCTCCGTCCGACAGGTTGTCCAGCGGATGCCACCAGCAGCTGAAGTCCTCCATGTTGGGCGAGCGGCAGAAATAGATGAGAGGCCTCGTCGTTGTGGCAACTTCCTCTGTGAATGAATGAATGAATGAATGAATAAATAATTTAATAAAATCACAAAGTCGACAGGTGAGACACTTTTTACTGCTCTGCCCTTGTCGGCCATCTTTTGTTATTTCACATATGTTTGAGTGAAAACAACGTATCTTTAGATGTATGACAGTTTCTCTTTTTTTAGTGGATCGTGAGGATAAATTCACAGATTTTGACAAAAAAGCGATTTTGTCAACAAGTATTCTCCAGAATCACTAACTCCACATTTAAGCTGAATAAACTATTTGAACCCACTTTTTTTTTCTTTTTTTTTTTAAGATATTTTTTGGGCATTTTTATGCTTTTATTGATAGTGCAGAGAGACAGAGGTGAAATGGGGCAGAGAGGGGAGTGACATGCAGAGAACGACCGTGGGTGGGAATCGAACCCGGGTCTGCTGCTGGGCCCGGCCCGGCCCGGGAGGGGGACGCCTTACCAACTGAGCTAAAGGCGCTCCCTATTTGAACCCACTTTAAAAAAAAAACACACAAAGAGACGCAAAACACCCACAGAAACAAAAAAGGCTTTACAGTATATGATGTACCTCATGTAAGAGTAAAAGTCCTGGGGCTACAGCAGCCAGCGAGACATCATGTGGCGTCTACAGATCTGTGCAGTAATCCATCAGAGAATGCATGTAGCGGGGGGGGTAAACAAAGGCCCGCTGTGTGCCGTAAGGAGCTCAGTGCACAGCGCCAAAGGGACTTTCTGATCAACAACAACCTCCACTTCTCAGAAATACACAAAGAAAAAATTACGCGTGCTGGGTTCCAACAGATTAAACCGTAACTGATTGCTCTACCGCCGTCTGTAACTGCTTGCTCATATTAAACGGGGAATTCACTTTTTTTTTTAAGAACACAAACAAAGAACAACTGTCTCCGGGCTCAAAAATCAAGATTCAATTATGTGGAGGCCCCTGGAACCGTGAAATAACAGACAAGAATATGTATTTAAACCAAACTGTGGGCCCTGCTGCTGTAAACAACAACAGTGAAACAGTAACTTTCCAGGAAGCTTTCTAACTTCAAACAGGGTTCCATCGTTAGAATTTCCTGTGAGGAAAGTCTGTTTGTACCTTCTCTGACACAGTCAAAGTTACAAGCCTTTAAGTAACACACTCCTAATTCTCTATTCTCTCCCTATCCAGAGCCATTGGCCTTTGAAAGAGAGTCTCAAAAGAAGTGGGGCTGAAATCTATCCCTATGCAAAGGGAGCCCACTACAAGAGTGCTACTTCCTCAGCAGCCCGATTAAAACCTCCACATTTTTAATAAGTTGGCAGTTAAAGCTCTTAATTCAAGATTAAAATTTCAAACACATAATCATCTTATCACAAAATAGCGTGTTTAAGTGGACATACGGCCCGGTACTTATTTGATATGCTTGATAAATAATAATGATTCAATGTTTAAATTAACTAAAGAAAACCTTTTTGTGCTTGTCTTTCTTCCGGACATTTTTCATAGCTCTTGGTTTTGAGGGTGGGTGTGTATATCTCTGTTTGGAGAGCCATCTATCTCATGCCTAACCAGCGATACCACATGGGGAGAGACACTTACGGATTTCATACAATTTAATTTAACCTAGAGATACGTGTGTAAACCTTCTGCTGCTATGAAAGCACACAAACATACAATTTTGGAAATATTTTCCTTTTTTTTCTGCATTAATAAATCAGTACACAGCAACAATAAGGGACGTTCTTGCAAGTGGAAACGTGTGGCTCTCTCAAGGCATTATCCAGATAACATATCCTGATCCAAAGTGGAGCTGACAGGATCTCCAAAGCTGCACATCTGGAAACCATCGTGAATAAGAAGCTACAGCATATCTCATTTCCTGTGAGCTTAGACATAAATCTATGTAGGCTTTTTTTTATCTCTTTCTAGGTCACATGGTCGGAACCCAGTCGTCCCTATAGAAAGCCTTTGACTCCGACACATTTTATGCCAAAATAATTTGTTATTTATTTATTTACTGGTTTATTTCAGGGACATTGCACACTAATCAACAGTCAAACTGTATGTGAGCCAGAGTTAGCCTAAGAGGCTAGTTTACATCCGTTGTCCCCTACCAGATATTCAAAAGGCAACCTAAAATTACAGAAATAAAATGCATGTATGAACAAAGATTCAAAAACAACATAGTCGACTCAGAAAATACAGTAACACACAGTAAGAACGAATTGACAGACAATGGCAAACAAACAATAAAATAAGCAGACAAGAAAACACAGCGTACATTAAACATTATAGGAAAGTGCACAAAACAGTAGATTAGAGCAGGCCAAACACATCTACAATAAAAGCACATATACAGCAGCATAATGACCTAATAAAGACATGTATTATGAAGATTGTCATTGTTTAAAACCTAGAATCAGCTCAGGACTGGCCGTCTTATCTGTAGCTAGTGAGCATATCTCTCATGACCATAGCCCCGGAACTAAAAAGTGTTGTCTGCAATTTACAGAAGGTCGTCAACTCGGTCCTAAAACATGGATGTCTAGGGGGCGCTCTTGGTTAGAATCCAGCCCGGGTCGTTTCGCTCTGCATGTCATTCCCCTCTCCACCCAAATTCATCTCTCTGCACTATAAAAAAAGCTTGGAAAATGTCAAAAAATTACCTTTAAATTAAAAAAAAAAAACATTGATGTGGAAGAGAACAGGACGCCACCACAAGTGAAACAAAGTGTATTGTCTTCAGCACACACTCTGTGCCATCTCTCAAGGAGCCAAGCGCAGCAATGTTTTGGTTCAGATCAAAGTGAACAGTAACAACTTCAGTGTCTACAGAGATAAGTTTTAACAGCTGAGCTCATAGTGTCGTTTAGGATACAAAGCCGAACTATGGCCTCACACACAGATACATAAGACAAGCAAAAGGTGGAATATTAATTATCAAAGCCATAATTTGATATCAAAGTTGGGTGTCTCAATAAGCTTTGACAAACATGATGCCATTGGAGTGAAATATTAAACACAGACAGAGAGAGAGGAGTCCCCTCACTCAGCTGGTCCTGAGGCTCTGTCCACAGACAGGTTCCCCCTCTGCTCTGCCTCAGGACCAGCCTGAGAACATATCAATTAGACTCAACCAAATTATAACACATCAGAAACAAACCTACCTCACCCATTGGAACACTAAAACACAAACACAGAGCAAAATGCAGTGTTATCTGGCCCTAAACAGACAGTACACTGTGGCCCCCTACCTGACCACAGTGACTGATATTAGACACAGAGTGATGTTGACAAAGTACAGACTGAGCGCTCACAGCCTGGCCATCGAGACAGGCAGGTATAAGAAAACATGGCTGCCCAAAGAGCAGCGGCTGTGCCAGCAGTGTGGAGAAGCTGCTGTCGAGACAGAGCAGCACTTCCTCCTGCACTGCCCCAAATTTAAAAATGTTAGAGAAATATATTTTAACAGATTCGGCCAAATACACCAAAATTTTAGAAGCTCCCCTGAAGAGCAATTTAGATTAGTTATGGGAGAGCATAAAGAGAGCTCCGTCCTTGCAGGACAGTTTATTTCGGCTTGCCACAAAATTAGGACATAATACACCAGGTCTCACTCACACACGCACGCACGCACGCACGCACGCACACACACACACACAATATAATATTCATACAGATGTATATATCGTTCATATTGTATATTGTTTTATTTTGACACATTGTGTATTGTCTGAATATTTGTTCGAATTATTTGTTATCTGATGTTTGCTTTGGCAATATTGTTTTTTAAAAAACTGTCATGCCAATAAAGCCAATTTTGAATTTGAATTTGAATTGACAGAGAGAGAGAGAGAGAGGCAGAGACAGAGAGAGAGAGAGAGAGAGACAGAGAGAGAGAGAGAGAGAGAGAGAGAGAGAGAGAGAGAGAGAGAGAGAGAGAGAGAGAGAGACACACACAGAGACAGAGACAGAGATAGTTTTAGTTTAGCTTTTTAATGTAGAGTTATCATTACTGACATTAGGCTGACTATCTGACCCCCTCTGTCTACTTACTCGCTCGTCTCCCGTTGTCTGCATTGCCCAAGCCAAGCAAGGTCAACTGACTTTGGTGGAGCAGCTTTTAATTGATAAATAAATATTGTTTCTAAACACAATTAATTTGTTGCGAGATATGCGTCAGTGCAGTAAGGCAAGGCAAGTTTATTTATGTAACACAATTCAGACACCAGGACATTCAAAGTGCTTTAGTAGTTTACACCCAGGGCTTAATTGTGCCGTATCCTCCCAGAACAGGATCCAGCACCTCTTAAGTTGGGACCGCAAACTATTTAATTGGATCTGGCACTTCATGCGTCAATATGAAAATATATAAATATTCTATATATTTTCCGTGCCGCACCCCGGGAATTAACCACAGCACCGTGATATATTGAGTGATAACCGCGGGGAGTAAGAGTCTTTACCGTCATAGCCCTACGTCAGCGTTTCATTTTGATTCTCTCGACACATTGATGTCCAAACGTCCATCAATCAAAATGTCCCAAACAGGGCTAAAAAAAGGCATGTTTTTTTTATGGTTTATTAGTCAGTTTGGAGTGACAGAGATGAAATGGGGCAGAGAGGGGAATGACATGCAGAGAACGACCCGGGTCTGCTGTGAAGAGGACTGAGCCTTATTGGGCGGGCGCTCTAACCACTACACCATTAGCACCCCAGCGACACAGGGCATGAGTGAGAAACTGTAGATATGAACAGAATTCACAAGGTTATTCTAGTTTTAATAGGATAAAATCAGCTGGATATTTCCCCCGCTGAGGAATCAATGAGCTGCCGACACGTCAAGCTGAGCGGAAATAAAATCGCCCGACACCTTGGGATGTTGCCGACAGAAAACCACTCGTTCCTAGAACTTAGAAAATAAGCACAAGGCGAACCTATAGGCCTCAATTATAGACACAGATTACTTTGTGGGGTCAAGATTTATGATGGTTCCACGTTGCAAAGTGACTCAAACAATCAGATAAACGTAGTGGAGTAGAAGTATGCAGTAGGATTTTTGTGTACCCATCAGCGACCAACGGAAATAATCAATTTGTTTTGTTTACTGTGTTATTTTCCACTACTGATAAACACATAATGTCTTGTTTTATTAAAGCTATATTGCGTATCTTTTTCATATAAATAAATGCCGGTTACATTCAAGCCGTCGCCAAATGATTTGACACAAAGTTGAAAAAGCCTATCAGCTCCACAAAACTCTCTCTGTATTTCTCAGTATGGAGGCGTTTACAAACTGGTGTCACCCCCCTGACACTGGTGCAGGAGCTCAGAAAAATCCCAAGAAATGTTTCAGTTGTTGAATCTACTGCTAAGGAAAAACCTGGACGTACAGCAGAAAGTATAAAAATACATGTGCCATCTCTGAAGGCTTTACCTCATGTAGCTGCATCAACAGTGTTGTTGTTATTATTACTCAAAAGTCCTCATGGGGTGACAGAATTTACGCACTATAGCTTTAATATATAAATTTCCCTTCTGTGACTCACCGTGGCTGTGTCTCTCTCTGTAAGCGACGGCCTCGTCCACTGTCCGGCTGCAGCAGACCGGAGACAGCAAACACAGCAGCAGCAGCAGCAGCATTCTGCCGCCTCTATGAAAACCTGTCAACAGACAGACAGACAGACAGACAGACAGACACACAGACAGACATGAACACACAAGGTCATGAACTGAAAAGAAATGTTGTTGTTCTGTAACATGTGCAATGACAAATAAAGTTGATTCTGATTCTGATTTAGCAAACTTGTAGATTTGAAAAAAGCATCACAGATGTACAACGCATTCCATAATATGTTACCAGACTGTACCCAGAGTCTGTTTCAGATTAGAAACTAACTAAGTCAAGCATAGAAATAGATATTATGTCTCATTCCTACAAATGTAACCTTCCATTTCTTTCAAAACTAAGTATATAATAGAAAGATTAATTTGAGTTTACTGGTAGGACTTTCTCCCACTCTAGTCCCAGGGTTTTAGTACAATATTAAATTAAAGGCATCTGTGACTGTGTGTGGACGCTGAATACTTGTAAATTATAGTCCAATAAATGACTTATTGTTCATTCATGTCTTCTCAGGTATAATAGCGATAATAACAGCTTGAGGTCAGAGGTTATGTCTGCAGAAAGCTCATTACTCTAATCAGCTTAAACCAAAGACCACACGAGTCTAGACCATCACGGCAACACCAAGTTTAGTAGGCTAGTAATTCTGCTTTTCTGCTGTTTATTAACACTGTTTTTTTTTCAGCGCACACACTCACAGTACAGACAGGTAGCGGATCACGAGGAGATATTCACTGATTTTGACAAAAAGTGATTTTGAGAACAAGTATTCTCCAGAATCACTGACTCCACCCTTAACCTAATATCAAACTTTAGTGCTATTCCTGCTTCTTTTCCTGGAGTGAAGGATTTGAGTTGCTGGCAGATGCTCAAGTGCAAAACCAGAGAATAATAAAAGTAGAAATAATGTGTAATGACATCACATGGGAGCCGGGGGGTTTTAACGTCGGCTCTCATAAGCGAAGGAAGGACAGAGAAGACGTGCAGACAGCGGCATTAAGACCACAATCACTCAGAATAATCCCAGGATTACACAGAGCACAGGGCCCTGCTGCCTTTATCTGGACTCAGGCCACACGGCAGGTCAAACGACCCGATGTGATCATAAGCACGAAAAGAGAAAAAAAAAACACAATTCAACTTGACTGATTTTTAGCTACTGGTGGTTTGTAATACGTAAGGGACGGCTTCACCCCTAACAGGCACATACAGTACGAGCAAAACAATAGCCAGGCATCTGTTTGTTTAATTTGAGCTCTAATTATATATCGACAATAAGCGTGAGCAGTGCATGCTTTTACATTTTTTTTTTGCTGTGTTTATTTAGATTTTCTCAAAAACAGGAACAAAATTGGCCCAGGGTTTTTACAAAGAAAGCCGTGGCTCATATCCAATAAATAAACGAATGTGTAGACTGCAAAACTAATCACTAAAGAGAAATTGTTATAAATTCTGACATTTTAAGCCGAAAAAAGTATTAAAATCGTACTTATAAACGATAATTATGTTTGTTTCTGTGGACTAACATTTTGAAACTAAATCTGTTTTGGGAAAAGTCAAAAACAGACTGGAGAATAATTGGACTCTATCCAAAAACCACCAGCAGTGGCGTGCACTAAATATCATTGACCTTTCTTATGGTTTTTGGTGTTTTGTTGTTTCTGGAATGAGATCACATGGAGTGTTTAGTTGTGAATGAAGAGATGCTCCTTCGGGCTTCCACACTCTTCACCAGCTAATAAAAGCCTTCCCGTCTCTCACTAGCTATCTGACCTGAGGGCTTTTTGTTTTATTAAATTAGCTTTGTATGTGACTCTTCAAACCAAGACAAAGTCACAGTGTAAGGTCTGAAACAGCTCTAGGGAAGTCCAATGCTGCAAAGATATATAAAAAGCCCTTTGATGCAGCTCAGATATAGATTAAAAAACTGGATTTAGACTTTTCACACTTAAGAACTGCTCGGTTCATTCATGACTTTAAATCGATGCCTTTGAGCTGGCTTTCAATACAAGTTGAGCTTTTACTTTTCAAGATTTTATCTATTATGCTCCTATTTATCGTGTTTTTAATTTCATGTTGCTTAGCCTATATGTTGTTTTGTATTATATGTTTTGAGCCTGTACAGTGCTTCAGTCAACTGAGGTTTTATAAATAAACTTTTTTTTTTTAAAGATGTTTTTTGGCATTTTTTATGCTTTATTGATAGTGCAGAGACAGAGGTGAAATGGGGCAGAGAGGGGAGTGACAGCTAAGGGTGCCCCCATAAATAAACTTTATCTTGAAAATACTTTTACTGCTGTTACTTAATGCGCCATTAAAGCATTACAGATTGTGATTGATTACTGTTTACACTTATGAGCACTAATTAGCAAAGAACGTTTTGTTTTATTGGCCTGTTAGTCCAACGTGCATGTGTACGACACCTTATGGCTATTTCTGATTAGAATCAAAGAAGCAACTTTTTATCACTACAGTACGTCCTTGAGCTGTGATAACTCCACGATTAGTCACATAACATGATATAACAGAGGAGTGTTAGGGCCGGCCACGGGGAAGGGGCAAGAAGAGAGGAGAAAGTTGTTTTTTCATTATGTACTTCAAGATTCTTTTTTTTAAATACAATTAAATTTAGGGGGGAAAAAATCGAGAATAAAGTCGACAGTTCTAGACTGCAGTAAAGTTGGAAAGATATTTAGAGATTGGACCTTGCGATATCAATAACTCAAAATGTTCTTCAAACCCAAACAATGCATCTTTGCTATGGTCATAAGGCAGACAGACAGACAGACAGACAGACAGACGTCCTCTAAGCTCCACTAATAACTGCACTGTACTGTATCAGAGTGAAGGGATTGAATATTTTTCTCTTGGGTGTTTCCCTCTGTAGACGGCCCCTGTGCTCTCATCTCACAGCCCGCTGCACATAGAGAGCAATGTTATTAGTGGATGCTTAGAGGATGTCTGCTTTCAGTCAAAATGAGGTTGGGGCCCATTGGCTGCCTAACGTTTACAGGTGAAATGTTTTGAGAAAAACACACACACACACACACACACACACACACACACACACACACACACACACACACACACACACACACACACACACACACACACACACACACACACACACACACACACACACACACACACACACACACACACACACACACACACACACACACACACACACACACACACACACACACACACACACACACACACACACACACAGACACATTATAAACTGTGCTCATTCATTTTAGATATATTCTGTCATGAACTGAAGTGCAAATGGCTCTACATTTAAATTCAAATTTTAGGAAACTGCCCCAGATTTTAAATATTCAACAAGCAGCCCGAGGCTGTATCTCACAAAGAAGCAAAGGACACTTTTCATCAGATATGAAAGGAATAAATATCTGTGGAGCTGGCCACATGGAACCAAAGTTAGAGTGTAGCTACTTCTATATTTATTTAGTGAGAATAACAAAACACTGCTGACCTCGAGAACACAATTAAAAAGGTTTTATAGAAGGATTCTGCACAAAGACACTGAGTGATCCAATTCAGTTTTTTCATCCTTAATGTCAGGAATTTGGATTAAATGTAACAACATGCGTCACAGTTTGATCAAATATAATGATTACTGAAAGTGTGTTCACGGCCGGGCAGCTGTGGGTGTGTGTAATTAACATATTGAAATGTATTGAAAATCTTAGAAGAATATTATCAATATGTTAAATAACATACGCAGCTAAATACAATTTAAAAGCACAAAACGTGTGCGAAGAGACAGAGACGTGGTGAGACTTCTCATGAAGTCATGTAAGTTCATGTGCTAGTGTGTGTGTGTGTGTGTGTGTGTGTGTGTGTGTGTGTGTGTGTGTGTGTGTGTGTGTGTGTGTGTGTGTGTGTGTGTGTGTGTGTGTGTGTGTGTGTGTGTGTGTGTGTGTGTATGTGTGTGTGTGAGACAACGTGTTGAACAGATTGGGCTTTGTAGTGCTAAGCTGGATTTGACTTTTCCCAAAATAGTTTCCAAAACACTATTTATCAATTTCGGTGATTAAATTGAGTCATATAAAAGGAGGGAGTTATTATCATTCAAAGGTCCGGTGACCTAGGATATTTAATTCCCAATGTACTACTGATTAAACTAAGGCCGCTAATTTATATTTTCATGCAAGACACTGCAGGTGAATCAGGTAAACATGTTAACTTATACATCATGAAAAGCTTGCCAGTTGATTACTTAAATAATAATAATTTTTTGTATTACAATTTTTTCCGGAAATTTTCAAATAAATATGCAAATGTGTTACGTGTAAACTTGCATCTCCTTATTTTTTTTTTTTTATTTTTTTTAACCTTTATTTATACAGGTAAATCCCATTGAGACCGAAGACTCTTTTTCAAGGGAGACCTGTTTCCCTTTCCCACGTTACCATTCACACACACATTCACACACCGATAGCAGCAGGCTAACTATCGACATTCACACAAGGCAAGGTGGGTGAAGTGTCTTGCCCAAGGACACAACAACCATGACACAGGTGGCAGGGCGGGAATCGAACCTCCAACCCTTTGATCATCGGCCGACCCGCTCTACCACCTGAGCCACAGTCGCCCTGTAAAACTAAAATCTAGATGTTGGATAAAGCCAGAGTTAAATTCTTTATTTAATTTTTACAACATATTAAGTGTCCACAATTTATACAGAACAGATTTTGGATACAGACTTTTTTCATTTTATAAATCCAAAAATATTATGTTCTGGATAGTTTGAAGCAATGAGTGACTAGGTCTGTGTTAAAGCAAGAGAAGTTAGAATAATACCTTTGATTCATACCACCAAGCTAGGAAAGAGGCCTGTAGCATAGTTCATATAGAAGGGATCAGTGTTGCATCATACAGTATAATCCACTGTTTAAATTATATTTTCCATGGTACATTGTCAGTTATATCCTGTAGAAACAATACAGCTGGTATTGGACCATAGAGTCTGCAAAAAGTTAATTAAAGTAAAATCAGAGAAAGGTGCGATTTGCCATGGGGGGGATTGGGGATATTTGCCTCCCTGTGGTGTTCATATCCGGCGTCGGCTAAATTATTTTTATCCCCGGAACTAAATAAAAAATAAATAATTTCTAAGAAACTGCCTTGGAAAGTATAAAGCCAGGACAGACCTGTGACTGTTCATCTGAAAAACCTATTGAACTAGAAATATTAATCTGGAGAAGGCTTGTTGTCAAAATCAGTGAATATCTCCTCATGATCCACTACCTGTCTGTACAGAGTGTGCACTGAATACAAATCTAGTGTTAATACACAGCCCAGACTTTGTAAACCTTACCAAAACCAGTTAATTAAGTTGGTATTCCAGGCTCAATTCAGTACTTGGAAGCTTGATATTTGATTTTTTTTGCAACAAAAAATTTGTAAAAGTAACTCAAACTACAATTACGACGGCCCTACAGAGAGCATATTCAAAAAAGGTATCGATATGTTTCAGTATTGCTAAGCAGTATTGTATCAGTTTTGATCAATAAAACCCTATATACCCATCCCTACAAAACGCCACATCTCTTCCACAAACAGAAACCGAGAAATCACAATATCAAAAGCTTTAGTTACAGAAGCACAAAATGCCGTCACAATCTGAGCATCCGCCGACACATTCCTCAAAAAGGTTAATCTGATACACACGCAGCTTCCCTCGCTCACTGTCTGGCGCTCGGAGCCAATAGAAAGGCATCGTTCTATACCTGTTGTTGCTGTGACTACCGGCCCCCTAACTCCCCCCCCCCCCCCCCCCCCCTTTGCTAACAGCACAACACAGCGGAGTATAGATCAATCCACATCACCAGAGCAGAGGCAAAAACCCGCTGAGAAATGTCTCAACGCATCAGCAATTCAATTAACCGCGTCAACTAAATTAAATCTGACGGGCAGCACTTCAATATAATCCAGCAGCTGTACAAGATGATTCACTTAAAGTTACAATACATACAGTATATACATAGCTTGGCTGGTAGAATGGCCTAGAGGAAGAGGGGCACATAAGTAACCATGAGGCTTAACTTAACTATAGCTTTATACATTTTGTCCCACTTTACAGAGAATCACATGAAACATTTTTTAGAAAGGAAACAAACAATGTGAGTCATGATCTATCAGCTCCATCTTATCTCTCCCTCCAGGCACCAGGGCCCCCTCACATGTTCTTCACACTCTAACTTCCATGGAAATGCATAAATACAAGCGCTCTTATGACAAGCAACTTAAAGCTATAGTGCGTCATTTTTCTTGTCAGTTACATTCAAGCCATCGCCAAACGAGTTGACACAAAGTTGATTAAGCCACACAGCTCCACAAAACTCACTCTGTATTTCTCAGTATGGCATCGTTTACAAACTGGTGTCGCCCCCAGAC
The DNA here is from genome assembly GCF_949987685.1 of Ammodytes marinus. NCBI lineage: Eukaryota > Metazoa > Chordata > Actinopteri > Uranoscopiformes > Ammodytidae > Ammodytes > Ammodytes marinus. The sequence continues at coordinate 13,974,739 of NC_137228.1, forward strand.
ACTGGTGCAGGAGCTCAGAAAAATCCCAAGAAGAGCCCAAGAAGTGTTTCAGTTGTTGATTCTACTGCTAAGAAAAAACCTGGACGTACAGCAGAAGGTATAAAATCCATGAGCCATCACCTGAAGGCTTTTCCTCATGTAGATGCACCGACAGTGTTGTTGCGATAACTAAAAATTCCTCATGGGGTGACAGAACGTACACACTATAGCTTTAAAGCATTCCTCTATGACTATACATTTCTCCAACACTAAATATTTTCCTGGTCTGTATGTCCGGAGGAGGATTTCTGCACATGGGACCAGATGCATAAAAGTCTCTGTATTAATGACTAAAACAAAGACAAGGCGTTTGTCTGTGCACAAGCCTGATATAACCATGCCTCCAACTATCTGTTTCCATATCAGTACTGCTGCCTGCTCCACCTGCTGTGTATGACAATGGTCAACAACATATGAAACAAATCCTTTTGTAATAACCTTCAGAATAGTGCTAAGAATGATTATGGAAAGCTTGATGTAAGTGCTTTAGAAATTTAGATTTTTGGTTGAGATAAAGTAATATTGAGATAATGGTTGTTAAAGATGGTTGTATAGGAGACTCAATCAGACAATGTTTAGTCAAATACACACCTAAATGTACATTTTGGACCTTTGATTTAGACTAGTATGAAATAAGACATGTTTTGGAAGATAAATTGACTAGTGTTTGAAAAACAGTGTTTTGACTGCAGTGTCTCGCATTTAATATGTTGGTGTGACCGTGGCCATGCACAAGAATTCAGATAAGTATTGAAATAATCTTTTGTATTCATCTAAGGGCAACTGAGGCTGGTGGAGTTATTTTAAAGGTGTTTCACAGAAGGGATGAGTCATACCGGGTGAGTAGCTTCCCTGGTTTTGCACTCTGATATCGACCGCTGAGTGTGGGGCGTATGAGCCTGTGTGCAGCTCAACAGAAGGTGTGATGGCCTCAAGACGCATTCAATGTTCTAACCCCAGTTTACCTGGAATCCTTAAATGTCAAACTTCAAAAGAAAACTGATCGGCTAAAAATCAGTAGTCTCCAATGGATGTTGTCATGCAACATCACAAAGGTTTGGTCAAGTCAAGTCAAGTGACGTCAAGTATACTCATAATACAATACAATACAAATACATAGTTCTATCTTGACACCAGTAACCAATGTTGTTACGTATTGAACTCCATGTAATTAAACTAGTAGTTTAACTCCATTTTAAGTCGCTTGCCGGTAGAGTGACTCAATAGTTAAACAACTACTACAAAAATTGTTGGGCCATAAAAGCATAGGGAATTAATTTTAATTTGAATTTACATAATGACTATCTCTACAACATCAACACAAAAGGCTCAAACTGTGTATGTTTCAACAACATTAAACAATTATGATTAAATGTCTCTAGATATTACGATTCAATGCAAGACAGACTTTGATTAATCTGAATGCCTTGCATATAAAAAGAAACAGAGGCATTCGAGGAGAGATAGAATAAATGAGACATTCCCCTGGAGCGAGCAGACATTTAAAAAACCTTTTTAAAAAGAGAAGTAAGGGTTATTTAACAGAGCGGAGCCGCTGTCCCCACAGGCCAATCTGTGCCCTTTAAAGGACATGGACTTTAATAACCAGCACACAAAGAGGGGAAAATGTAATAGGCCTAATAGAAATGTAGTCCCTAAATGTCACCTGGCATTTAGTTTAATTTGTTACTGCATCACTATCAGACTGACAACAGCACAAAACATGCTTTACAAGAGCTGAAAAAACACTTCACAAAGGGATTAAAAAACTAATTATAAAATGTTATGATTACTCTTTGTATAAAAAAGATGGTTTGAATATTGTTAGCGCCATTTTAGGCTATGTGGCCTCCTAACCTCTTAGGAGTTTGCTATTCGTAGAAGAGAATGTAATTAACCAATAGCTGCCTGGCACAGTACAATAATCCGTTTAAAAGGCCTTGCACTGAATTGAACTCAATCACCTTTGACTGACAAAGTGTCAGTGAGAATATAACGAGACGTTCCTTTCAGACTCACCGTTGGACTTTGTGGCCGAGGATTCTAACGTTATGTGCACATTTAGTAGCGATAAGACTTATCTGCTGCTATGTAGGTCCATCCCAGTGTGGTCAGAGCATCCACCCATCCATACTCTCTCTCTCACACACACACACACACACACACACACACACACACACACACACACACACACACACACACACACACACACACACACACACACACACACACACACACACACACACACACACACACACACACACACACACACACACACACACACACACACACACACACACACACACACACACACACCATCAGGAAACTAACACACACTATCAGACAACGCATGCATACACACACACACACACACACCCTCAGGCAACACACAGGCTGCAAACACAGATCTGATTTGACATTCGATCCACAGGGAGTAACATGCAGCGCCATGACGCCAGCTGAAGTTTACGTTTGGCATAAACAAGGCAGCTTTATATAACCTGCATGGCACATTGTCCTGTTACTAATTGTACCAGGACAATTGACTGATAGACAGATATGAATCACAAACACAATGAGACCACGGGGTTAATCTAAAGAGAGACTGTCAATGATTTTCACTCCATCATATCTATGGTCATTTTTCTGCAATATCCATTCAATAAATAGTTTTTACATTCCATTATATAGAGCGTTGTCGTTTCAAACACACAGTCACAAGTCTGACTTTCCGGTACAGTATTAAATTGAAGAGTTTGCCTGATAGTATTGAACATGATGTTGTTTGTTATGCCAACCGGACAGGTCTGTCTCCGCAGTTGCTGTCGGGAGCAACATTTTGCAATGGTGGACTCCATCTTCTGAAGTTTTCAGAGTTTTGTGAAATTAACTGGTGTAAACATAACGTTGGCTTTGTGGCAAAAATTATTAACAGCCCCCTAGAACTAGGACTGATTTACTGTACCCCAAAGACACACACACACACACACACACACACACACACACACACACACACACGCAAAAAGCAAACTTGCACATGTCTTAATGTACTTGAAAATGATTGGCATTTGATGCATAATTATATATAAAACAAACGTGGCACAAACTCATCTTCTGAATGTCCTATAACGACCTGGTTAATGATAACACATACTTGCAGTCACCCAGCAGTGACCACAGGTGTCGCCAAAACCAACCAGAGAAAGACGAGTTAACAGAGAAAAAAGCGAAAGTGCTCCCAGTCTTGTGTTTGCACTTAAACATGTATATAATTAAATGAACTTCAGCTGAACTGAAAAACAAGATGCTCAGGATCTGTTTGGATAACAGAAGACATGATAAGGTTATACGGTTACACGACTAAATGTATATTATCTTTAAATGGATTTTCCATTTAAATTCCATTTTCCAGACACTGCGGAAAAGAACATCCATTACATTCCATGATCCATTCCATCCATTACAAGTGACGTAAAGAAGTTTCAAGAGAGGCAGAAGCAACACATCAACAAAGAAAACATTATAGAAGAGTATCAGGGCCACGGAAGAGAGAAAAATAAGAGTGGGATGTTTTTTTTTCCATGATGCTGTGATGGAAATTAATGTTGTTTGAATGTATATATGTATTTATCTATGTATTATATAATATATAAATATTGCCATGTCGTGATTAAACTTCATACAAGTAATCTAACTGTCAAGAGGTTCCTTACCTGACCCTAGCTTTGTATAAGACAAAGTAAGGTTGTTTATAACTGCGATTACTGAGGGTAGGTACTGGAGACTAAGATTGCGTCACAGTATGCATGTAATGGCTCACTATTTTAATACTGATAAACTGTTGTGACGAATGCAAATGTCTGTGTGTTAATGGAGTTTACTATAATTACTGAAGAAAGACTTGCTATCTTCAGTCAAAACTCTATTCCCATTGAGAATATTTTCATGGCTCCGCTTTCAAGCAATAAAGATCTTAACTATTATACTTCAATATTGTGTCAACTCAAAATATCGAGAATAAACTCAACATAAACTTGACTGCATTAAAGTCGGAAAGATATTGGCAAAATTCCAAAATTGATACCGGAAGTTCGAATCTTTCCAGCTTTGCTCCAGTCTTGAACTGTTGAGATCCTTCACAACATTGTACTGCAAGTGCATGATAAAAAAAAAAAACATTTCTCTTCTCATTTAAAAACTCCCTTTTAGGCCTAACACTCTTCCGTAATGAATGGCTATTTTAATGCCCAAAGTTATTTGTGCTTCGACCTAACAGAGTGGATGAAAAGTTAAACTACAATAGATGCAGAAATGCAAAGTATTTCAACAAATCTAAATCTTCTAAATGAAGTGAACAAAACATTGAGTTGTTGTTTCTTCATAATCACAGTCAATGGCCCCTCTCAATGTTTCGAGTATTTTAGTGCGATTACAGCTTTAGCTTTTGCAACTACAGTATTTTGGCCAAACTTCAAATTACTAAAACTACTTTGTCCTTTTTTTTTTTTCATTCCATTATAGTTTTGGGATCCAGTGTGCAGAAGCAAACAGCATCCTTTCTGATACATGAAACTGGGAACACGCTGGTGGTAGCTAATCCGACTTATATACATTTCAAGGGTTATTTCTGCCTCAAAGATCAAAGCACTCCGACCTTTTAAACCTCATCTTTCACAAGATTTGTCACAAGATGCAGAGCTTCTCAGGTCACTGCTCACAGGCTTCTTAAAAATCAGACGCTGAAGTTAATAAGAAAACATGCTTAAAGCTATAGTGCGTAACTTTTTCATATAAATGAATGTCGGTTACATTCGCTAAACAAGTTGACACAAAGTTGATTAAGCCCCTAAAACTCTCTCTGTATTTCTCAGTATGGCAACGTTTACAAACTGGTGTCGCCACCTCCAGACACTGGAACAGGAGCTCAGAAACATCCCAAGAAGAGCCCAAGAAACATCTATAACAAACACATGGATTTAATAATGAATCATGTGAAAGATCTTTAGCCGACTGTTAAAGTGGATTAAGTCAACCTTTTCGGTCTGGTGACCCTTAATATGAAGCACTGTCTGCTTTAGCCACTCATGACTGCAATGGTTCCACCCAAAAGGAAAGCTCATCTAAAAATGCACAAAAAAAATTCAAAGATTGGAGAAAATAAAAAAAATCTTTTGCAGTTTTTTCTGCGCACTATAGGCTACTGTTTAACAAAGATCATAAAGAAATATGTTTCACAACAACACACATGTAACAGCCTCTACACAGCATGTTATGGACATATTTTCTGCAGGTACAAAGTACAAATCTTACATAATAACATAACAATTAATGTAAACCATTACTTGTCTTATGAGCACCTTTGCAAACGTCTGAGCACATGTTTCTGTATATTTTGACATCTGTCAGAAATTCCTGTTTTTTTTCAAGGTTAGCAAATATGTCTGTTAAAACATACATAGCGGATAACTTGAATATTTGGAGGCTTCTTTACGGATGTTATGCTGAACTGAACAACAACAAAAAGCATGTAAAAAGGCGAGAAAAGAGCTGTTAACCTTATTATCCATCTCTTATGACAATGTACAAAGGATTGGTACAGAGATTGTGTCCACACTCCACACTAAATTAAGCTATAAATTAATTAGGCTACTCGTCCATTTAAGCCATTTACAAAGTACATTCGTGAAGTTGTAACGGTTAAATACGACTATTTTAAACCAGTTGCTGAATAATCAAAACAATAACTTACACTCGTGATGCAACCGAACCGCCCTGAACTGCAACAATTTCATAAGAATTATTATAATTTAGCCCAATTAAACTCTCAACTAAACGCATAACGTTCTTAATTAACTGAACTTTTTTATGAACGAGACACACCTGTGCACGCGCGCTCCGTCCACTATTAAACATGAACCTGTCTTACCCGAAAAGTCAATAAACTGCTCGAGGATTCGACTGTTGCCGAGTAGAAGCTTTTCCTGGAGAGAGATTTCCCGATATAGACCGGTAGTCCGCGAGAACTGCCCGTGAGCGAGACGGGGCTGCTGCTTGTCGACCCGCTGCCAGCGGAGTGGTGCGTTCACGGCCGTTGCTGTCATTTTACCACACGCCTCCTCCCTTTCTCCCTTTATCTGTAACGAGATTTTCCCTCCACCTTGTACCGCGTCATCACCGCGTCATCAGCCACACACCCTCCAGCACGCTGCTGCTGCTTGCCTTGAGGAGGGACGTATGGAACACCATCACCGCCAGAAAGATTAGATAGATAAATCAAATTGATTTTAAATAATAAGCTTTGAAGTTATAGTGCGTAACTTCTTGTTCATATGAATGAATGGTGTCCTGGGGAAATGCGCATGTTGGGAAGACCAAGAAGAAGAAGCACTATAGAATAAATAGGCTAACTAAATACATCTTCACCTCATCACATGATATTGTGGGAAGACATGAGGCAGTGGTGGTTGATGCCATCTTTAGTGACTGGTTTTCTTGTCCTTGGAGGTTATATATTACACACTGCACCTTTAGGATGTTTTTGGTGCATTTCAGCCTCTGTTTGTGTGGTGTAACACAGGGTAATAGTACAACCATGTGTACAGTATCTGTTCCATAAGTGACACGTTAACGTTTCAGCTGGTAGGAACATGTTTAGGAACATGTTTAGGAACAGGAACAGGAACACACACACACACACACACACACACACACACACACACACACACACACACAGTTCTGCCTCCGCGGCTTTATCCCGGGATGTGTGTGTGATGAATCATTCAGAGGGAGAAGCACGGCAGCTAATTTGAGTCATGCCTCTTGTCATGCTGTTCCCATTGGTTAAACATCAGTGAGGAGACAATAAGTGAACAGAGCAACACACACTCGAGGCCTTTGCAGCGAACGGAGCCCCCTGAGTCAAACAAGCTGCTATGGAGAATAATCGCATTATTTTCGTGTCTGTGCAGTGAATATAATACTGATCTGAGGTGACGGTGCTTTCACACATCATAGGAGGCTGACAGTGCTGCTGCTAGGATCCAGCCATCCCTAAAAAGCACATGACAGCTTGTATGGATCCTGCATCAAAAACATCACAAACCTATTCAACGTACACAGTATATAGGCTATAGTATGTGCTGTTTATTTGGTATTGATCTACTGTAGTTTGTTGGGGCCAAGCGCTTTAGAAGTTGAATTATGGTTGTTGGCTAAAGGCAGCTCCTGTCCCTTGCTGGGTGGTGTCTTGTATTTCCATGTGCTCAAGTTGTTTTGCTCTGCGGTTCTGTCTGTTTGTCCAATTTGTTGTTAGTGTTGAAGCCGAAAAAATAAAAAGTTTAATTTGACCTTGGTATTGTTCCATTGTTTGAGTGTCGGGCTACACAGGCTCTTAAGACATTACATAATTTGTGTTGGAGGCATTTAGTCATAAACCAGAGAACTAGACTCATTCATTTTTAGGAGGATCACCAATTATAATGCATTACATCCTGAAGGGAACATAGATAGGTATGTGACAAACTCTAGTGACCATGAATATTTTGTCCTAGCAATCCATCCAATAGTTGTCAAGGTGTTTTAGTCTGATTTCAAAAGGTACAGTGTGTTGTATCGGGAAATGTATTGCAATGCTCTGTCTCTAGCCCGACCTGCTCGGAGGATTTACAGAAACTACGGTGGCCTTCAAGGACAAGAAGCTAGTTACTGAAGATGGCATCATCCACCACTGCCTCAAGTCTTCAATGGCAGACCAGACCGGAACAGCCTATGTACAAAATCAAATATTACTTTGCTTCACCTTCGTCCTATTACCATTATTAATCTGACATAATCAAATACATTCATCGTGACGCATTTGCAGTCTTTCTTCATGGACGTATTTCAATAATTTCCTAAACAAATGGACATGCTTGGGTGCTGGTGTCTTTAAAAAAAAATGCCGCTTTTATCCAAAAGTGCCCCTACAATAAACAGAAACTCAAATTCTTTGTGGCTACTTTAAAGCAGATGTTAATACTCTTATTATTAGACAAAAAACGGACTCATATATTCAAGCAAATGCCTGTCCTGTGCTGCACTCTGAGACTTTTAATGTAATTGATATGTTATCCACATAATGATAAACAGTGAGCTGCTTCAGTTAGTGGATTAACTAAAGGGCTGTTGTTATTGTTGCCTCTGGTACGCAGTCCTAAACTTCTTCAAGGCCTCCTGCAAACATCCTGACCAGCCAGCTCCTCCTCCTCGGCCGCGGCTCACTCATATCTTCTAACCTGTTATTTTGTATTTTTAATGGAAAACATCAATAATATTAATTTAACTATACCAAAATCGCCAGCAACATGCAATTTCCTACTTTTTCCCCCAAATAGAACAATACAAAAATACAAAAACAAACAAATAAAAACCTTCCCATTAACAGACAGAATAAATAAAAAGTGACAACAACTAAAATACAATCCGGTAACAGAGACAACATCTCGATCATATCTTCTAACCTGTCGGCCCAATCCTGCTCTTTCTTCTGCAGGGCTTTAATCACCTCTCGATGTTGCACCTCTAGCTTGGCGATCTCCGCACGCTGTCTTTTCAGGATCGCCTCTTGTTGCTCCCAAACGTGATTGACAGCTTTGTCCAAGATTTTCTGCAACTGACTGATCTTGAGGCAAATCACTTTACCTTCTTCCTTTTGCAGAAACTCAACATCTTCGACGTGGAGGTTTGGTTCGCACTGAAGAACCTCTTTGTCCAGCTGGCCTTTGGGTGTGAGACATTCTGGTTGAATGTCTGAAGCCGCTGTGTCACTGCTTATGTTCTCAACACTCACTGGTGTGATTGGGATCTTCGGGCTGGTTGGTAGACCTACACTCTCTGTTTTGCATAGGACGAGTTTGTTGGCCTTCACGACATCTTGACGTTGTATCTCATGCAGACGGAGATTTGTGGCATTTTGCGTCTCCTGTTTCCTAGTGGATTTCTTGAGCAGCACCAGATCATCGGGAGACTCTGCGTTCTTCAGACTGCGCTGCTTATGAGCGTCCTTTAGCTTGATACTCAGATCCATGCTGATGGCCGTTTCTAGACTCAATCTGGAGGCAAAGTTTACCTGCACGTCTTTCAGCTGGCGTCGCAGGTCTTGGCTTTTCTTCTCTGCTGCCATGGTAGCGTAGGACTTCCTACACGGACCGTTCTCTAGCTGGTGCTTCAAGTCCTTATTTATTCTCTGTTGGGCACTCAGGCTGTCAGCTGTCTCTTTCAGCTGTCCCGTGGTCGTGGCCAGTCTGGTTTTGAGGGACGCATTCTCCAGCCTCAGCTCGCTACTGCTGGAAGTGTCTTTGGTCCTTTTGCCCTGCAGCAGATCAAGGACTGCACACAGAGTCTCGATCTTGTTTTTCAGGGATCCTCGTTCATACGGGGAGCACTGCATGAGTCTCACCTTGTGGGACTGAAGTTTCTGACTCACATCCATCTCCCACTTTCTAGTGTACGACTTCACGCGACAGTCCAGACTCGAGTCGTATGAAGTTGCCATTTTGTCTTTTATTTATCCTCGTTATGTTTAGTTATTATCTGGGCTGAACTGAAAAACAGCACTGAAGCAATTATAATCATAGTTCTCTATGACATCACCACATGAATCCATTTGAGTTGACAGACAGTTGGAGTGTTCCATTCCAGAATGTGTTTACACTTTCAATTGTTCAAATCAAGGAGAAATAATGGTTACCATGGTAACAGCAATGCAGCCAAAAACAAACACATATATACAATACAATATAAAAAATAATTGCAACTATTATAATTATATAACAAAATGTCATACTGCACGAAGAACAACTAGTTTGGGGGTTGGACTTCATGAAAATCTTAAAGTGCCTATAATTGATTTATTATTTTTTTAAATAACGATGCATTAAAATATAAGAAATAATTAAAAGACGCCCACTAGGTTATGTATAAAAACGCCTAAGGCCGTACAGTTTCTGATTTATGTGCCACTGTAGAAACATGGCGGTGCAACATGGCGGCCTAAGCGCCCCGCTATATGTTGATATAAAAGGCTCATTCTAAGCTCATGAACATATCAATATTATATTCCTTTTCTACCAAGTCTGTTCTTCAAAGATCTTTAATGACTAAACACAAGTTGAGACTTTGACACTCCTCCCTTTTTTTCATGTATCTTCTATGCTATTTTGTATTGTATCTTGTACAGCACTTTGGTCAACTGATGTTGTTTTTAAATGTGCTATAGAAATAATTTTGACTTTGACTAAACACTAATTAAGCCAGTTCATTCCAGAGACATAGTGATATAGTTGACTACTCTATAGCTAAGTACATTTCCCAAGAGCGTCCGTTGCCCTGGGGATGTTTGAGGTCACGTCTGCAGCGTTGCGCCGGATAACCCACGGTCATCGCTTTGTAATTATGCATTGTGAAAATGGGTCGGTGGTAATGTCACAGTCGCTATGCAACAGATTTAATCCAACCCCCTCACCCCCACCCCAGATTACGAGGGAAAATCACTCAAAGACCTTTCATCTAAATTACACACAGCATGCGAGTGTTTTGCTGCTTTGACCTTCACCGTTTAACATATGCTGCAAATTCTCCAGCCTGCGGTAACTTTTGACCTTTTATAATAACTGTTTTTGCTTCACTGCTGACTGCAGATGGGTGGGTGGGGGTTGTCATGTTGTATGAGTGTTTGTATTTTCAAAATGTAGACAAAACACCTACCGTTTTAGTTTTGTTTTGAATTTAGTTCTGTTTATCTAATATTAATTATATTTAATTAAATTTTCTTCAGTTTTTGATAACATTTTATTTCATTAAAGGTGCTGTAAGCAGAATGGTTCTTTTAGCTAACTTCCTGTCAGTTACTGCAGTTAGCAGTCCCCTCGCTCGTCACCACAATAATGCGGGATACTCCAATAAGTTTATTTGCCGATTACATGCAAAGCAGCTGAGAGATCGGCTTTATGAAACGCGCACATTTTGTAAGTGATCACTGTATGAATAAAGAGCGATTTTACACTTATATTAACATAAATAAACCGCTTACTTCACCTTTAATTTAGCTTTGTTCTTAATTGTTTTTTTTTATTTATGTATGTCTCCTTACTCATATGCTTTAACTTGCATTTTACTAATTTGATTCATTGCTTTATTTATCAACATGGATTTTATCTTATTTTGAAAATCACTTTGTGCTACATATTCTGTGTATAAAAAGTGCTATAAAAATAAAGTTTGATTTAATTCAATTTGAAATGGCTTAAGAAAATATCTACGAACAATAAACACTAGATTTACCTCAGTATTATCTCACTTAAACACAATCACAGACTCAAAACATTTCTCCATCAAACGAAGAGCACTTTACTTTGGAGGAACAATACAGATTTTCATTGTTATTCATTGAATAAGAACTCCCTGACACAGACAGCTGGGAAAAGCAATCTGCACCAACGTGGTTGTGAATAAGAATAAGGCTGCACACGGTCTGAAACCCATAGATTATTTACATCCTATTTCTTCTGACTTGCAGCGAGCCAACATGAAAACACTTCAAACAATTGGTATAAAATAAATAAGATTAAAAATAAAACATTTGGAAAATAACCTGTAAGTCATCATAGCAATATGGGTTTTAAGATGTAGCAGTTATAATAATATAAATAATAAAACAAGTCAACCAATTTTAATCATAAACAATTCATGGGATACAACCGAATGTACCCATTACGTTTTTAAAAACCTCTAAATTTTTGATGCAGATCGTTCACTGATATGGTGTACACACAGAGAATATGAATAAATATTTCAAGACAAGCAATAATTGGCCTTCATCCAAGAAGGAAAAACACCTAGACAGTTAAGATCTTTAGTTCACAGTACAGGTGTAAGTCCGTAAGGTGGAGATTTTTATCATATGAAAATAGTTAGTTAGTTTTATTATTTGTCACATACGCACTTTCACAGGGCAATGCATAGTGAAATTCTTGTGTACGAGTCCGGCTGTCATTCAAAATATGAAAGAAATGTATAAGTATTCGGTTATTGGCACCAGTTATTACAAATTTAAAATTCTTTAAAACCCGGCCAATACGGTTATAACAAATTACATTATGGGCAAAAATGTATTTTGTTATTGGCAAGTTACTCCATTAAAACCCTAATATTTACAAGCATGAAGGCCCTGCATCAAAAAGCACATTCTTTACTATTGTGCAATCGTGACAACATGTGTCTTAAATATAGTGGAAGGTGCCGGCTTTGTAAGAGCACATACAAAAGTGTATGAAGAAAAAGTTATTTAGCTGTAGAAAGGTTTAAAACTACGACTGTGTTGTGAAATCCATGTAGACACACGGTAATTAGATCAACATCTCAGCTTCAATTAAATCATACAGCCCTTAGCAGTGATCATAGGCCACTTGTTTTCATTCATGTTTTACCACAGTACATCTGCATTTAGTGTGTGTGTGTGTGTGTGTGTGTGTGTGTGTGTGTGTGTGTGTGTGTGTGTGTGTGAGAATGGACTCATTCTGTCACATCTTGTGTCTGTCACATTGCAATTAAACTTCGTCCTGGTTTAGTCTAAATTATGTATTTTTTTTCCCCACTCGCTTCCACAACCATCTGTCTGTTCGTTACTATCTATGATTCGTTCAACAGAACTGACAGTTAACACACACACACACACACACACACACACACACACACACACACACACACACACACACACACACACACACACACACACACACACACACACACACACACACACACACACACACACACACACACACACACACACACACACACACACACAGTTAATTTAATTTTTGTCGCTTCATTAATTGGATTTTACATATTGGTTATTTTCTCAGAGCCAGAGTCAGAGCCACTGTGCAATTAAAAGAAGTGCCCATCTTTAAGTGTTAAACATTTCTGTTCCATAGCAATGAAAAATGTTCATAGTTGTTTAGCGAACTAATAATAAAGACGTTAATGAGCGTTTTCTTTTAATACATCGTGAAGTATTTGTGTGGTTTGAAATTCACTGTCCTTTCACTGCAAGTCGCCACTCCACCACAGTCCCAAAAGTAGAAGAACTAATTTTGCAAACAGACCATTTCAAATATTAAATGTCACAGTTGGTAAATGTAGATTAATTTATATTGATTTTAAATATGGATATAACTATACTGGTTAGATATTTTGTATTGATAATCTGAAAAGAACAATATCTCCCTCTGAAATGAAGCATAGTAGAGGTAGAAAAGGCCATATGAAGCCATAGCCTTCTTAAAATTGTACTGAGTTTTCCTGCTAGGTGGCACTAACACACTAACGTTTATGTCCTTTGAATCATCTTCAGTAGCATCTGTGTCATGATTCATGTGTTTATTTTTTCATAGCATCTAAAGTGTACTCAACATAATGCAGCGCTGAAAAGTGTTAAAATAAACAGCTTTTTGGCATTTTTTTTGTAATGCTTAATGATAGTGTAGAGACAGAGTTGAAATGGGGCAGAGAGGGGAGTGACATGCAGAGAACGACCGCGGGCTGGAATCGAACCCGGGTCCTCTGCTGGCCGAGGCCCATGGGGGGGACGCCCTACCAACTGAGCTAAAGGCGCCCCTAAAATAAACAGTTTTTAACAGATTTAAACATAAACAGTAAATGAAACAAACTGATTGATATGTAGTTCTCTAGTGCAGGATTTCAGCCCCTAGTTGAACCTCCGTGGTTATGATGTAATGGCCCACATGTAATCGCTCGAAAGCTCAACAATGATCTGATTGATGTAATCCAGTGCTCTAGGCCTTAAGCCCAAATACCATTTCTAGATGTTCTTTGTATTGTTCGTTTAAAGACTTTGAGAACTTGATCAGTATTTATTTATTTTAAGCTGCTGCTTGTATATTTGAGGAGAGTAGCAGGTTGATCCAAATAGGTCAACTGAATTTAGTCTTAAAACCTCTTGAACCTCCCGGTGCATTCACTGACCCAACTGCATTATAGGATTCCAGACAACCCAAGTTACCTTACCTGGAAGAACCTTAGCTAACCCAAACTCACATTGATTATTGGGATTCGAGGCTAATAGGGATTTGGTGGCCTTCCAACTTGTGCAGCAGTCACCTCACAATCTGCTACCAGTCTGTACTGTGTCCAAATCCAGTGTTAATACACAGCTTAGGCTCTGTAAACTGGCAGAGCCTGGACTTTCTATTAACTCTGTATTTTTTTTTCCAGCGCACACACACAGTACAGACAGGTAGCGGATCATGAGGAGATATTCAATGATTTTGACCAAAGTGATTTTGACAACAAGCGTTCTCCAGAATCACTGACTCCACCTTTAATCACACACTTTTTCCTATCAGACACCAGACCAACATATTGTGATAGTATAATGGGATCAGAAACTGTTTAACGGTTACCAGAGTTAAGCTTGAAACAGGAAGCATGTTGAAATAAATTTGTTTTACTTCATGTTTAGAAATCCGCCACTTCCTCTGCCTAAACTTCACGATGTCACCATCAGAGTATCAAGTTCCTCACAGCCGTCACCTTATTTACACACATCCAGGGCTCAACAGCGCCTGGGTGCCTATCCTTTATAACGGATAGGCGTGTTTCAACTTTGAAAAGTGGCGTTTATATTACTATTTAATGTTTACACTGTATATTTTTAGCATTAATTTCACTCAATCAATTCACCGCTGCTACAATAATGTGAATGAATGAATGAATGAATGAATGAATGAATTTTTATTATTGTGTCATGTCCAAACAAGGACCCATCCCCTTCGGGATTATAAGACACCAACAACTAAATCAAATTCACATGATAACATTCACTTCCTGTAAATAAATGGAGATCACAATTCGCAGTGGGACAACAAGGAAACAAGGAAACAGACACAAACAAAAGAAAAGCCAACATAAAGATCTCATTGATAAGTATGTTTTGTTTTGTTGATACATCTCCTTTGATTTGTGCTAAGAATAAAGTTTGAAGATATTTTCTGACAAAGTTGGAACTGTTGAAGTTGTTTTCTGTAGTTGTGTTGTCACTAAGTGGGCGGTTCTTCTATGATATAATCAGGACTTATTAACATTGTTATGGAGAAATATTTCAGATTTGAAATTCTTTGATTTAGTTTTGAAGGACTATGAGGTATAATGCCACATTCATGTCATACAGTAGAAGTACTGAGATCTTTCTATTTTCTGACCTTTCCAATACTAAATCACTAATTGATTTACGGTACAAAATTTGTGATTCTGGAGAACGCTTATTGTCAATTTTTTTTGTTGCCAGAATCAGTGAATATCTCCTCACGATCTGATACCTGTCTGTACTGTGTGTGCGCTGAAAAAAATCCAGTGTCAATACGCTCTGTAAAATGGTATGTTACTAGCTACGATGGGCTCCTTTGTTTACTTGCCTGATTTTGACAACAAGCATGCTCCAGAATTGCTGGCTCAACCTTTAAATCATAAAAACATGAGTCTATGAGGAAACGATTGATAGTTGCAGCCCCCTAGTTACTAGAAAATCCTAGCTGTTGATTTTAGGGTCAATATAGTTTGATATTTGGCCTCTGCTCAAGTCGTGTTTGCACTAAAGTTGTTAAAATATTTCAAAGACAAACAACACAGGTATGTACTGTAGAAATTATTGACCTTAAAGATTTATGATTAACAGATATTAACTGTAGTGAAAACAGCTGCTGGCAAGAAGACAACACCTTTTCTTCTGAAGGAGCACTTCCTTATTTGCTTCTAAAAAAGGTTATAAAATGAGTAGTAGGTAATCAGTCCACTGCACTCTTAACTCTCCCTCCTACACTGTTTCCTGCTTCAGTCTGTATTATCACATTGACACACACACACACAACTTTTCAGAAGCACTTTTCACCATGGGGAACTTTGCTGCCAACGAGGGACTCTCCATATTTGTCATTGTGAGTTTATTTAAATTTTTTATTATTTATTCTCTGTTCTACCGCTTTATCTCTTGGCGTGAGTTTTATTTCACCATCTGCATTTATATACAAATGAAAAAACATTTTAAAAAGTGAAATAGAGCCCGACCGAGCAAACAGATGGCAGATTTCTGATTAAAGCAATATATTAAGTAAAGTCATTGGATATATTTCATCATTAGTAAAAATACGCTTAGCTATATTCATGTAGACGTGCCTTGCGGTAAGAAAGATGCTTTAGAAATATTTGTAACCGGTTTTTTTTGCCGATGCATTTTGCAATAAAACAGTAAAAAGGTACTCTTGAACAGAAACACTTTCATTTAAATGTTGAAATAGTTGCCGTTAAAGATGGTTGTATGGGAGAAATATACAGACACAAACAGACAAGGTTTAGTCAAATAAACACCTAATTGTACATTTTGGACCTTTGATTTAATACTAGTGTGAAAGAATACATGTTATGGAAGATAAATAGACAACAATTGGCCAGTGCTTGAAAGAACAATGCTTGAAAGAACAATGTTTTTGCCTGATGTCTGATGTGTTTGGATGTGTGTTACAGCTGGTATGGCTGGGCATCAATGCGTTCCTGTTTGTCCATTTCTACTTGGCCTTTCTGGTGGAGAGATGGTTCTACACCAGAGTTTTGCTGGGGGTGAGTCTGGCATGCAGCATCCCCTCCACTGAGCACATTACATTCACTCCTAACTTAAGATGCGATGTGGGAAGATAAGTGTCTCTTTTTTATGCTGTGTGATGTGTTTTGTGGACCTGTGTCTGAAATAAAGCTTTATATATAAGATAGGATTCCTAAAGTTAGATAGGATTTGCTTCTGTAATACCAAATCAGAAAAAAATCCTGTCTTAGACTCTCCTATCTTAAGATAGGAAGTTCCATTAATACCTGTTTCTGAAAGTAGCCTATGGTACTATGTAAAAAATTTAAATGTTAGGAAAACTCACATTTTCAAGTCAAGATTAGAGACAGATTTTTGAGGTTTTAACTATGACTCTGAAGTTTGAAGGAAACTGCCTTCATTTGAGCCAACTTATGTATCTTTCGTATGTAAAAAAAAATTCACATTTTTAGAGCAGACAGTTGCCTTACATATTTGATTTTTTTTTCTTAATTTTTTACAGTGTAGCATGTATGAAAATCATCACAAGCCTATTTTTGCTGCATACCAGCAGTCTACAGAGCGTTTTTTCTTTCAATGTTCACACGTCAGAGATAAGAAAAACAATATAACAATTGAGGAAAGTTTGTAACGACTCATCTGAAGAAAAAAAACAGGACCTGGCCCTTTAATTTTTATAATTTTCTGATTTGATGTGAAGGAATCGATTGATTGATTGATTTTATTTGACAATTTTGATATAAAATATGAACAGCACTCTGTTTCATACATTAAAATACATAAATAGTCAGAGATGACACAAAAAAGCCCGAAGGCTTATTTTCATTGTGGTCCCGGTGGGGCAGGAGAAGAGGCTAAGTAGCAACAATATTAAAGTTTGCCAACACTATTGTCATACACATGTTTATACTTATTATAAATATAAATTAAGATTGATTGAAGTGTAAAATGATATTCTGTGGGTATAATTATGCTTTATAACCAAGCTAATCATGCTATAATGTAGGTCAATCCATGTTAGTTATCACAGGTAAATTACATCATTTGTTCTTACTGTAACAAAGCACCGCTGCATTAAATTCCTTGTTACTTCCTGAACTCAGAGTTTCCAAACAAACCCAACCCATATAATCTCAGAAACACAACCTTATCAGCAGCTCCGTCTATTTACCATGACAGCGCCTTGTAGGGAAAGGGAAGCATGTCTGACGTGAGGTCTAAAGTTTGCTTTATGGCTACGTGATAAACTGAGTCAATGCCACTTGCTGCACAGCTGCCTCCAAGGGAGCGGAAGTGAAACAATCTGTTGCATCTGTGCACTTTCATATATATGTGTTTTGATTCTATATATAAGTCGAGACACTGCAGGTGATTAGGGTAATTATTTTTAACTCATAGATATCATCATGAAACATTGCCAGTTGATAACTGTTCTTAAAGCTATAGTGTGTAATTTTTTCATATAAATGGCTGACAGTTGCATTCAAACCATCGGCAAACAAGTTGAGACAAAGTTGATTAAGCCAATCAAGCCTATTTTGTTTATTAACACTGGATTTTTTGAGCACACACATCATGAAGAGATATTCACTGATTTTGACAAAAAAGTGATTTTGACAACAAGCATTCTCTCTGTCTCTCTCTCTTCCTTTCTCTCTCTCTTCCTCTCCCTGTCTCTCTCTGTCCCCCCTCTCTCATTCTCTTCCTCTCTCTCCATCTCTCTCCCCACCCCACTCTCTCTCTCGCTCTCTCTCTCTCTCTCTCTCTCTCTCTCTCCCTCTCCCCCCCTCTCTCTCTCTCTCTCTCTCTCCCTCTCCCCCCTCTCCCTCTCTCTCTCTCTCTCTCTCTCCCACCCCCCCTCTCTCTCTCTCTCTCTCCCTCTCCCCCCTCTCTCTAACCCATCAGCAAGCTCTGCCTTGGGCCAGAGCTCCTGCCGCCTGCCTCAACTTTAACTGCATGCTCATCCTGTTGCCAGTTTGCAGAAACCTCCTCTCCTTCCTACGTGGATCCATCCAGGTATCAAATAAATAAATACAAATAATAAGTTGGATCTGAAACACTTAAAACTATCACATTACTATTTCTTATAATAAATTTAAAAAATACGTATTTCCAGTCGCAAGCGAATAATCCAATTTCGCTTGCGACTGTTTGATGCATTATTATTTCTCATTGTTAATATTATTTTACATTTTAATATATTTTTTTCTTGTTTGTATTCAGTACTGCAGCCGCACAGCAGCGCGACAACTAGATCGAAACATCACCTTTCACAAACTGGTGGCTTACATGATCGCCTTCCACACAGGTAATATTTTCTGCTGAAGTTATAAACCGATTTTACAATAACAAGGATTGGACTATTTAAATAACATTTCAATCAAGTAAAATGTGTTTAATCTATTAGTGATTTATCAGAATAGAGATTGTATATGTCAGCGGTCAAATACTTTACACTCAATCACGTTAAACTATTTTAAATGTTTGAATAGGCCCCTGTAGGTCCCTCACCAAACTCCAAATGATGAACAACTGAGTACTTATTCAACCTTTCCTATTTGTTCACCCAAAAACATTTTCTATGGTCATTTTTAATCATCAGAAGAACCAGCATTTTGCAGCTTCAAGGAGCTTATAAAAGTGACCGGTTTGGGTTTGGATTGGACTCTTTAAAGCCCTTTTAAACCCAAATCCACAAAATCCTTCCAACGATGTAATGTGTGGAGTTGGTTTCATGATTGTAAAGCATCTGAAAAGAGTTACAGGCATATTTATCAATCCAAATTAAATATATTGTCATTTAAGTTTGATAAACTTTAAAGGAATTCAGTTTAGATGAGGCGGTGGGCTGTGCTCTGGTTCTTATTACTCAATAAGTATTTTGAACCAATCGCGACAGTTCTCTGCCCGAACATTCTATAAAAATAATGACTGTTGCCATGGAGATTGTTTGATACGGCCACACCCACACACTCCTGTCACATGGTCTCTAGAGTTAGTAAAAAAGTAGTTTTATTAAATAAGTTTTATAATATAGCTTTACATTTTTCTCTATTTTAGACCATGTTAACAGAGGCTTTAGTTAGTTTAGTTTTATTTATTTGTCACATACACAATTGCACAGGGCAATGCGTAGTGAAATTTCTTCTTCTAAATTAAATAAATTCTTTAAAGTCACTTTGCCATAACGCTCATCTCTGTTCTCACTTTCTTGCAGCTGTGCACATCGTTGCACACTTGTTTAACTTTGAGTATTTCATGGACGCCCAGCTGAACCGTAACAGCAGCTTCCTTCCATTCATCCTGTCTGAGATCGGCACCGGAGACAATGCCTCGTTCCTAAACCCCATTCGGACCAACGAAACGGTCAGTTCAGTTTGTTTTTTAGAACTGGGTATCGTTCAAAATGTTTCGATATTGATACGTATGTCTTGACTTCGATTCCAGTTCCTGAACGATACTTTTTTCGATATCAATTCTATGAATCAGTTTTAACAAGATCACGTTACACATTATGGTAAAAAGAAAATATACAAAATATCAACAAATCAAACTTTAACTTGTCACAACCGTAGTAACTGCCTTCAGACTACCAAACATTCTGTATCTCATGAGCCACTGCTGCTCCACACAGACAATCACCAGTAAACATCTTTAGATTGATTAAATTTTTCTATACTTGACATTTTTCGATACTGGATGGTATTGAGGCACTTCTGTCGGCACTGAAAAAGTATTGAACTACGACACCCAGCCCTAATGTTTTTCTGTTCTTCTTCTGTTGCTAAAATGTGTGAATTCCCTTCCTGCCCGATTGCTACATTTGGTCTCGGTGTGAGAAAGAAATAGAATTACTTAATCCGACAAACTTCCACTTAAGATATTTTGCCATATGAGAAACTTCCTCTTTGGAGTTCCAGTTTTTCGCTTTCAAATGCGTTTCTTCAAAAGCCAATAAGAGAAAAAAATGATCTGCTTCTCCTGGCATCTTCCTCTTATTAAGTTCACTATTTAAAGCTAGTGTGCGTAACTTACATATAAATGAACATTGTTTACATTCAAGCCATTGGCAAACGAGTTGACACAAAGTTGATTAGGCCTATCAGCTCCACAAAACTCTCTCTGTATTTCTCAGTATGGCAGCGTTTACAAACTGGTGTCCCCCCCCCCTGACACTGGTGCAGGAGCTCATATACAATCCCAAGAAGAGCCCAAGAAATGTTTCAGTTGATTCTACAGCTAAGAAAAAACCTGGACGTACAGCAGACGGTATAATATCCATGCGCCATCACTGAAGGCTTTACCTCATGTAGATGCACCGGCAGACAGTGTTGTTATAATTCCTCAGAAATCCTCATGGGGAACAACAGAAGTTACGCACTATAGCTTTAATCTTTGATCATAGGACGGGATGAGACTATGAACTATGACTAAAGGGGCAGTTGGTACATTAGGGAAGTTCACCTTGTGACCTGAGCCTCAATGGCGTTATGACAGTGAGACACTGTTTTGATACGACAACCCACGCCGTGACTCCTCAGCTGCATGGCCTTAGTAGAGGGGTCATGGTAAAACAACGTGAATGTGACTTATTAAACTGTATTTTGTATACACAAATTAAAACATACTTATAAATATGTATTCCATTTCTAACAAGTACATACTTAAAACGTAAATTCCCTTAAACACTACACGCCATGACTAGTCAGCTTTATTTTTTAACCTTTTATATATACACACACAGGTAAATCCCATTGAGACCGGATACTATTTTTCGAGGGAGACCTGTTCCCATTCCCACACATTCATACACGGATAGCAGGCCTACTATCGGGAGCAACTTAGGGTTCAGTGTCTTGCTTAGGGACACTTGGACATGTGGTGGGGGGACGGGGGATCGAACCACCGACCCTGTAGTTGAGGGTCGACCACCCTACCCACTTCGCCACATCCCTAATCTATGGCCATAGTAGAGGCGTCATGGTAAAACTACGTGAATGTGACTTTTCAAAGTGTGTGTTGGATTGCAGAACCCTACCATTGTGATGTTCACCACCATAGCTGGGCTGACGGGCGTGGCCATAACGCTGGCTCTCATCCTCATCATCACCTCGTCCATGGAGGTCATTCGGAGGTCATACTTCGAGGTCTTCTGGTACACACACCACCTCTTTGTCGTCTTCTTCATCGGACTGGTGTTCCACGGCTTTGGGTAAGAAGATACGATAGGTTATTTTATTGTGAGAGCAAGACTGAAATTTGTATTGCATCGCAGCAATATCAAAGAAAGGACAAGCTTTAAGACATCAAGACAGGACCTCAGAAAATGCACATGTAGATATAAAAGGCTCATTCTAAGCTCATACAAAAACGTGCAATAATATATTCCATTTCTATCAAGTTCATTCTGAAAAATTCCAATTCCCTTTAAAACTAAACCTGTATAAAACTTTGTGAGCGCAGAAAATACAGAAATATGCATTTGCAAGATTTAAATTTTCTTTTTTATGAGTCTCAATTATTGGGGTGCACGAGCCTCATTTCACCTCCCATCCTACGCAGTTTGCAGATCAATACTTGTGCCCGTTTCAACTTCATTAGACCGGTCAATAATCAGACGGGCAAACGGCAGCTTTAAAGGGGGCTGTTGCTTTAGAGGAAGTGTCACTGACCTCAAATTGCTCCCATGGATGTCTGCTGCTATTGGTGTGTGTGAGTGTGAGTGTGAGTGTGAGTGAGTGAGTGAGTGAGTGAGTGAGTGAGTGAGTGAGTGAGTGAGTGAGTGAGTGAGTGAGTGAGTGAGTGAGTGAGTGAGTGAGTGAGTGAGTGAGTGAGTGAGTGAGTGAGTGAGTGAGTGAGTGTGAAGGGGAGTGTGTGTGTGTGTGTGTGTGTGTGTGTGTGTGTGTGTGTGTGTGTGTATGTGTGTGTGTGTGTGTGTGTGTGTGTGTGTGTGTGTGTGTGTGTGAGACTAGGACAAAAACAGCACTTATGGCCTGAGCCTTCAGAAAAGTGCTACATACAGTAAATGCAGACCATTTACCATCCACAGTACAGAAGTCTTTATATTATTAACTGTTAGAAAATGATCAATGGACCTCATAGCAGCTTTACAAAGGGCTTCACACTTCAGGATCAAGGAGAAAGACAATCAGGGTAACTGGCTCTCGACTTTAAATGCTCATGATTTATGTTGAGAGAAGGCCGGCAAAAAAACTAAAAACTCAACTTCTAAAGGACTTGCATCAACTAAACTTTCCATACTCATTCTTAGCACTATTCCGAAGGTTAATACAGAAGGATTTGGTCATATGTTGTTCATTGACGGATTTACGAGACATTTTCTTCTTAAAAACATGCTGAAATGCATTTTGAAGAACTGTACATCGTTTTATTTATCTCATAAAATCAAAAAGGGCTGTATCCAAAATTATGTTCTGTGAGAACTTTATAAACTAATATGCTGTGAGATTATTTTACATGAAATATTGTACCACAACACATGTGAGTAATTACATATACCGCAAGGTCCATATTGGCCCCCAGACTTACTTGTAATATCAATAACAATGTTCATAGTTTAATTATAATTCTTTCATGGTGTGTTGTTGTTCACAGGCGAATCGTGCGAGGACAAACGGCCGATAGTCTGAAGACGAACCAGCCCGAGGTTTGTGCCGATCGATTTGAAGACTGGGGAAAGAACTGGTCGGATTGTGCAGTACCGGAGTTTGCAGGAAACCCACCAATGGTGAGAGACCGCTCTGGATTTTTCTTGAATCTTTATCTCAACATTACTTATGAAAATGTTCTAAATGACAATATTTTTATTGAGAATTTGGTAGAAATGTTGTCAGTAGTTTATATTATAAAAAAAACATATGCCTCTAAAGAGTAAAACAAGAGACACTGAACATTTGGAGTGGTCTCTTAATTTTTTCTGGAGCTGTATAAATATATTTTAAATACTTTTTTTATAGATGTTTTGCAAATACACACACAGAAAAATCAACAAAACTCTACAGGTTTCTTTCACAAATGTCAAACTGAAATAAAAGGTAGTTGAGGTGTCAAGTAGGCCCCTTCAGTACTGTTATATAGTCAACGAAAGGCAGCCATACTTTTTTCCAACTTCTTTGCTAAATATTTCATTTATTCTTAATATTTGTGCTTAGTCAAGAGTGTCTAAGGGTCTGTATCAACCACTGCTTGACTTGTATCTCTGTAAATATCTCGATATGTTCCCTTTCTCCAGACATGGAAGTGGGTGGTGGGACCTATGATCCTTTACGTGTGTGAGAGACTCGTCCGCTTCTATCGATCCCACCAGAAAGTGGTCATCACCAAGGTGTGTGTGTGTGTGTGTGTGTGTGTGTGTGTGTGTGTGTGTGTGTGTGTGTGTGTGTGTGTGTGTGTGTGTGTGTGTGATGAAAGAGATGTGATTTGCAAGGGTTCTGGATGAGTTTTTACAGAACAGATTTTGGATACAGCTAATTTTTATTTTATAAATCAAAATATCCTATGTACAGGTCTTAAAAATCCATGTTCTGCATGGTTTTAAATCAGACAATGAACAGAATATGAACAAACCCTTCTGTAATAACCTTTAGAATAGTGCTAACTGCTAAGAATGCTTACGGAAAGTTTAGTTGATGTAAGGGCTTTAGAAGTTGAGATTTTTAAATTATTCAATTACTAAATTATTGGCTGTTACAAAACCTCAATATAAACCCCCAGATTTCTACTGTTTACCTGTGTGTCAGGTTGTGATGCATCCACACAAGACTCTGGAGCTTCAGATGAAGAGAAAAGGTTTCCACAGCGAGGTGGGTCAGTACGTTTTCATCCAGTGTCCGTCCGTGTCCCGTCTGGAGTGGCACCCGTTCACCTTAACCTCCGCCCCAGAGGAAGACTACTTCAGCGCACACATCCGCATCGTGGGGGACTGGACACAGGAGCTCTACGAGGCCTGTGGAGGGGATAAAACAGAGCTTCAGGAGGCATGGAAACTACCCAAGTAAGACAGCAGGGGAACGGGGGTTACAATAGGCCGATAACTGGGGCTGAAATTGCTCGTAATTGCACTTGATTTCACCCTTCTGTCTCCTTTGAAACGCTGGCAGCAGGACTCACATTCAAAGCCCTGTGGTGTGTATTGTGTGTGTTCTTTCAGGAGTGGGGGCAATGGCAGGGAAATTGCAGCAATCATACAATAATAACTTTTTTCTGATTGCTAAGGATGGCTAAGACACTAACCTCAACCTTACACCAAACCAGCAAAACATACTGTACCTCGCAGAAGGAAAATATTCTTGCAAAAGTATTTGAAGTCATAGTAACATTAACATAAAACTCATAACATCATTATCTTTCATTTCTATCTATCATAACATCTTTATTTTTACATCTAGGACATTTAGGTGAATTGTCTTTGGAAATAGTATGCATCTTTATGGAGGTGAGATAGCATTTTTAGATGAACTTAAAATAAGCTACCTTGATTTTTTAAAACTTTTATATTATATTTGACTGTGATTATGAACATCAGCCCTAACAACAACATATGCAGACATGCTTTATAAACTAACACTTGTAGGACACACATTGATATTAAGGTGATGATAAACCTTATTAAACCCTCCCCCCCTCCCAGGCTAGCCATCGACGGCCCGTTCGGTACAGCCAGTGAAGACGTGTTTCGGTACGAGGTGGTGATGCTGGTGGGCGCGGGGATCGGTGTGACGCCTTTTGCTTCAATCCTAAAGTCTGTTTGGTACAAACGCATCCAGAACAATCAGGACGTTTTCACCAAGAAGGTGAGAGGGCAAAGGAGTTCATTGACAGATTGCCAGTTGAAATAAGATCTGCTGCCAGAACTGATCATTTTAAATCCTTGTTAAAAACCCACTTATCTTCCTTGGCTTTTATTTCTAGTTTAGAGCGTTCTATCCCAGCAATGTCTGCTAGAACTCTATCTATCTATCTATCTATCTATCTATCCCAGCAATGTCTGCTAGACATTTTTACTATTGTTTTGTGTTTTAGTTTAATTTCAGTTCTTGCTTTTTTGTGTCTTTATGATGTTTTGGATGTAATGTATTTTACTGTACAGCACTTTGGTCCACCTCGGCCGTTATAAATGTGCTGTATAAATAAAGTTGACTTGACTTCATTGGAATAATATTTTTGTATTATTTCAAATAGTCTGTTTAGCTTAATTAATTGGATTTTGCAGTTAATTATGGTAAAGAATGGGGGTAGGACTTGAAAAAGCTGAAATTAGCTTTTACTTTATTTTTGTATTTGCATATTGTTATTTGTTGTTCTTTTATATAAAAAAAATTTAAAGTTTGAAATAAATTCATTCAGTTCACTTACTCAAGGTCCATTTACTAGATTAGATTATTTATAATGGGAAAAATTACAAGTTTTACTATTTTTCTTCAAATGAAAACCCTGACATTACAGAATGCATGATTGTAATTTGCAATGGCTGTGAGAGTAAAACATTTCGTTATAATGGGACATTTTCGTCATTAACTTACCTGAAAGGGTCTTACATTTTTTAAATGTATAGACAGCATTGAATTCATTCTAGTCCTTAAATGAAGATCTACTCACTGATTTCTGGGGCTTTTCATCTGACAATTGATCCGTTGTCATCTACAGTAAAAAGGCCTCCCCTACTTGTTTCCTGAAAGACTTAAAGACTAAATAAAGTGTTTTTCGTGTGCAGATCTATTTCTACTGGCTGTGCCCGGAGACTCAGGCTTTTGAGTGGTTTGCAGATCTGCTTCAGTCTCTGGAGGGACAGATGACGGAGAAGGGAATGACAGACTTCCTCAGCTACAACATTTACCTCACACGCTGGAAGGAGACAGAGGTACTGCGGCTAAAGAAATCTATACGACAATATATCATGATATCTGTCTGAAGATGTCACATTACAGATAGTTGCCTCAAATTGCTGTGTGTTGAATTTGAATTTAAAGTAGCAATGAGGAACTTTTTTAACATTTCTGAAACCGTCTAATTTTTCCTCTGATGATCATAAATTGATGTAACAGCAAACGAGACCATCAGAGTAAAGAATGCTATTTTTATATAGTTTTTCTTAATGCCTTTGTTCTTTTTCACGGGTACGCTCACCCAGGAACTACAGCTGGCGTAGTCAAAAACACTTTTATGTGTGTATGTTCATAAAAAAATCTTCTAATGTTTTGTCAGGCGGCTCATTTCTGTGTTCAACACGAGGCAGAGAACGACCCGATCACAGGCCTGAAACAGAAGACTCTTTATGGGAAACCCAACTGGGACAATGAGTTTACCAATATAGCGTCAAAGCACCCGGGGTATGTGTCATGGTGTCACACTGCAACACACACACACACACACACACACACACACACACACACACACACACACACACACACACACACACACACACACACACACACACACACACACACACACACACACACACACACACACACACACACACACACACACACACACACACACACACACACACACACACACACACACACACACACACAGTTCAGTATTGTTTTCTATTAAATTTTTTGGCACAACATGAGCACAGAAATGCTTAAGTGTCTCTACTAAAGATTGAGAACAGCTAAACATATTAATAAATGATAATAGTAATAATTCTTAGGGATAAACTTCATGGTCTTTTCATCTCATCAGGACTAAAGTGGGCGTGTTCCTGTGCGGTCCGCAGCAGCTGGGGAAATCTCTGGAGAAACAGTGTCTATCGCACTCGGAGGCCGACGTCAAATTCATCTTCAACAAGGAGAATTTCTAAACAAACTGCTGGACGACCATGAACATAGTGTTAGCCTGGTGAGAGCAGCCGGATCTATGAGCTACACATTCCTTTCTCTCCCACAGAACAGTCTGGCCTTTCTCCAATCTCCGTTAGTGGACAGCAGCCCCTGATTGGTTCATGTAGTCGTCAATCTAGCCTCCAGTCAGACCGGACCTTCCCCACTTTCTGTCTGTTAGTGGAAGGCAGGCCCTGATTGGTTCATGTAGTCGTCAATCTAGCCTCCAGTCAGACCGGACCTTCCCCACTTTCTGTCTGTTAGTGGAAGGCAGGCCCTGATTGGTTCATGTAGTCGTCAATCTAGCCTCCAGTCAGACCGGACCTTCCCCACTTTCTGTCTGTTAGTGGAAGGCAGCCCCTGATTGGCTCATGTAGTCATCAATCTAGCCTCCAGTCAGACCGGACCCTCCCCACTTTCTGTCTGTTAGTGGAAGGCAGCCCCTGATTGGTTCATGTAGTTGTTGACGTCAACATGGATCGATGAATAAACTTGTGAGATATGGCTGGTCTCCCAAAGCTAGATTGACGACTAAGAACCAATCAGAAGCTGCCTTCCACTATATAAGGGACGAACTAGGTCTAAAAACAAGGCCTTGATTGGCCCAGGGAATTGTTGGTCGACTACTTCCCCAATGAGATTGGAGAAATGCCAGACTGATCTGTGGGAGAGAAATTAATTTGAAGCTGGCCAGGTCAGTGTTGGCTTGACAAGGCTTCCACGAGGGAGGGAAACGTCCCAAGTAGCAGCCGCTGTCACCGACGGTTATGTGTTTAAATCTGGGCGACACACTCTTTATTTCACACCACAGATGAGTGAAAAAAAGGCGAAGCCGTTGCTCAAAACAAAACCTAGTGTTGTTTTCCACATTCACTTCTTCTCCTTTTCTGTTACACCAATACGTTCTGGTCACTAAACATTTCTTCATGGTGACTATATCTGAAACTCAAATGGTTGAATTTGAGAGATAAAGGGGAAATAATATTGTTTGATCATGGTGCCTTTGTTTTACTCTACGTATCCTATATATATATATTTGACTTATTATATTGCTGCTCTGTACTCCATTGTATTCTGCATTTTTACTCTTTTTATTGTCAGTTTTTATCAGTATTTGATCTTGTTTTTGTTTTGACTTGTTTATTTTGTTGTTTTTAAAAGCCTCCTGTGGACAGGTGTTGTAAACTAGCATTTATGCTAATACACTGAAAACATTGCATCTGGTTCGTCCAATGGCATTGTCATGTCCATACACAAATAAAATAAAATCAATCGATCAATAAACTGTGTGTCTGCTGCAGTGGAAAAAAAGCATTCTCCATTTGTGTAAAGAGAAGTCAAGCAGCAATAATACGTATTTATAATGTTGACTTTTAACACATTCAATGCTGCTTGTGAGGCAATCATCTTACAATCTTATATTGAGTCGTTTTGTCTGGTTTGGTTTGAAAGAAGAGGAACTAGCGACCCACCTTAGACAGACAAAATGTCTTACTTTAAAAATTTCTTTAAAAAATGTTGATTTTCTTAATGTTTTCAATTTGATCAAATGTAACTGTTTTGCTTTTTTTTTTATCTCGTCTTGTCAAAAGAATTAAATGAAAAAAAAAAACACCATGGATTTTTCCAGACTATTGTTTTCATATCTTTGTGTATTTTCTTTATTTTGTTTTTTGAATAATAAACCTGAACTGAAAGGTCTTGTTGCCCCTTTTTCATCTGAAAAGAGTTTGTGACTAATGAAAACCTTCATCCATTGCACTCGTGTCCTGCAAAATAACTTATTTCATCTTTTTTATTCATTTTTTAAAACCTATAAACTTTAAAACTGAACAGAACGCACGTCATTCACCTCAAAGCCTTTTCATTCCAAATTGCAAAAACTCGTCGGAGGAATTCTGACATTGTCTGATACTAATTACTTTATTTTGTTTGTTTAATAATCCATCTCTTCATTGCACTGAAGAGTTCATACAAGAATACATTTTCTTATCAATGGAATAAAGTTTCTACGAGATCAAAGGCCCTAAGAGACAAAAACACAGTTTGAGTTGATGTTAAGGCGAAACACTGCAGACAAAAATAGTTTTTTTAAAGCACTGGTCAATTCTGAGATTTTTTTATCTATTTTGCTTCTATAACATGTCTTCTTTCATACTAGTATTAATCAGGTGTTTATTTGACTAAACCTTGTCTGTTCAAAAACATTGCAGAAAGAAATCAGCATATGAGCATTCGGAATGCATATTCTAAACAATGGATATACATTATATTTTTTAAACAAGTGAATGTACTCAGATGTTTGTTCATAAATCTTTTCATGTTTATTTTCCTGCAGCAAACGGCTCAAAATACAAAACGCATCTTTCTCTCTGTGACATGATGAAAGCTGTCGCAGCAACTAACTAAATCATTTTGCAATTTTTATTGTTAAAGTGTAATAAAATATATGAACCAATAACATAATCACTTTTACAGATAAATATAATTTGTAACTGGAGCCAATAAGGTAATATACACTTATATCTCTTTATTTCAGTTTAAATTATTGGCTGTAAAGTTTCACATTTCCTATTGCAACCAGACATTAAAGGTTCAGTAAGCAGAATGGTCAGTTTAGCTAACTTCCTGTCAGTGACTGCAGTTAGCAGCACCTTTAATGCAATAACTTATTATATTATGGGCAAGAAACATATTACCGGTACATTGTGGCTTCAGAAATTCTATGACTTAATTGGCAAGTTACATAATCTGCTTTTTTTTTTACATTAAATTTGAATAATTATTCCGTTATTTGCTGCTATAAACACAAAACACAGAAGACTAATAAAGAATAATAAAACAGAGTATTTTTAGCTGCTGCATGCTGTCAGGCGTCAGTGATAAATACAGTTTAATATCAGAATACTAAAGCACTGTAGTGACAGAGAAGAAGTTAAATACATGATGATGAGGTTACCATGCATCTGAAGGCTGAAACTGGAGAATACAGCTGCTTGCTTGTGTACACAACTGAATGGATGTGGATTCTGTGGCACTTGGTCGCCCCCTGCTGTTCACAGAGACACACTGCACTCCTCCTCTGATGGTAGTGCTGCTTGTGTGTGTGTTTGTTTTGTGCGCGTGTGTGTCTGTGTCTGTGTGTGTGTGTGTGTGTGTGTGTGTGTGTGTGTGTGTGTTTGTTTTGTGCGTGTGTGTGTGTCCTATGCGATGGCCACAGCAAACACACTGACCACACAGTACATGGTGCGGTTTTCCCATCTCACGGTGGAACTTCCTGCAAACACAAAACAAACAAAGAGTCAAACAAAGCGAGTCTCTTCTTATTAAATGAATACATGAGAGAGAAAACTAAAAGCAGAAACAGAGACAAAGATAACGATTACTACAAAACTAAACTTAACTGCGGTTTTGAGGATGTCTTTTAGTGCGTTCTATCATAGGCTGTTGTTTTTTTTAAATATTTCATTCGACCAAATTTGTATCAAACACTACTTCTGCATCAGACCAACGCCGAACCTTCTGCAGCATTTTTAAAATGAATATCCATGGTTGCATGTACAGTATGTGTGTCTGTCTGTGTGTGTGTGTTATGTCAAGAAATGTCAAGAATAAAGACGCATACTCCAAAATGCTATTGGAATTAGTGGGGCATTTATGTATTTTCAGCATACTACAATTGACCTGCATGTATTGGGACATCCTAAATCTTTTTCTGGCGTACTAAATAGTAGGGAAGTATGGGGATTGGAACGCAGGGATAATCTAAACTCTTACCGTCCATGGAAGTGTCCCAGTAGCAGGAGTTAGCTGTGTGGAGGCCGGCTCCTGTTTTCTGCATCACGGCGCACGTCACTGAACAGAGAAAGTCACAATCACCTCTTCAAATAAAACTTTATTATCTCATAAACACAGACGCATTCACACCTACGGCTCATTTTCTTCCCTTTTAAAATGGAAAATTACACTACACAAAATTACACAAGGACAGGAAGAAGTTTGAATGGCTAGGTGCTGAAAAGTACATTTCACAAGGTAACCCAGGGATGTCCAAGTTGAATTTAAGAATTTCTAATCCCTCTTTAATGCCACACAAAATAAAATGTAATGTCAACGTCAAGGCCATACAGGCAAAAGTAGGAAGGATTTAATGGTCATTCTGACGCATTTTAATAAGGTACTTTTAATATTGAATATTTATTATAAACTCCCATTAATATACTCACATTGATTTACTGTAACAATAGCCCTGTGAAGTGTGTGTGTACTCCTAATAACAAAATAAAAAAGTCCATAGTTGTCACATAACGACCCTTCTCCAAGTATTTCAAATGGTAATCAATAAATGTAAGATATTTGTAAAGGAAATTCAATACTTTATCAGTAAAATTCAATACTTTTAAGACCTTATTTTGAGAATATTAAAATCCAAGCATTTTTTAAGTTATGTTATGTTAACCCATAATAAAAACATTCTGAACGCTGAGGATTAAGCATGGCCCCTATGTATTGTGCAGTGTGTATGTCTGTATGTATACGTATGTGTTGTATGTTTTGTTAATTGGAACCTGTACCAAGCTGTACTGACAACAGATTCCACCAGCCTGGCTGTGTGGTCATTAACAGAATTGAAAACCTACCGATGTATTTGTACGGTTTCCCCTGTTTGACGAACTGTGTGAGGCAGCGCTCCACGATGCCGGCCGTCCATTTGTTCACATTACCCTGGCTGTAGTCGTCTGCGCCCACCACGCCCTCAATACACTGAAACACACACAACACACACACACACACACACACACACACACACACACACACACACACACACACACACACACACACACACACACACACACACACACACACACACACACACACACACACACACACACACACACACACACACACACACACACACACACACACGCACACACACGCACACACTCAGTATTTACGGTCATGTGAAAATCAGCTGTTTCTCCCTGAGGTGTCTGAAATAAAGAGCACTTCAGTAAAGACAGAAGAAACATTATTTCTAGGACTAATATATAATGCACTTTCTGTTGATACTTGGTGTAAAAACAGTCTTTGAAACACCTTTAGACTATTGTCTGCTCGGGTCTTACCTCTTTCACGATGGCATCAGCTTCTTCAGAGTTGAACGTTCCCTGAAAAATATGAATCAGTGCAGGACAGGTTGTGACTCGAATAGACGGAGTTTTGCAGAATCAGAAATACTTTTTTGATCATTCTATTTCTATTTTATAACAAAAAGAAAACATTTGTGCATTTTATTACAATATATAAAGTAATACATAGAAATTAATAGGATATTTATGTAAGGAAATACTACAATATATACAAAAATATAGAAATAAAAACGTATGAAAGTGCTATGAAATGGGACGTATTAGTTAGTTAAATGCACACATAGTTTATTTAAATTTATATTAAATTAAATGGAGAATATAAATCAATTTTGCATGGGTTTATTTAAAAAGAAAAATGTAAAATAAATTATGTTGTTCAAGCTGATCATGTCAAATACATTCACATTAGAAAACTACTGAAACTGTAAACTTTGTGAGATTAAAACATATTAATAGCAGTCGCAGTGAAACGTTTATAAACGGTAAAATACTAATCACGAGGTCAATTCAAACATACCGTTACCACCATGAACAAGCCATTAGCTGATTCTGCATGGAAAATGTAATGTTATCTAATTATTTCACACCAAAAAATGAAAGATTAAGCAACAAAAGTCATGTTAACATTAGGAGTGGCATTCTAGCTAAGGGTGGCTAGTCGGTGTTTAGCTAGCTCATTTGTACCATATATTTCTATAAATACGTGAATTCAGGGACAAACCTCGCTGCTGTTGTGAAAGTCCTCCATTCCTGGCATCTATAGCACGTCCAAACTGAGTTCAGTTTTTAGTTTTTAAAGGTAAAAATAGACGAAAAAGCGAATTTTCCCCCGAGAAACAGACTTCCTGTGAGCTGTCAACAAACCCAGAAGAAGAAGTAGCGACGGTTAGCTAACGGCTGACACCTGCTGGTCGCATAGTAACTGAAAATAAAATTAATTCAATCGAGTTTATTCGATAAATAAAGACCACAAAACTTAAAATGACAAAAACAGACTAATAGTAGCTCGTGTTTTCTGAGGATACTTAAACATTGTCTTTTTAGACTCACCTCTGAGACGTAATATTATCGTGTAAAGCTTCGTCTTCTTTTAACGAGGACATAATAACCAAGGCCTCCAAAGCCATGCCTTCCTCCTTGTAATATCACGTTTCCAATATTTGTAAGAAAGGCAGAGCTCTTTTATAAACACAGACAAGAGCTAATACGGTACCGGGTAAATTTTAAACAGTAAACGAAACGTGAGTGCAGTTACACATTGTGACCACCGGAGGGCAGTATACCTAGTAAAGATAGAGACAAGCAACAACATTCACTTCCTGTAAAAACACAAATTAAAAGCCTCAATATAAAATAAAAAAAATGTGTGTAGCGCGTTAGATTATTGTCCTAACTTCATACGTAATATTCGGTTCCGTATGTGTGTTTATGCACTATGGCCCATGGAAAACGCCCTGAATAATTGCCTAGGTAGCCAGCTCCAAAAAATAGTGTTATTATGAGCTAGGAAGGTCACCAAAAGGCACGGCTAAACCTGATTACCGTTAGCCTAAGCGAAGGCCACCATTAAGGAGTCTACCTTTCTCCTTCTAAATATAAAGTTCCCAAATGCTTCTTCGGAAGAAAACTGGTGCTTTGTCCCTTTTTTCACAGATGTTAACTGCATTAGAACGTCAATTATTTTAAACGATAAACGGTAAATACAATCGCGAGTGTAGTTACACATTGTGACCACCGGAGGGCGGTATGCCTAGTAAAGATAGAGACAATCTGTCACATTCACTTCCTGTAAAAACACAAATTAAAAGCCTCAATATACATGTGAAAAAATCTAACCGTGTGGCACTTTAGTTTCTTGTTTTAACTTCTAACTTAATATTATGTGCCGTGTGCGTATTTATGCACTTCAGCCCATGTAAGCGCTCTCATAATCATTACTTTGGTAGAAGCTCAGTGGTCCTAATAGGCCTGCAAGCTCGGCTAAACCTGATTAAGCCGTTAGCCTAAGCTAGCAAGACAGGACACCCAAACGTAGCCTACCTTTCTCCTTCTGAATATCCAGTTTCCAATATTCGCTTTGTCGGAAGAAAGCTCGTGTTTTACGTCCCTTGTATTACCACAGGTATGAACTATACGGTAATTATTTAAAAAGTAAACTTTTGAAAAACCGCGAGTGTAGTTACACTGTGTGACCACAGGAGGGCAGTATACATAGTAAACAAGCAGCAATATGCACTTCCTGTAAAAACACAAATTAAGAGCCTCAACCTAGAAACGTTTTATTTTGAAAGGTTTAACCGATAGTATTACTTGTGTGATGTGATTACGTCTGGCTTTATAGATGGTTGTAGTTACGGTATGTGGCCACAAGGGGGCGACAACGTACTTGCATTGAATGGGATAGCGATTTAACGTCTATTACTTTTTTGATTCGGTCAGTGCCGTTGTAGTAACTACTTATGGCCACACGGAGGCGCCAGGAGTAAATAAATTGTTTCAGAAATGATTATTTAATTTAAATTAATATATTATTGCTTTATGTAGGTCTATACTAAATATAGGCTTCTTCCTTTATTCTTTAACATTTCACATTGTCTAAAATAAATTATTATAAAAGTTGAGAAATGTTGGGACCTTTTGTGACCACTAAAATACCTTAAATAAGGGCAGTTTCTAACGCTAAGAATCCACAATAAAAAAGAGCTTTATATAAAAATGTTTTAATAAATCACAAAAATCCAAATGGTTAAAAAACAAACGTTCATGAGAGTTGGTTAAACGAGATTGTTATCACATTGGAATATAAAAACTGATGCAAACAGATCACATCAAAAAGTGCAAATGTGCTCAAGGAGTCGGACCATGTCACAATAAATAAGATTATTTACATCCTCACAGTTTAACACACACACACACACACACACACACACACACACACACACACACACACACACACACACACACACACACACACACACTACACACACTACACACAAAGTTGAAAAACCAGCCGGCAACATGGTGATACTGGTTGTAGGTCACTTGTGGAATAGACAGTGGTTGAAAGTGTAGTGGTTCATTTAAAAAGGTGCACTCGCAAAGATCTACCAATCCCACCCTTAAAGCGACACACTGCAGACACACACATTATTTTCTCGAGCACTGGACGATTGCGATTTTGCTCTATTTTGCTTCCATAAAATGTCTTCTTTCATACTAGTATTAAAAAAAATCAAAGGTCTAAAATGTTCATTTGGGTTCATATGTTGTTAATTGTCTGATTTATGATACATGTTGTTCTTAAAAACATGAAGAAAAAAAATGCATTTCAATAAAAAAAATAATAGTGTTAATGTCAGTAAACAAGTGGCAAAGTTTCATGATGATATGTATAAGTTAAACTTATTTCCCTATCCACCTGCAGTGTCTCACCTTTCAAAGCACTCTGTAATGTTCTTGATAAAGCTCCAGGGGGGGGGGGGGGCTCTAACTATAGCTGTGTGTCCTGGGATCACAGCACGGTGCAGGCTCCAGACGCTGCTCTGTTTGCCTGTGGTTCTCTGGTCGTGGGAGGCCCTCTCGGCTCGGTCGCGTGCCCAGGAACGGCCTCCTCCGCTGGGGCTTTGTCCCTGTCGCCCGTCTGCTTCACCCTGGAGAAGGACAGCCGCCTGAAGATGGAGAGCTGAGAGGACGGAGATCATGTTTAACCACCTCCCTGTATGACCAACAAGTTCACACTGTCTCTTTATTTCCGTGTGCTGCTCATTGCCACCGCCATGTTTCTACAGTAGCACAGAACGGACAAACTAAACGGCCTTTACACGTCTTTATATAAAGTGGGCGTCCTGGGGAAATGCACCTGTTGGAAGACCAAGAAGAAGAAGTACTATAGAATAAATAACTAAATAAATACATCTTCACTTGATATTGTGGAAAGACTTGAGGCAGTGGTGGATGATCCCATCTTTAGTGACTAACTTCTTGTCCTTGAAGGCCACCGTAGCTTCTGTAAATTTTCCCAAAGGGAGGGGTTAGCAAGGGAGCGTTGACATCTACAATCTTTCCACTAGATAAAGCCAATATACACCGTGACTACACACTGCATCTCTAAGGTTGGCTCTGCTGTTGGACTGAAATGTCCGGAGAAACAGAACCACAGAAAAAAATAAACTGGTGTTTTTACTTTTTGTAATTTGCTCAAGACCTGAAGTGTGGCCGTAAAGCAACCTGTCTTAGTTATGATTTTTTCAGTCTTTTATTGGATGCTTAGAAGCCCTAAATCTTCTCGTTCTGTCGCTCAGCCTGGAACACAAAACTCTGCGTCTGCGTCTGTCTTTAGGGAGGAGAGAGAGACGTTCTGATAATGGCTGACGGCAGATCCATCAATCACACATCCAGGGATCCAAACTTCCTACCTTCAGAAAGTAGAAAAACAAAAGTGACTCTATGGTCGCAACTACAGCGGCAACAACGCTAGCCCTGCATTCCAAATCGCACACTTCCTTAAACTATTCTACATACTACAGCTGAGCATAAAAAGTATGTAGTTTGCATGCTGTAGGCAGACTAGGCACACAAAGGACACACTTTTACTTATTTATTTCATCATAACATTGCGCCTTGAACTTGCATTTTGCTCATATGTCCGTCTCATCGCTGGTTGTTTTCACGCGGAGGCTCTCTGATTTCCACACTAAAAATTAGGACCGAATGTAGTGGGACATCTGGGTATTTTTCAGCATGCTGCATCTGACAACATGTATCGGAACATCCTAAATACTGTTCTACCATACTAAATAGCAGAGAAGTATGGGGATTGGAACGCAGCCAAGAAAATCACATAACCATATGGTGGTAACTTCAATTAGTACACCTTCCTACATTTACTAAATGAAAACACTCACCACCTGACTCCCAACGTGTTAAAGCAAAACCGCAAACACACACACACACGCACACGCACACACACACACACACACGCACACACACACACACACACACACACACACACGCACACACAGAGGCTGAAATATGTTAAAGCAAAGCTGTTGTACCTTTTTGCTGGCGCCTGATTGGCCCGTGGAGTTGCTGTCTGCGTTCCCATTGGCCGGTTTGGGGCCGTCGTCTGTCTTCTCCTCGGCTGTCGTGTCGAGCTGCTCCGCGACTTCAGTTGCTGCTGATAAGAAACGCATTTGATTTCGGATTATTTTTTAAACCATAAAAGTTATTGCCCAATTAGTTATTTTTATATATGATTCTTGGGGAATTTTTCCATGCTTTAGTAGATAGTTCAGAGAGACAGAGATGAAATGGGGCAGAGAGGGGAATGACATGCAGAGAACGACCCGGGCTGGATTCTAACCCGGGTCTGCTGTGAAGAGGACTGAGCCTCTGTGGTACGCGCTCTAACTGCTACACCTCCCAATTAGTTATTTTTAAGAGATGAATATTTACCTTTCTGCTCGCCATCTGGTTCACATTCTTCTTCAGGCTTCTGGGAACATCGAACGTCACATGTTAGTGTATACTATGTTTCAATTGTTTTGTGTCTTTATCAGCCTGTTGTGTGTTGTTTATTGTGTACGTATTGTTGTTTTTGCTTTGCATTTGTTTGACTCAACATCATTGCAAATGAGTGTCACCCCTCAATTGATCTCTTCAGTATAAATAAAGGTTAAATTAAATTAAATTAAATGAAATAAAACAACAGGAGAGATGAATGAATGAATGAATGAATAATAAACTTACATCACTCTGAGTTTCCTCTGTTGGTTTCTCTGTCGTCTCGTCCAAACTCGACGGCAGCGGCTTCGTCTCAGTTGTATCAATATCTTCGTCTTCTTCCTCTTCTCCCTCAATGTCCTCTGTTTCTTCTATTTCTTCTATTTCTTCTATTTCGTCTTCTGAATATTCCACCTCCTTTCCCTCTTCTGCTTGCTCTTCACCTTGGTTCCAGGTCTGAGCAAATACTTTTGTCAAATCCTGTGGGTAAAAAAGAGTGAAATCTTTATTATATTTATGTTATTTTTTGAGGTATTTTCACATTTATTTGACAGTTTGGAGAGACAGAGTGGAAATGGGGAGAGAGAGGGGGATGACATGCAGAGAACGACCCGGGCTGGATTCTAACCCGGGTCTGCTGTGAAGAGGACTGAGCCTCTGGGGGGACACTCTAACCACTACACCACGTAGCGCCCCATGAAAGTCACATTAAACATTTTAGGGTTTAGGTTTCATTTAAACATTGAGGGGACACACAGTAGGGGTTAAGAAAAGGCATGGGAGCAATTGGAGAGCTTTGTATACACAACACAGGTGACTTCCAAATTCAAAATCAGTTTTTATCCTAGTGCCATAAGAGAACTTAACTCCTAACCATGCAGTCAGCAGGGTTCAAGTGATAGTGCTGCATATGTGCAATATTTTTCCACACTAAATGTTTTAAAAATACTTTTATGTGTATGTATTTTTATGATCCAGTGGAGAAGGTTTTTATTTCGTTGTACACTGAGCAATGACAATTAAGGCATTGAATTAGGAAGTAAAATGTCTTGACAAGGAAAGGATTTTAAAATGTAGAGGAAAGAGTGGCAGGAAAAATGCTAAAACACCGGTAAAATGAGCATTATTCTGATCTACATATTGTTCACTAAGCAGCGTTAACATGAGCTAGTCCAGACTACAGCAGGGAATGGTGGGAAGAGATTACAGGAGGGTTTATAGTCACAGACTGGGGAATGAAGCGTCACCTGATCCGGGAAACCGTCCAATCAAACGCTCACAAAACGAGCCAATCAGAGAGGGGCAAGCTCCAGAGTTTATGAAATGATTAGTCGTCAGAATGTCAAACATTGGGAAGATTTTCTGTGTTTTACATATTTGTAAACAAGAGATGTCACCTTGAATTTATTATGGAGCCATTCACTATATTCTGACATTTTACAGACAAAGCTAAACCGTCAAGATATATATGTATATTGTATAGTTTTTCATAGTTGATAGTTTTTCAGAAGAGATCATTTAAAATGATAATAATATTTGATTGAAGTGAAGAAAAAAATTAAAATTTCAAAGGACAGTAAGGAACAAAAAAGTCTCCAAACTACTCCCCATCCTAAATTAACTTACTATACATCTACAATCCTATAAAAAGCAACTGACAAAAACAACGAAAATGCAATCAAACCTTATAATTTATTATTACAAACACAGAAATGAATAAAAACAGAAAGAGAAAGTAGGAAAGTAGTACCGTAGGCAGAAGAATAATGAATTAGCAAAAGATGAGAGCAGCGTGTCAGAAGAATGTGAACTTACAACACAAACACAAATCTTCCCATTTTCAAGCCGCCACAAAAACAAGTAAACAAAGCCTTTCGAAGCCAAACTGGAGCTGCATGTTGTTCAGTATAGAACACACTTATCACTTAACTTATAAATGCATTTGTTACATATGAAAACAATGAAATTAAAATGAGAGAAATATGAGCAGAAAGGCACCGTGAATGATGAGTTTGCGCAGCAGCAGAAAGCACAGCAGTTTGGTTCCTTGTATTTGACTCGGTTTGCAAAAATATTTTTCTAGCTTCAGGTTAACTAAGACTGAGCAAGTGACTGGCCTCTAGTTATTTCAGATGCACGAAGACCATGTAAAAACCATGCAAAAGCACTGCACATTAAGGTAAACAGCTGACAT
This sequence comes from Ammodytes marinus, assembly GCF_949987685.1. Taxonomy (NCBI): domain Eukaryota; kingdom Metazoa; phylum Chordata; class Actinopteri; order Uranoscopiformes; family Ammodytidae; genus Ammodytes; species Ammodytes marinus. The sequence goes on from NC_137228.1 coordinate 14,015,119, forward strand.
TAGCAAACAAAAAGCTGCTTAAACAACCAGAAAACACACAACGAGATCAGCATTAACTTTTAGCTCTGGTTTGGCCTCACAGGGTCGTAAAAAACCATTAATGGGTTGTAAGATCGATGTCGTAAAGTTCAGTTAATTTCATAGTTATTTGATGCGCTGTATATGAATGCTATTGATTATTGCATTGGTGGTTTTCCTTGCAGACCAGTACGGTTCATTTCACAGAATAACTCAATAGAAATGACTTCACCAAAAGTAAAAAAATGCAAAAAAAAAATGTTTTTAAACATAATCGCGATAGAAAATAATAATCGTTTGACAGCCCTAATGTAAATCTATTTTTCTAATGATTGGTTATCGACTATCTTTGACTTGTTTCACTATTTTCTTGATGGATAAAAGGACCAGGGTCATTTCAGGTTGAGGTACTGAGGCAGCACGTCGTCCCAAAACTCCTCGGCCTCGCCTCCCGTCTGTCCTTTGGGTCTACGGCTGGATTTAGTCTGTCGTTTAACTTCAGCAGAATTTCCCTTCTTGACCACTTCCTCTTCCTCCTCAGTGTCCTCCTCCTCATCACTTATTACATCATCATCTCCTTCTTCCTCTTCTGTCATTTCTTCTTTGTTGGTGTCAGTGTCTCCTTCGTCACTACTCTCCATTTCCTGTTCAGCACTGCTCTCTTCTTCTGTCTCACTATTCATGTCGCTTTCTTCACTCTCTTCCTCCTCCTCCATCTCCTCCGACTCACTTTCCCTCTCTTCTTCTTCTTCTTCTTCCTCATCCTCCTCTTCTTCAGAATCTTCTCCTTCGCTCTCCGTCTTTTCCTGACTGGAGTTTTCTTCACTTTCTTCTGAATCACTGCCACTGCTCTGGTCAGTCGTTTCTACATTACTGCTATTGCTGTCAACAGTCTCGTCTTGACTTTGACTGCTATCTTCAGTGTCCTCCTCTACATCACTTGCATTGCTCTCATTGTCTTCCATCTCTTCGCCACTATCACTCCCTGTTGTCTCACTAGCTTCCTCTTCTTCGCTGCTTTCTAAATCGGTAGCTTCCTCCTCCTCCTGCTCTTCCTCACTGCTTCCTAAATCGGTAGCCGATTCATCCTCAGGTTGAAGAGTGTCGCTGTCGTTTTCTTCTGACTCACTGCCATTGCTCTCACCAGTCTGATCTTGACTCTCGCTCCCTTTGCTATCTTCAGTCTTGTCTGAATCACTTGCATTGCTATCTTTAGCATCAGTCTCTTGTTCACTATCGCTTCCTACTGTCTCACTAGCTTCCCCTTCCTCACTGCTTCCTAAATCGGTAGCATCCTCCTCCTCCTGCTCTTCCTCACTGCTTCCTAAATCGGTAGCTGACTCATCTTCAGGTTGGAGAGTGTCACTGTCTTCATTTTCGTCTTCTTCCTCTTCTCCTTCCGTTACATTCTCAGAACTCTCAGTGACATCATCCTCCTCGTCTTCTTCTTCTTCTACGCTTATTTCTGCGCTGGTTTTCTTGCCATCCTCATATTCATCACTTTCCTCTTCTGTCTGCTCATAACTCTCTGCCTCACTATCTTCTGCACTAGATTCCACCTCGTCCTGAGAACTCTTGTCTTCTTGACTTGTTCCATTGTCGTCTCCAGGACTGTCTGCTGTGGATTTGTTGCTTGAATCGGCCGCGGAGGATTCAGACTCTTCGCTCTCATGTGATTTCCCCGTGCTTTCGTTTGAAACACTGCGGCTACTCTCAGACGGCGGGGGAGAGCTTAGGCTGCTTCTGGATGCGGAGTTGTCCTTCTCATTACTCTCACTATCTTCTGAACTTGATTCCTTTCCATCCTTAGAATCCTTGTCATCTTCACTTGTTTCCTTGTCCAATGCGGTTACCATGTTGGATTTGTTGCTTAAATCAGCCGCAGAGGATTCAGATTCCTTGCTCTCACATGATTTCCCCGTGATGTCATTTGAGACACTGCGGCTACTGTTGGATTGCGGTGAGCTAAAATGGCTTCTAGACGCCATATTGTGCATTAACACCGATCCCGCAGCGAGAGAGGCGGCCCCAGCCAGTAGCCCGAGGTTTGACGACTGTTTATCTGATTCTTTTGCAGGTGTGGAGTTTAGTTTTTCTGACTGAGCCTCTTTTTTGTTTTTCTCATTTTTAGACGTTTTAGAAAAATCTGCGTACTCTTTAGATTTCGAGACTTTTTTATCTAAACTTTCTTCATTCGAGTGAAACGCGGTTGAGTCTGCGTTACTTTGTTTACCTGACGAGCTAACTGCCACGCTTTGCACCACCACGGGTTTGCTCTTAACACTGACACGTTTAGGCTGCACCTGCTTAACTTTGGCCACTGCAGGTTCAAAGCCGACACTTGAACCTGTCTCTTTGATCTCAGGACTTTGTTTGGAGTCCAACACAAGCTTCATGTCACTGTCCATCAGCTGTTTTCCCCCCTGAACCGGCCTGCGTCGCTGCCTCGACACTAGCTTCTTAATATCCCCGACACTGGGGCGTTTGTTTTGCTTTGGCTTCCTCTGTAGCATCTCCACGGCCATAATCAGATTCTCTTTGTTCTGATTGGTTGTTGAGTGTCTGTGTGGGCTGCCGTGGCCAATCAGGAGCTGTGTTGGTAACGCCCGGCTCGGAGAGAAACCGCTCCGCTTTGAGAGCTTAGTCTCCTGGGTTAGATTGGCCTTACCGTGCTTACCCTTCCTCTATCACCCGGCATGACAAGCAAAGAATAGGATGAAACAGAGGCATGCGTTAGGGAGGACAGGACACATGCAGAGAGATAAAAAGAGACAGAAGAAAATCAGAAATGTAAAACAGAATAATAATGGAAGTCAAGTCTCACAACTCTTCCCTTTTCTCTCACTTTCATCAGGGTGATATGAGGCTGTTTCTAGATTCGTGTTGCTCCAGTTTGAGGTGTTTTTGAGATATGTCCCGTGTTGGGGAAGATACTTTGAGGGGCCATTTACAAGGCAACGTTTTCAACAAAAAACTCAGAAGTGTTTTTTTACATTTTGGCCATTTGTTATTGTATATTGAATTATTATATATATTTTTTTAAAAGGGTTCTAGAGTGAAATATTTTGAATACACATCCTCAGATATCAACATGATGGCTCAGAGTATAGGAACCGGAGTTGTTTGACGTGTTCTCAAAAATGTAAAAGAATAAGAGGAGAACAGTTGGAAATAAAGCCGTAAATAGCTCAGAGAAATGAGTGTGAGGCGTGTGAGGCGTGTGAGGTACCTTCTGAACTGGAGACAGAGAGAGTGATTGGTCACCGGGGTCCACCTTCATCACATGAGTCTATCAGGAAGAAAAAAACAAGAGAAAAGGAAAATGAAGCAGTGTTTTATTTTTAAAAGCGAAATGTTTTGTTTTTATGCTGCTTTCTTGGCCTTGAAAAATACATTTTAAATCTCAATAGGAATATTCCTGGTAAATTAAATGTTAATAAAGACATTAAAGGTGCTACAAGGAAGTTTTAAATATTTTTGAAACGGTCTCATATTTCCTCTGATAATCATAAATTACATGCAACAGCAAACGAGACCATCAGTGCAAAGAATGCTATTTTTATATAGTTTTTCTTAGTGCCTTTGTCATGGGTATGTTCTCCCAAGAACAACAGCTGGCATAGTAAAAACACTACCGCTTTTGTCCAAAGGGGGGGCAAGAATGAACTTGTCTTAAACTGCGTGTGAAGTCTCACCATGTTGAGGAAGTCTGTTGTGTCTCCGAGGCCTTTAACGCTGTCGCCGTCTGTCAGACTCTCCACAACGCTGTCTGTCTCACGGCCTGTCTGCTCTGACCGGATGCAAAACAAGATGTTAGTCCACAAACCAAATCCGTTAACAGGTTGATTCAAACATTAAACAGTGTTGAAAACAGCCTGAAAAACTTTCTGAACAAAAATAATTAGTTGGCAATGCACAACTTTTAATTAGTATGTAGAACTCTCAACTTGATGTGACAATACATATGGATGATAAGTTATCTCAACTAAAGATAACAAGTTGGCTCAAATGTAGGCGGATTTCCTTCAAACCTATGAGTTTCAGTTTAAGTCTCAAAACTCTAAAGTCTAGTGCAGAGAGTAGCGTTATAGTTTTCCTAACTTTTTGATTTTCACAGTGAGAGCAACAACTTCTGATAATTTATATAAAGACGATGTATCTGGATTTTGAAGTGTTGATCTTTAAAATAAGATAAGAAAGAAGATAAGAAAATCCTTGATTAGTCCCACAGTGGGGACATTTTAAGGAGGAAGGAAGGGGCTAAGGAGGTAGCACTGGTGAGGTTGTAGGTACCCTGGAGCATTGACCCTGTGCTCTCGTGTTGGTGCGTTCCGTTGAGCAGCTTTCTGTGTGTGTGCTGCGGTGGAGGCAGTCTGGGGGGGATGGTGTGGCTGGAGACGGGCCGCGGAGGGTGGAGGAAGCCGGGCATCATGGCGGGCAGCGTGCAGAACATGGCGCCAAACTGGTCCGGAGATCTTTCCTGTGGTGGGGGGAAGGGTTGATCAGCATGAGAGGAGTAAAGCATGGACTGCTCTGTATCAAGATTTGGATGCACTGGTTAATTTTTAGATTTTTGTCTAGTTTGCTTCCATAACATGTCTTCTTTCATAGTAGTATAAATCAAAAGGTCCAAAATGTACATTGAAGTGTTTCTTTGACTTAATTTTGTCTGTTTTCATCTGTATATTTCTCCTATAAAACCATCTCTAACAGCAATATCTCAACATTAGTTTTTTTCTATAATCTGAACCAAACCAAAAGTCAACTTGCAAGTTTCATAATTGATGAAGTTAAAACATGTACCCAATTCACCTGCAGTGTCACACCTTGAATTAGATTATTGTATCCTGTGAATGATTATTAATTATTGGATGGAGCTGTACCCACCCTCTCCCTCCTGCGAACCCGAGCAGAGAGGCTCCTCTGCAGGCTTGACGAGTCGGCCGTGTCCCCCAGTAGCTCCACGTACGGTTTCTCCAGGAAATCCTCCGTCACGTCGTTTTCCTCCAGAATCACGTCACCGCAGCTCGGATCCCTCGGCTGAGCAAACACCACCAAGTGACAGCCGCCACACGACGCCTGAACACACAAAACGAATGAAACAAATCTAATTATTTCAATTGTCATTTATGATTAGAATAAATATCTACTACATAAATAATAACAGGAATACAAGAAAAATATACAATGAATATATAAAAACATGTTTTATAGGAAAGTTAAGGTAGAAAATATTAATTATAAAAGTGAAGAAAAATATAAAATAGCACAAATTAAAACACAATTAAATAATACTAAAAATAGATGTTTTTTTATTTAACATTACATTTATTAAGAAGATAAATATGTATAAAAATGTGATCATTCAGTAACATGTGAAACACCAACTGCCTGGACGTTGTACTGCAGGAAGCGCGGACACAGCGTTGGTTTGAACTGGTTGGTGAAGTTCTCTTCTCCCAGGCCGAGTTTCCCGTGTCGGCCGTCTCCGAACGTGTAGAGCAAACCGCCGTCTGCAGGGGAGAAACATGACATCATCAAACCGAGACACGATGGTTTAAAGGTCAGTTATTCTGCTGATTTACAGGTTCGAAACTTAAACTTGGGTTTTGTAAAAGGAACTGTTTTCATGGTGTAGTGTCCAAATAAACCTTTATATTCCCCACAGTGCCATTGCAGAATCTCCTCATTTCAGCCTCAATCTGATACGTTCTGTTTTAGAGCCCTGAATCTACCAGTTAAATAAAGGCAGTATCTGGGGGATTAGTTTATCAGAGGTGGAGGAAGTGCCAAGTTAGGTTGGTAATCAGGGGCGTGGTTTCTCCCCTTACGACATCATAAGGAGAAAAAATTATAATCTGACAGGTTTTTTGTAAACAGGTTTTCTGAAAGGTGGGGGTGGAGAAAACGAGAGAGTGTTGTTCTTTCTCTAGTCACACAGGAGACCCATATTGCATTGATATATTGCACTGATGTATATTTGTTTAAAAACCGATGAGAGAGTGTGTTTTACATAATAGGTGACTGTAACATTTAGTCTAATCAGATTGAGAGAAAAGCTGGAGAGGGCGTTTTCACCTGTGATTAGGGCCGTGTGGTTTTCTCCACAGGACACGTGACACACTCGCCCTTTCCTGAAGTGTTCCACGGACCGCGGAACACGAGACTCAAAGATGAACGTCCCGTGACCGAGCTGACCGAACTGACCCAGGCCAAACGTGTGCACGTCGTCCTCTGAGAAACATAAATAAATCAATAATTAATAAATAAAAGCATTAAGCAATAAAGGGAAAGATATTATTTGAGTCTAATATTGAAAATTGTATTCTTTTACTTTTCGGTAAAATATCTTCCCTCTTTTGTCAGACATTACTGTCAATTTGCAGGAAAAAATCTTCAAGTTTGTAGTTTAAAAAGTTTGTGCAGTCTTTTTGTACCCTAAGCCTTAATAAAGCATAATGTTTTTATCTGTGTTTAACAATGTAAAGCAACTTTGAGTACTGAGAAAAGCACTGTACAAATATCATGTATTATTATTATTATTATTATTATTATTATTATTATTATTATTATTATTATTATTCAGATGTAGTTTGTATCCATATTTGTAGTTTTTCTGTCTTTTACCTGTGAGTGCCACCGTGTGCCCCCCTCCACATGCCACCTGCACCACCGGCTCCTTGATGCTCTTCACCAGCTGTGGGACTCTGTGTCGGGGCAGCTGCTCGGTGCCAAGGCCCAGTTTACCGCTGTCCCGCTCGCCAAACGTGTACAACTCACCATCAGCTGAAGCACAGAGGGAAAAGCAATGGACTGAATACAACTACAAGTCTTTACTTCATGATACTTTGCCATTTGATTACTCACATTAAAACAATACTTTTTCTGTATTACAATTTTTCTGAAATGTTTGAATAAGTATGCACATTTGGCAATATCTAACTAATTATTGGTTCAGAGTATTGAGAAAAAAAGAATGTTGAGTTATGGTTGTATAGGAGAACTATACAGACGCAAACAGACATGGTTTAGTCAAAATGATCATTAGCAGATTTGTCATTGCTAACCTGTCACTAAGGCGGAGTGGTAGTATCCACAGGAAACCCATCTGATTGGTCGTCCCACGCTGACTTCCTGTGGCGAGGAGGCGTGGCTCTCTTTCCCCAAACCGATCTGACCCTCTGTGTTGTCGCCCCACATGAACAGTTTACCGCTCTCTGCAGTAAACAAACAGTAGGGTCGATTACATTTATATGCCAAACCTTCTATTTTTAATTTAATTTTTTGGCAGTTTTCACTCTTAACATACAAATATAAAAACTTGAAACATTTACTTTGTTATTGGTACAATTTCATTTAAGGAATATACATTACATAATTTCACAGTCAATTTAAAGATCTGATTTAATGACCCAATGTTCCATCAGAAGCTGTTGCTCGTTAGTGTCTGAGTTTTACCTGTGAGCGCGGCAGAGGTGTTGGAACCGGCAGCGAGCATTTTGATTGGTCCGAGCGAATCAAAGAACGGGATTCTGTGGAAAGCCGTCCGTTCCTCACAGTCACCGAGCCCCAGCTGCCCCTCGCTGTTCCCCCCCGACGAGAACACTTTCCCCTTAGCTATGGAGGAAAGAAATGTTTTTAAATGTTTTAAATTTCAAAATGTTACTGGAGTGGGGCTCTGTTGAAGCAAAGTGTGTGTGTGTGTGGGGGGGGAGGGGGGTTATAATATATTCATCTAACTGTATCTGCATTGCATTCTGTATAACGTCTTAAAACACCAATAAAGAAACCTTGAGAAATTTTTATTTTTCAAAATGTAAAATCACTGATCTGAATATGAGGAAGATACTCACCGGTGGAGATGAGAGTGTGGTTTCTCCCACAGGCCACAAACGCAACTTTCTCAGACTTAAGAGCTGAAATTACACAGAGGAAAACCTTTTTAAACAAATGTACATTTTACTGTTATGATAATACAAATAATAAACTGTATTTGTGTATCACCTTTCATAAAAGAAATGCAAGAAAAAGTACTTCACATAAAAATGACATGCATTTGATAACAAGCTTCCAAAGCCCTCATTTGGACCCAAAAAGAACATAGACTTGACTATTACATTGACAATGAGATCAAATAGAATAAAAATGTATATTGCTTAGTGCTGCAAGGAAAGCAAGGCATTTTTTTAAAGATCAACTCAATAGAAACTAATTAATAAGCATTAAAGGCGTAAAGATCTATAAAATAATAAATTGGTGAAAACCTAAGGAATGTCATTTAATATATGTAATATAACAAGCCTAAATGTAACAAAACATGCAAAGAAATAAACATTTGTGTAACAGTCTATGGGGAATAATAGAGAGAGAGAGCTTCATTCATTCCTTCTTTCTGTCTGCCTGGGGATTAGAGCAGATTATGGACCCTGCAGATTGGGATTATAATGGAAACAAATCTCTGGTTTTCCCCTCCTATTCTACTTGTCTCATTTTGAGAGGGTTCTGAATGATGCATTATATTGACTTTGCACTAGTCCTGCTCCAGTGTTTCCCCCTACATTCATTCATTCAATGTTGTGCCGCACTGGAAGGCTGACTGACAAGGCAGGTGAGGAGGAGTAGTAGGTAGACAGATAGATGGAACAGCAGACCCTCTGTCTAACATCAATGTGTTGGAGGGTCAAATAAAGACATTTGTTTACTGTTTTCATACGGTTATAGATTAGTTACCCCATTAAGAATTTTCAAAAAAATAAATCTTTGCACCCCCAAATGCCCCTCTGCTATGACTCAATCCTTAGGGAATCACTGTGCTCGATAACGGCTAAAATCATGATTACAATTATAACAATGACTTTGGAAACATCATGCATTTAGTGACTTTTTATAAAAATGTATTGGGAAAAGCAGTATTTTAAACAGTGGTATTAGTCCATCACTTCCTTCTGAAGAGGCTGAAAGTCAGTGGCAGATAGCACACAGCTATACACTCTCCTTATCTCCTTAGTTTCTGACCTAAACTGGGGAACAAAGAGGTTATTCAAAGACCAACCTTTGACACATGTCGGTTTGTTCACAGTCACTTTGGAGCCCAGACCCAGCTGGCCCCAGTTGTTGCTGCCGAACATGAAAACTTTCCCATTTTCTGTGGAGAAAAAGACGAGAAGAGAAGCTGTTGGATGTGCTGATTTGGTGTAAATTGACCAGGGTAAATAATACTAATGATAATATATTTAATTTATATAGTGCTTTACAGGGATCCAGGTTCTATTCATTCACACACAGTCATACCGGTGGTGGTATATATATTGTGCTAACACTTTTTATCATTCATTGAATTTGTGTCATGGTAAGAAAAAGAAAACATCGTAGAAAGTGTTCCTTCAGCTTATGATAAGTTTTGTTAAAGACTTTTTTATGCCACTGGGGAAGAAATTTCGGGGACTACAGGTGAAAATTAGCCTGCATGGCTAAATCTGGCACATTTACATGTTGAACTTTGGTGCTCATGTTTATTAATGTCCCTTTCAAATAAAGAAATCTAAAATTGAAGACCAATTTTACTAAAAAAGAAAACTAAAGAAAACAACAACTGCCGGCCCGGAACCCTGCTAGAGTTTTAGACCCTTTTCAACACAGTATGGTAACCTCGAATGTCTCTTACCTGTTATTAAGGCGGTGTGTTCGTCCCCACAGGCGATTCTTAATGGGATGTCATTTTTAAGCCAGAATTTGCTGGGGACGTTGTCTGCAAATTTGCTCTTTCCGAAAGTGAAAATTGCTCCTGATTCTGACACAAAGGAAAGGAAACGAGAGACAAATTTGAATAAAATCATTAGTCATGAAAATTCTGATTATCCATTGATCAGTTTAAGGTGTTTATCAGGCGAATATATCAAATGTGTTGATGCATCTTCTAAAATACAAGGATTGTTAGTTTTTTCTGCCTTAATTTCAACATAAGAACTTTTTCTGAACTCACGGCAGACATTTTAAATGTGAAAGATAATATTTATATGTACCACCTGTTGTTTATGCTTTTATATTAAGTTGTTTTGTAGTATTGGTGTACTAGTCTCATGTCACCTGAGCTGAATTTAAAAAATCAAATAATCTCACCAGTCCTAATACAAACGTTAGCTTTTACAATTTTTCTTCATATCTGGAGAAGTGGAGGATATTTTGATTAGTTTTACTCGAACTAACTCTATTAATTGTACTCGAGAAAGTATGAATTATCACAGGATGAGCTTTTAGCTTCTAAAATGCTTATAACACAAAAAATCGTCTTGGATTTATTAAAAGTCAGAGAAAAACATAAAAAACATATAACGCGCAACAAAAAACATACATAAATTGAGGGAGCAAGTAAATACAAATAATAGTTTCCGTTAGCCGGGGAGCTAAAGAGGAAGCTAACTGACATTTAACATTTAAAATACGCCGTTAAGAAGCCGTTGGAAGCTTAAAATGCGGATTTATTGATCTGTATTCACCTGGTATCTCTTCCTCCGTCTCCCCCGCCATCTCCGCGGGGCTTTAATCCGCTTTGCTCGGGAGGGTTACTGGTTTGTTTCTCCTCGTTTTCCTCTCTGACCACCCGGAAGTAAACAAAGCATCTCCTAGGCTACGACTACAACGCAACCAATCACAAGACGCATGGAAGGCAACGAGCAGTGGCCAATCAGAGGCGGAGTAGGGCGGGCTACCCTTAAAGGGACAGAGACTATTTTTTATTTTAGTTTATAATAATACGTTTTATTTAAAGGCGCCTTTCATGACACTTAAGGACACCGAATGTTAGTTTATGGACAGATTAAAAGGTTTGTTCAGTTTTTCCTTTCCAAAACGTTGTGGTAACAAACAGAATAGACTTATAGAGAATATAGAAAATATATTTGTAAAAAAAGCACTTCATTAATTACCTTAAACCAAAGTACACAATAAATAGCTATATACAGAATAAATGTCTAGTCATAAATCAAAATGTGTTTAAGGCTTGTTTGGAATTTTAATTTCAGTTCATAAAGTTGAAGAATTAAATTAATAAATGTTTTAAATATTGATTTCAAACCAGTAAATCTACTTCTGTAAATTGTATCATTTTGTAACTGAAGTGAACAAGTCACATTTTCAGATATCCAGTTTTCTGACCCGTCGGTCTCCGTGAGCTGATAATACACGCTCTTTTCAGTTTCCAGTCCTGACCTAAAAATAAAATGGTTCAGCTCAGTTCCCTCTCAAGTATCTCTGTGGGTTTGGCCCAGAAACGTCACACCATCTGACCTGCTGCTTCTCCAGGATTTACACAATATCCACAATCACAGAAAAAACTATCAGTACTATTAAGTAAACACAGGACAAAGAATGACTTCACATCTTTATTTTGCTTGCATGATGTTGTTTGCATGATTACAACCAACAAAGAAACTCATTGATAACTGGAATGTGCAAAATGAAAGGAATGAGTCCAATTTTAGCAACAAAACACGTTTGTGTTTGGTGTTTATTTCTGAGACAATGATGGAGTTTCAGATGTTTCACGGGCCTAGTACTCCTCTCCCTCATCCTCCTCTCCCACGCTGTCGGTTCCCACCTCTTCGTAGTCCTTCTCCAGGGCGGCCATGTCCTCTCTGGCCTCGGAGAACTCTCCCTCCTCCATTCCCTCTCCAACGTACCAGTGGACGAAGGCCCTCTTGGCGTACATCAGGTCAAACTTGTGGTCGAGTCGAGCCCAGGCCTCTGCGATGGCGGTGGTGTTGCTCAGCATGCACACGGCCCTCTGCACCTTGGCCAGGTCTCCTCCAGGAACCACAGTGGGAGGCTGGTAGTTGATGCCCACCTTGAAGCCTGTGGGACACCAGTCCACAAACTGGATGGAACGCTTTGTTTTGATGGTGGCGATGGCGGAGTTGACATCTTTGGGCACAACGTCACCACGGTACAGCAGACAGCACGCCATGTATTTACCGTGGCGAGGATCGCATTTCACCATCTGGTTGGCTGGCTCAAAGCAGGCGTTGGTGATGTCAGCCACTGAAAGCTGCTCATGATAGGCCTTCTCTGCTGAGATGACTGGGGCGTAGGTGGCCAGAGGGAAGTGGATTCGTGGGTAGGGCACCAGGTTGGTCTGGAACTCTGTCAGGTCCACGTTCAAGGCTCCGTCGAATCTCAGGGAGGCGGTGATGGAGGAGACGATCTGTCCGATCAGCCTGTTGAGGTTGGTGTAGCTGGGACGCTCGATGTCCAGGTTCCTGCGGCAGATGTCATAGATGGCCTCATTGTCCACCATGAAGGCACAGTCAGAGTGCTCCAGGGTGGTGTGGGTGGTCAGGATGGAGTTGTAGGGCTCCACCACAGCTGTGGACACCTGGGGAGCTGGGTAAACCGCAAACTCCAGTTTGGACTTCTTGCCATAGTCGACAGACAGACGCTCCATCAGCAGGGAGGTGAAGCCAGAGCCAGTTCCTCCTCCAAAGGAGTGGAAGATGAGGAAACCTTGGAGCCCGGTGCACTGGTCAGCCTGATAAATACAAAAGTCAAAATTTTCAGTCACATGAATAGTCTCTGGAATTAAATGCTACACTTAAAGGGGCACTGTGTAATATGACATCATCAAGAAAGTTCTAGAATGCAACGCTCCCTGGGTAGCCCCACCCTTTTTGAATAATAACAGAACCTACAGTGGCCTTCAAGGACAAGAACAATTCTACATTCTAAACAATGCACCTGATGACATTCCAAAAACATGGATGCCTCCATAAGACCTGCCTGCTCAATGTAAATAATGTAATATTAATATTTGTAATTCTCCGCTCTGGAGGATAATTCAGATTATTGGCAAAGGTGATTTTACACCAATGAGGACATATTTATGAATGAGGATATTGACTTTAGCTAATAAATTACTTAAAATGTTACACATTGCCCCTTTAAAACAAATTTTGAGAATTTGTGCTCACCAGTTTGCGAGTTCTATCGAGAACCAGGTCAATGATCTCCTTTCCCACTGTGTAGTGACCGCGAGCGTAGTTATTGGCTGCGTCTTCCTTTCCAGTGATCAGCTGCTCCGGGTGGAAGAGCTGGCGGTAGGTTCCAGTACGGACTTCATCTGAGGAGCAACAACAAAGCTGGGTTATGATGATGCTGTAAAATCACTCAACAAGGAACTAATTACAGGAATTTATTTTCTCCCATCTTCCTCAGGACTGTTGCTGTCTTCACGCGCTCTCTGGAAATATCGATTTACGAGTTATAAGCACATGAACGGCCCTCCAAAGTTATTTACGAGAGGGAAATTGAGTTGTAATGTTTGCATGACGTTTCAGCGCAGCAAAAATAGTTGAAAGCATTACAGCAGTGCTAAGAAACGATAATTTATCTTATGTAATGGCAAATTTTAGTATATGAATCAATTGGTGAAAGTATATAAAGCACTCTAGGCGATAACTCAGCTAGCGGACGTAACAACATTGATAAAGTCACATAAATGCCTATTACAGCCTTGCATTCCATAGTATTTGCGTGTGTGTATGTCATAAATACGACTGCACAAGTAGGAAGAACAATATTTCCAAGGAGCGTTTGAATACTGCTTTTAATAAGGATTACAATAACCTCAAATGTTTTGGTATCAACTCGCTTGTGTCCACGATAGATTAACAATATAAATAAGGCGTAAATCCCTCCGTCCCAATCTTACCTATGACTGTTGGCTCCAAGTCCACAAAGACGGCTCTGGGGACGTGTTTTCCTGCTCCAGTCTCACTGAAGAAGGTGTTGAAGGAATCGTCTCCTCCTCCGATGGTCTTGTCACTGGGCATCTGTCCGTCGGGCTGGATGCCGTGCTCCAGACAGTAGAGCTCCCAGCATGCATTGCCCATCTGGACTCCGGCCTGGCCGACATGCATAGAAATACACTCACGCTGTGGAGGAAAGAGAACGATCAGTTATTATCATTTCCGCATAATAGGCAAATGGGCGTTTACATCTACAGTATACTATAGCCAATTTTTAATCTGGAGCAGTCAAACTAGGGCTGCAACTAACCTACTTTTCTAACAAGTGAAATATTTTGAATGAATAGGCTGGTATCCACAAATACTATATGGTATCTTGCTTGAAACATATCTCACAATTATACACACTGGTAGTATTTTATTCAAAGTTGAATAACAAATCTGCACATTTACTTAATTCTAAGAGTGATTCCTATGCTGTTCAGACTAATCTATATTTCTTTATATTATACATTACAATTTCATTATTTGTATTACTTCCCGTGTGTGAGTGTTTTTAAGGCCTATTTGTGTATTTTTGTCATTCTGAATTATTCTTAATTTTCTTGAGCGCACCATAAATATCAGCAATATTGCCACTTGGCTTAGATGACAATAGGAAAGGACAAGTTTAGCTACCGTTTCCCCTTCTTAACAAGACAGAATGGCCCAACAATTAATTCTGTGGCAAAATCTTTAGGCAAATACACTGCTGCACTTAAAGATCTATTTTTAAAAGGGTCGTTTCGATAATCCCTATCCTCGGGGGATGCTTTTCTGCAAGCTTGATGCATCATGTCTGCTGAGTCATATATCGGCTTACTGCAGACCAGTTGTGGGTTAACTATGCCTTCCTGCCCCTCCCAAACAGGGGCAGTGAAAGAGAAACACACACACACACACACACACACACACACACACACACACAATAGTCTACACAACCGGGAAGAGAGTAGGGAAAAAAATTGAGTCAGGGAGGGCCGCCATGCAAGGTCCTACCTTTGTGTCAGTCTACATTATCGGACAGGGCGTTATCTGATGGCGCCGGCTGCCTCAGAAAGTACCGCTATTTAGTTACACTCAGCCCGTTCGTTTACACAGAATAGGCCACAAAGGCCCACGGTGTTCTACACTACAGGCTATTGAAATCAAGCATTAGAAAGTATGTCGCATTATTTAGTATCAATGTAACGGGTGAAATCGACTCGGACGACATTAAACAATATAACGGTAACTTCCCCGCGCGTGTTGACGTAAACTGCGCCATAGCCCATCACGTTACGAGTATAACTGATAACTAACAAATATTTTAATATCGTTTTGGAGATTTCATTTGATTATACAACCTTTAATGGTCAATATACAAATATAAATGTTCGCCGTTCAATAGTACTAAATATCGGAGCTTCCTCCAAAGAAGAAACGGTCTATGATGAATTCATAGCCTATATAAGATACCCGAGTAGTATCTGAAAATAAAAATAATTTTTAGTCATTATGCTCACCATTTTGTCGCTTTTTTTTCTCCTTCTCTCCGACGTTGAAGAATCGGTTGCTGAAGGCGGGTCTGAGGAGTGGTGGGGGCGCCGCTTGGATTTATAGATTTCCAAGGAGGCGGAGCCAAACGCGTCAGTTTGAAATTCCTTCGGCGGGAGTGACCGTTGGCGCTGCTTTATTCAGATAGTCCGAAATATTTCGATTTATACCGCTTCATAGCACACTTTTCTAAAATAAATGACACCAAAAAAACGTTTGTGCTACTTAATTATTTAGAATTACATAATGCCGAGTGAAAACTATCATGACAGGCTCTGTTTTATTGTAATTTAATTAAACCTGCAGTGTGTAGAATTTGGGGTTTTATTTCCTAGCAGATTTTGTAGAAAATAATTATAATATCCATAAGTAGGCCTACGTTTAATTTAGTGCATAATAGCTGGATTTTATTTTTTCATTATTATTTTTTTCCTTAGAAAGGGTCTCATATAGCCTATGTCCATATTTCTCCATACTTTGGACCAAGGCCTTGTCACTGCCATTTTGGAAGTGTCATAGTTGGAATGTCATCAGGTGCATTGTTTAACATTTAGAATTGTTCTTGTCCTTGAAGGCCACTGTAGCTTCTGTTATTATTCGAAAGGGGTGCAGTTACCCAGGGAGCGTTGCATTCTAGAACTTTCTAGAACATACTTGATGATGTCATATTACACAATGCACCTTTAAGTGTAAAAGGCACTATTTATTTGTGATCTTTCCACTTGGGAAAGATAATGTAGGAGAAGCACCTGAAGGCAGCATGACTCACCATAGGAAATACATAGGCTCAAAAGTAATCTAATCGATAAAGATGAGTAATGTTATGTAACACTTGAAAATAAGACAATCACTTTTCAATAACTGTCATCAATAATAAAAAATGTATAGTTAAAATATAAATATAACCTCCCATTTATTCATGACGAGGAGACCGACAGGCCTACCATGAAATGAATATTTAATCCTGAGCTTTTTGTGTTATGTAAGGTATTGATTGGACATGTTGTGAGGAGGATTTAGACTGAAATTATCTAAAATGTTGTGGTTTTATCAGACACCGCAATGAAGTAGGCAATGGGATATGTCTCAATTTATTGATTTTAGACAATTAAACATACAGAGATCTTCAGAAAACCACACAGGTCTACATTCTGCAGATCAGTCAGCACTTCTTAATACCACTGCCAAATGTGTGAAGCCCTGGCTGTTTAGCACTGAGAAGGTGGCATTGTCATGTTAATTGACCAGTGAAAACCCCTCATTTAAATTCTATGGCCTAGTTCTTTTCTTGCAGCCTTTTACAGTAGGCCTAGTGACTACAATGGTAAAACAGAGGTCTGTTGTTATGCAGTTTACGAGATAAATGTTTGCACCTCATGCAGGCTGCAGGCAGGAATTTCCATTTTAACAGTAGCTAAATGTTACAGTTACTAACCAGACCAGTTGTTTTTCACACAAGGAAATATAACCTTTAAAATGTCAGAATATGCACTTCACTAACTGAATTCCATTTGATAATGAACTCAAGTGGCAACAAAAGGCCTCAGTATGCTTCAAACAAAGGGCTGATAGGGAACCTGAAACCGGGTGTTCATTTATTTATTTATTTATGAGACAGACTTTTCATCAGTCAATTTACTGTGTATGCAACAGAAAGCAACACAACAATTGCTTCCAAGTAGACCCAAGTTGTGAGCACTTCCCCTCCCCATTTGGACAATTTATCATGTTTCATCATCCCTGGCAGTTGGTGGGTTTCCATCCAATGGTTTCTTTGCACATTTGTAATTTGCAGAATAGGGTAAAACCTGTGTGAAAGTTTGAAAAAATATGGTAACAAAGTTTTTATGCTTCGGCTTGAGAGGGTTTTCTATTCACAGTGATGTGATGTTGCTCAAATTAAAAGAAATGCCATGTTTCCAAAATGATTTTTACATTTAATTATTTCATCTTGTTGTGGTTGTGGTTGTGTGAATACATTTAACATTGTGCGTGCTTGTACTAAGCTGTAAGTACCACTCTCCCATTAGCACAACCAACTGTTTATCTTGATGAACCTCCTAGTTTGTTCAAAGCGTACTGACGCCTGAAAATCACCCAATCAATGATAGTTTGATTTGTTTATTTCAAACTTAATATTCTTCTCCCTCTTCCTCTCCCTCGTCTCCCACGCTGTCGGTTCCCACCTCTTCGTAGTCCTTCTCCAGGGCGGCCATGTCCTCTCTGGCCTCGGAGAACTCTCCCTCCTCCATTCCCTCTCCAACGTACCAGTGGACGAAGGCCCTCTTGGCGTACATCAGGTCAAACTTGTGGTCGAGTCGAGCCCAGGCCTCTGCGATGGCGGTGGTGTTGCTCAGCATGCACACGGCCCTCTGCACCTTGGCCAGGTCTCCTCCAGGAACCACAGTGGGAGGCTGGTAGTTGATGCCCACCTTGAAGCCTGTGGGACACCAGTCCACAAACTGGATGGTGCGCTTGGTTTTGATGGTGGCAATGGCGGAGTTGACATCTTTGGGTACAACGTCACCACGGAACAGCAGACAGCACGCCATGTATTTACCGTGGCGAGGATCGCATTTCACCATCTGGTTGGCTGGCTCAAAGCAGGCATTGGTGATTTCAGCCACTGAAAGCTGCTCATGATAGGCCTTCTCTGCTGAGATGACTGGGGCGTAGGTGGCCAGAGGGAAGTGGATTCGTGGGTAGGGCACCAGGTTGGTCTGGAACTCTGTCAGGTCCACGTTCAAGGCTCCGTCGAATCTCAGGGAGGCGGTGATGGAGGAGACGATCTGTCCGATCAGCCTGTTGAGGTTTGTATAAGTCGGGCGCTCGATGTCCAGGTTCCTGCGGCAGATGTCATAGATGGCCTCATTGTCCACCATGAAGGCACAGTCAGAGTGCTCCAGGGTGGTGTGGGTGGTCAGGATGGAGTTGTAGGGCTCCACCACAGCTGTGGACACCTGAGGGGCTGGATAAATGGCAAATTCTAACTTTGACTTTTTGCCATAGTCGACAGACAGACGCTCCATCAGCAGGGAGGTGAAGCCAGAACCAGTTCCTCCTCCAAAGGAGTGGAAGATGAGGAAACCTTGGAGCCCGGTGCACTGGTCAGCCTGCAGGAACACAACAGAAGGTCATTTGTTTTCATGTTTTTTCAACCCAAGGTTTGGTCCCCGGTGTGACTAGTTTGACTATATACTGCCAGCTGGTTATGCCTTTATGAGGCATAACATTGCCAAACGGTGAAAGTCCAGTGGTGGTAGGTAATACTTTAAAGAAGGTAAAGCTTCTAAGAAGCTACAGTATGGTACAGTGTGCACAGTAACATTTGACATTTGACCTCCAAAATCTATTCAGTTCATCTTTGAGTCAGACTGGGACTGATAGGAACTGATAATTGCAGATAGACTCACCAGTTTGCGAATCCTGTCGAGCACCAGGTCAATGATCTCCTTGCCGATGGTGTAGTGGCCGCGGGCGTAGTTATTTGCTGCGTCTTCCTTTCCAGTGATCAGCTGCTCAGGATGGAAGAGCTGGCGGTAGGTTCCAGTACGAACCTCATCTGTAAACACAAAAAGTGAAAATACAATCAATCATTCGCAAACACAATTCAATGTTGTTATTTCATTACTTTTAATTTGTATTCTAAATATCTCTTCAGCCAATTAAGTTATCTTATGGTCTCACCAATGACTGTTGGCTCCAAGTCCACAAAGACGGCTCTGGGGACGTGTTTTCCTGCTCCAGTCTCACTGAAGAAGGTGTTGAAGGAATCGTCTCCTCCTCCGATGGTCTTGTCACTGGGCATCTGTCCGTCAGGCTGGATGCCGTGCTCCAGACAGTAGAGCTCCCAGCATGCATTGCCTATCTGAGCTCCAGCTTGGCCGACGTGGACAGAGATACATTCACGCTGCAAGAACAAGTGGTTGAGATGTTAAGAACTTCTCACAAACCAAATGATGTAGCGTTTGTAAATTAAAGAAACTAAATAATCAGCCTTTTCTTTCAAAATGCATACTGCTATCAGTTACAGTCATTAAAGGTACTGTGTGTAGGAATTTGTATTTTGGGGTCATCTAGTGGTGAAAGTTCTAGAAGTCAACGCTCCCTTGCTAATCCTGGTGGCCTTCAAGGACAAGAAGCTAGTTACTGAAGATGGCATCATCCATCACTGCCTCAAATCTTTCCCACCATATTAAGTGATGAGGTGAAGATGTATTTAGGTATTTATTTTATAGTACTTCTTCTTCGTATTCCAACAGGTGCATTTCCCCAGGACTCCTATACTATATATAGCTACACACTGTACCTTTAAATCATAGCAGGCCACCAACTCAGTTTTTAAAAGTTGGTGTATTTTATGTATCATGCAGCATATTTATTCATGCAAAGCATGTGCTACTCAATCCCACTGACATTAATAACTCAGCCAAGCTAATGATCCAATCATTCAACACATGTTTAAATGTGGTTGAAGGGAGAGTTTAAAAATAGATCTTACTTTAGGTAAGAAGACGCAATACAGATCCAGAGAGCCATGAAAGGATCTAACTTTACTACAGAATCATAAATGAATGAGTGAATGAATGAACTTGTATTTTAAGTACAGTGAAATTTAGTAGGGCACAAATCTGTATCTTCAGCTATTATAGCCAAACAAAGACCGTTTTGCAGCACACAATATGTTAATATTAAATATTAACTCTTTCTTAAGCCTTTTCTTGCTTAGCTCATGTAAAATCGCTCATGTGTGGAACTAAAACATTAAATAAAGAGGTGCTCACCATGATTAAGTTGCTTGTAGCGGTCCCTCGTTCACCTGAAATGAGTGTTTGGGGATTTTGTCTCAAGTACAAGTGCAGAAAGCAGCTTTATATATGGCAGCATCGCTAGGCAACAGCTCGGCATGTTGTGGTAACTGGAGCCAGAGCTGCAGAAGCAAACACCATCTTCTTTAGTGAAAGATGAGGAGGAGGAGGAACACAAGTTGTTCCCCCTGCTAAGATCTAAGGAACAATGGCTGCCGTAAAACAAACGAGTAACCACCAACAATTACAGGCTTGGCTGTGAAATACGACCCACAACTGTTCACCCTGCTTGTCCTCTAATTTCATCTTTAGTTTTAAGGCGAGACACAACACAACAAGGTGGTTATTTTACAGAACCTTGTCTGTTTGTGTCTGTCTATTTCTCCTATACAACCATCTTTAACAGGCAATACCTTTGATAGTTTTAATGTCAGTAATCAACTGGCAACTTCTCATGATGTTTTCTAAGTTAAAAGTGTTACTCTATTCACCTGCAGTGCCGCGCCTACTGCTTTTTAGTTGTTTATACTTTGCAGTGGCATGTTGGGGTTCAAACTTGCTCTTGTGCTTGGACTCTTAACCAGGCTGATTTCTTTTTTTGCATGCACTGCTAGATTATCTAAGAAAAAAGAGTTTGTTTAGCCTAAATGAAAACAATACTATTCTATTGGAGCACAGTTAAAGATAAAACGTAGTCCTGCTGACCGGGCACATTTGCACATTTGGCGCTTCAGTTTTCTTATCTCACAGAGGGAAGAAAACAGATCCCTCCCCGGAGAGACCTGAATAGGCTTTTGTTACAGATCACCATTGCATCATCACTTTGGTCGAGATTAATTTGCAATGCAAAGCTAACCACCTGCTGCATTGGAGCACGCTCGCATGCAGGTGACATTTGAGATTGCTGTCTCTCTTCCAACAGGTTGCAGAGTGATAAATATATACACAGAGTTTTATAACACCACAGACAGACAAAATACGGCTTGGTAGTGTTGAGTTGAGTTGAACAACACAATACTTAAAGTTAGAGATTAGCAAAGGATTAAGATTTCTTCCCAGGAACTCAGACAAGTGTTGTTTTTGACAGACTTTTTGTAACTCTGTTAAAAGTTTTGCACAAGTTAGTTCAGTAAATTTAACAAATCATCTATCTATCTATCTATCTATCTATCTATCTATCTA
Source organism: Ammodytes marinus (assembly GCF_949987685.1). Classification (NCBI taxonomy): domain Eukaryota; kingdom Metazoa; phylum Chordata; class Actinopteri; order Uranoscopiformes; family Ammodytidae; genus Ammodytes; species Ammodytes marinus. Next base: position 14,036,441 of record NC_137228.1, read on the forward strand.
TCTATCTATCTATCTATCTATCTATCTATCTATCTATCTATCTATCTATCTATCTATCTATCTATCTTGTTCTGCAAATCCTCTAATTCTGCTGCAGGTTCTGAGTTTCACACAGGCAACAGTTGTGTGCGACCTCCGGTGTTTCTATAACAACATGAAACCCAATCATGTGGAAAACACAACAGAGCAGCACACGGGGGAGGGGGAGGGTGAGGGTGTGTGTGTGTGTGTGTGTGTGTGTGTGTGTGTGTGTGTGTGTGTGTATGGTGGGGGGTTTGAACAATAGATCAAACAGTAGTGAGGGAACAGGCCTACAAGACAGATCATAAAGAATTACAGGGATTATACTCCATATCCAGTTATGTATCTATTTAAGCAAAGTATTAAGAGCGATAAACTTGTCCATCAAAAATATGTTGTACCTATTAATATTTAAAGGACTGAACAGACAACATAACAGCCTTACATTTGTATATACAGAGAAGTGGGCGTCATGGTGAAATGCACCTGTTGGAAGACCAAGAAGAAGAATTACTATAGATTAAATAACTAAATACATCTTCACCTAATCACTTGATATTGTGGAAAGACATTAGGCAGTGGTGGATGATGCCATCTTTAGTAACTATAGCTTCTTGTCCTTGAAGGCCACCGTAGCTTCTGGAAAATCTACAAAAAAGTAAGAATCTCACAACTAGATGTAGCAACAAAAAAAAAATCAGATTTTACATAGTGTACCAAATGTATACTAAAGGCCTACAAAAGTCGTACTTTGTTAGTGAGGCGATTTAAAAACATCTTCTTCTCCAGTTGATCACCATGGCAATCTCCCAAACAGAGCCCTGACTTCCTTTATATCAGTTCACTCCACAAACACTGAAACAATGCACTGTTTACTTTGTAGCATTTGCCTTAAATGAGTTCTACTTGCCTGCAGTATGTGTCAGAGAGTTATACATTACCTTTGTGGGATGAAGGTTTAGTGATGCGTGGCCGAGAATGTTTGCATAATGTGTTCCACGGCTAAATTATTTACTTGCCCTCTCTCAAACCCAGCCAAACCACAGCTCTACAACAGAGCTTGTTACCATGGAGTTCGGAGTTAAGTATAAGTAGCAGAGAAATCTTTACAGACAACTAAAGCAGAGTTCCAGTGCAGGTCCTCAACGTCAGCAGCAGGAATATATTATAATCATGGTAAGCTCCAGCATTTTCACACATTTGGCTGAATACTAACTGCAATGTGTAATTTCAAAGATGTGTTAATGTAGGTCTGCTTGAATCATCATCGCAATTGTTTTGATTGATATTGGAATCACGATTTTTAACACAATAATAACATTAGCTTTGGAAATTTATATAGGCCTATTTTGTAACTTGTTTTCTAAATGTAGCCTATTGTAAAAGTTGTATTTCAGTAGATTTCCTAACTTTTAAATAAAGTTAAAATGTTAACTAAAAACATGACCTGCTTGGCTCAAAGGTTTGACCTGACTTAAAAACATTTTCTTCTAAAATTCGATTATCTTATTTTCGTCATTTTTGGAGGTTGAAATTCTAACAGCATTTAAAATTCAACCAACTGCACAGGCCTATGTCAATGTCGCAGCTCCAATGGAATTTCAAGGCCTTTCTAACTTGACCTGTATTGGGTTATTTTTCCTCCAGCGAGAATGCCTTTCTATCCATGTCGGCCAGGCCGGAGTCCAGATGGGCAATGCATGCTGGGAGCTCTATTGTCTGGAGCACGGCATCCAGCCCGACGGACAGATGCCCAGTGACAAGACCATCGGAGGAGGAGACGATTCCTTCAACACCTTCTTCAGTGAGACTGGAGCAGGAAAACACGTCCCCAGAGCCGTCTTTGTGGACTTGGAGCCAACCGTCATAGGTAAGTAGACCATAAGATAACTTACTTGGCTGTGGAGACATTTAGAATACAAATTAAAGTTATAGTGCGTAACTTCTCTTGCCTCCATGTTGCATCTAAAAGAGGTAAGCCTTCAGTGATGGCGCATGGATTTCAAACATTCTGCTGAACGTCCAGGTTTTTATCTCAGCAGTTGAACCCCATAGCTTTAAAACTACTGAAATGCATGAAACTGTCAACATTGGATTGTGTTTGCGAATGACTGATTGTATTTTCACTTTTTGTGTTTACAGATGAGGTTCGTACTGGAACCTACCGCCAGCTCTTCCATCCGGAGCAGCTGATCACTGGAAAGGAAGACGCAGCAAATAACTACGCCCGCGGCCACTACACCATCGGCAAGGAGATCATTGACCTGGTGCTCGACAGGGTTCGCAAGCTGGTGAGTTTGACTGCAATTACTTCATATTAGTTCCTGCATCGTCAGTTACAGAAAAAGGTTAAAGGTCACATACTGTGCAAATTTTCAGGTTCAAAATTGTAATTTGGGATGTTTACCATGAACTGTTTTCAAGGTGAAGTGTCCAAGAAACCCTGTATATTTATCACAGTGCCATCATTGCTGAATCTCCTCTTTTAGCCTTAATCTGAAACGCTCCGTTTTAGGGCCTGTCTCTTTAAGCCCCGCCTTCCAAATAACCAAGTATTCTCTGATTGGCCCTGAATCTAACCGCCAGTGAGAATCAGGGGGAATCTGTTGGTGTGGCTTATATCACAGGTGGAGGTAGTGCTAAATTAGATAAGGTAATGGGCGTGTGTGGCTTCTCCCCTTATGACATCATATGGGAAGAGAAATCTGACTGTGGTTTTGGAACACAGGTTTTCAGAAAGATTTGGCAGTCTCTAGTCACACAGGGGATCCATCCTAATGTTGAAATTGTGTTCCTGCAGGCTGACCAGTGCACCGGGCTCCAAGGTTTCCTCATCTTCCACTCCTTTGGAGGAGGAACTGGCTCCGGCTTCACCTCCCTGCTGATGGAGCGTCTGTCTGTCGACTATGGCAAGAAGTCCAAACTGGAGTTTGCGGTTTACCCAGCTCCTCAGGTGTCCACAGCTGTGGTGGAGCCCTACAACTCCATCCTGACCACCCACACCACCCTGGAGCACTCTGACTGTGCCTTCATGGTGGACAATGAGGCCATCTATGACATCTGCCGCAGGAACCTGGACATCGAGCGTCCCAGCTACACCAACCTCAACAGGCTGATCGGACAGATCGTCTCCTCCATCACCGCCTCCCTGAGATTCGACGGAGCCTTGAACGTGGACCTGACAGAGTTCCAGACCAACCTGGTGCCCTACCCACGAATCCACTTCCCTCTGGCCACCTACGCCCCAGTCATCTCAGCAGAGAAGGCCTATCATGAGCAGTTAACTGTGGCAGAAATCACCAACGCCTGCTTTGAGCCAGCCAACCAGATGGTGAAATGCGATCCTCGCCACGGTAAATACATGGCGTGCTGTCTGCTGTACCGTGGTGACGTTGTACCCAAAGATGTCAACTCCGCCATCGCAACCATCAAAACCAAGCGCACCATCCAGTTTGTGGACTGGTGTCCCACAGGCTTCAAGGTGGGCATCAACTACCAGCCTCCCACTGTGGTTCCTGGAGGAGACCTGGCCAAGGTGCAGAGGGCCGTGTGCATGCTGAGCAACACCACCGCCATCGCAGAGGCCTGGGCTCGACTCGACCACAAGTTTGACCTGATGTACGCCAAGAGGGCCTTCGTCCACTGGTACGTTGGAGAGGGAATGGAGGAGGGAGAGTTCTCCGAGGCCAGAGAGGACATGGCCGCCCTGGAGAAGGACTACGAAGAGGTGGGAACCGACAGCGTGGGAGACGAGGGAGAGGAAGAGGGAGAAGAATATTAAGTTTGAAATAAGCAAAGAAAACCATCATTGATTGGGTGATTTTCAGGCGTCAGTACGCTTCGAACAAACTAGTTGGTTAATCAAGATAAACAGTTGGTTGTGCTAATGGGAGAGTGGTACTTACAGCTTAGCACAAGCACGCACAATGTTAAATGTATTCACACAAGTACAGTAAGCCACAATTGCTGTCACTAAACAACCTCAATATATCGTTTCGATCTTACACAAAAAAAGAATAATACATGGAAAATAAAGCAAAACTGCTTTTTGTAAATGTTTTGTTTGTTGGCTTCTTTTTTCTTCTTCTTGGCTTTGCTCAAATGCAAAGAGATCAAAAAATATATGTTGTCATGTGTTGCTTTGCACTGGGTTGAGAGGTTGGAGACGGTGAACAACATTGTTGAAAATGTATTAAAATAACATTTTAAAAAAATTGATAATTTGATACATTTAATTTTTGAAATATATGTAATGTTTCGATTGCTTGCTGATAAGTAGTTTCTCCTACAAGCCCTGTACTGCAGCAATGAGAGTGCATGCCATAAACACACCTCAGTCAGCCGAGACCAAACAATTACTGAGGAAAGAGTTACTAGGGAAACGGATAGGAGGCGGTCTAGCAATCCTTACTTTACAAATGCTGGCAGTTGTCATTACGTTTCCAGGGTTACCTTCACACGCAGAGGTGAAACATTTAACAGCCATTTGAAGTCAAACAATAGAGTAACCAACGACTCCAACAACACAATAGGTTTGTAAGAAACTAGAATTTCTCTGTTGTCAGGAGGAAAAGGCCATGAAACAAGACCATCACTGGACAGTAGAAGTTTCCATTAAAACAATATGAATTCATTTTAGGGTTAGGAGTTTTGGAACCTAATGGGTAGATAGGGCAAAGATGCAAAGGTAGGACACCTGATCACAACACCCCCTGGTGTTGTGCAAAGGTAAAAAAAAAACATTTTTTCAAGCGCTGGAGATTGTTGTCTATTTTGCTTCCATAACATGTCTTCTTTCATACTAGTAGGTTATAAGTCAATGGTCCAAAATGTAAGTGCACAAAGGCAGATCAGGAGAATATCTCCCTTACTTTGAAATGGTTTCTTTGATATGTGCCACTTTATGATGCTTGTGCTCATAATGTAATGCATGTAATTTCAGTATAAGAAAAATTACTTAATTTCACCCTTGAAGAAAATATCAACTAACAGACTGAATGTTAATAACTGAATTTGAAAGTCAGATATCCACCTATAAGTAAAATGCCTCTCTTACTCAACAGGTTTAGGACAAAGTAAAAAGATAATACACATAACACATTGACACGCGACAGTTGTTTCATTCATATTTTAATGACACTGATTTGATCCAACATTAGTTACCACTCAGACTAATTCCTAATTAGTTGATTTCACACAATGTAAAAATGGCTTTTTTATGGGTTTAACTTTTGTTTCTTAAAGATATTTGGTCAAAACTACTTTGGAGATTAGACAAAGGTTAACATTTGAAATGCTTAAGCCTCAGTCTCTCATTTAGCTGCTTGTATAGCAGTTGTGGACTCCATGGGCTCAAAGAATGTACTCTAAACCTGATTTAACTGGTAGAAAAAATGCAAACAGAAAATATGTCTGCACAGTCGTAGCTATTCCTATTGTAAGGAGTAAAATTTCATACCTCTTGGCTTAAAGTATATGACATCTTAACATGTGCTAAAGTCAGAAATGGTGGTAACTAAAGACGATGAAGGAAAGAAAAATCAGCAGCGGAGTTTGAAAGGTAAGGTTTTGCATTTCATCCATCAAGGAAAATATTATTCAAAATCAAGATAACACTGTCTGTGCATTAGAAAATGTAAGCCACACGTCAAGTCATGTCCTCAAAATGGCCAATAAAACAAGTGAAAAACTACTGTTCCCTTTGATGATCCTACAAGCCCGAGAAAACTATAGATTTAGAGACATGCCCACACGTGCGCGGATATTAAAAAAACGCATTTCTCCCCTCGTCCTTCAGCAGTAAATTCCCATACACATAACAGTGTTTTAGAATATTTCTCATTACACACAACAATGCAAAAAACAATTAAAAACTCTAAGTTATCATGCCAGAGCAGTGGGTGGCGATAATGTGTCAATTCAAACACCGTAGTAGAACATTGTGAGCATGCACAGTGAGCGTCTTCTTGAGCGTGGGGCGGCGCATGCTCAAAAGATAACAATTGCCAAGTGCATTCATCAAAACATCTGGTTTCCCGCACAGAAAAAGCTGTAGTTACGAAAATACCCGTGTGCGTGTGGATATGGCCTAAATGACATAGTGACAGACACAGGCCAATGAAGCCGGTTTCTGGAACAGCAGATTTCCAAACATACAATTTTGCAAAAACCAGTTGACAAAAAAACAACAGAAAATAGTTTGACATTCATACAGTACAGCCATGACTTATTTCTCCTTTTAAAATATCACCACATTGTTTTGTGTTTCACTTGAGTGCAGAGAAAATATATAATTTATTTATGAATAAGAAATGAAAACAAAAACAAATTAATAAGTTTAATTTTTCAGTGTATAATTTAATTAAAACATTTGAGATGGTCGTGCATCATTTACCACAAGGCAGCGAGTCGGGTTTAAAACACACTTCTTCATCAACGTTCAACTTTAACATTCAGTTTGTTTTGTGTAAATGCTTTGACGAAAAATTACAAATCATTTGGTTTCGTAGCCATTGAGATGAACTTGTATTTCTGTGCACATTTGCAATAACGCACCGATACATTTTGGTGTGTAAATAGACATTTGGAGATGATTCGACCGTGTCTTTATTAACAGATAAAATATCAGAGGAGTTCAGTGCTAAGAATCTTTGTTTGTGTGACTTGAACCTCAAACCTTTTCAGTAAAATTCTCAGGGAAAACACCTTTGATTGAAATATCTTTGTTCTGAAGCCAGTGAGGCTCCTTGACACCCATCAGCCAGCCATCGTCCTGCACACAGACACAATATTTATTAAGTTTGATTGGAGAAATCATGACATTACTTGAGATAAAAGAGTGAACACACACACACACACACACACACACCAATTTGATATAAAAGATAAACTAAAAGTTACTTGTTCATCTGGGGTGTCAAAGGCCATAACCAGCACCATGTCTCCCATCTTCAGCTCCAGCTCATCGCCGTCAGTGGCAGAGTAATCATGTATCGCTTTGACCTGGAGGACACACACACACACACACACACACACACACACACACACACACACACACACACACACACACACACACACACACACACACACACACACACACACACACACACACACACACACACACACACACACACACACACACACACACACACACACACACACACACACACACACACACACGCACACGCACACGCACACACACACGCGGACAGACAGACAGACACACACACACGCACACACACAAATAAATTAAAAATATGTATATATTTAAATTACATTTAAGAACAATGTAAACAATGAGTGAACAAGGCAAACAAATTGTAAAAACTCTGAAGACATTGCATTTAAAAGACAAGAAAGCAAATAAAAAGTTACAGATTAGAATGCAAGGAATATCTTAATATATATATCCGATCAGCAGAATCTAATTAAAAAGTGCACGTGATTATTCAGACCAGTGTGGACTGACTGACCTTGTAGAGGAATCCAGGAGGCATATCTCCATCTGAGCCGTTGGTCACCGCCGCACTCTGAACCGAACAACAAGCAGAAAACGGGTTTATTAGGGAGAATACTGAATGCATGCATCACACTACGTTTTAATATCATGGACAATGGTTCAATGTCGACCTTCTGAAAAGTGTAGTACGATATATTCTACAATCCTTACACTTCATTGTAATGAATCTAGAATATATGAACTTTTCAATAATATTCAGATTGATTGAGAAGCACCTATAGCTAAAGGTCAATGTAATTGTCAGGAATTAAGGAATGAAAAAAGTCTGAAGTATCAAAAAGAGCTCAAAGAAGTAGAAAGATTAGGGAAGAAAGAAAGTAAAGAAGAAAGAAAGAAGATGGGAAATTGTGGGATTTGTTTCACCAGGATTTGAGGGATCCTTGTATTCCGGGCTGTGATCTCGTAAGTTGAGTTAAGTTTCCTTCTTGGTCAATTTACACAAGGCACATTGAAATTCATCTTTTTGTATATCCCCTCTCAAGTTACCACACTTCGGAGGGGATCAGAGCGCAGGGTGAGCCATAGTACAGTGCCCCTGGAGCAGTTTGGGGTTAAGTGCCTTGCTCAAGGACACAATGGTAGAGATGGTGGGCTCCGTGGATGTAATAGCAGCCACCACTACTTTCTCTACTAACACTATCCTGTCCGGTGCCGGGGATCCAACCAGCGACCTCATGGTTACTAGTCGGCCCCTCTTCCTCTAGGCCAGATCTCTTAAAGACCGCTCTAAGGTCAAACCACCTGCCCTGACCCTACCTGGGCGTCAGCAGCATCGCCCCAGTCGCTGTCCTGTCCCGTTTGGGCCCCTTGGTCGTCCCAGTTGGGCTCTGTGTACGACTGAGCTGCGTAAACTCCTCCGTCATTTGTTTCCGCTTCATCCCAACCGGGCTGTGTGGAGCTGTGGGTGTTGCTCTCATCATAACTCCAGTCAACAGGGGCCTCGGCTGGGTACTGGTCGGCGTCTTGAGTGGGTGGTTCCTGCTCTGCTTGCTGATAGGTTCAAGGGTTGTGTAGGATTGTGGGAATTTGCGGTAAGGGTTTGGACCGACGGGAGGAATGAGCAAGGAAAGTGGATGAGCAGTTGGGTTCGGGTTGGCAATTTGGGGCAAGGGAGTAGTCAAGGTAACGACCCGGGTTTGTGTTGGTATCACAAAGGAAAGGAAGGAGGATTTGATGAAAAAAGATGTAGTTGTTGAGTTATGCCACTGTTAATACGAGATAAATATAGAAAGAAGAGTAGCTGTGTAGTTTTCCGATGAAGGCAAACTAGTTACTGAGTCGGTATACCTCAGCTTTGCTTTATATCAGCGTTTCTAAACCCTCTCTGGAGAAACACTTGTCCGTCAAGTTTTAGATCTGTCCCTGCTCCAACAGCTAATTCAAAAAAGTCAACTCAAGTTCAAGAAGCCATGTTAGGTTGAAATAAATAAGCTAAACTATGTCCCAATTATTGCATGCTATCTACATACTTTTTATGGTCCGCTGTAGTATGCAGTGTTGTAACAAGAAAGAGTACGCGATTTGGAACACAGGGATGCTGGTCTGCACCTAAAAATCACACCCAGATGTAGTAGGACATCCGGGTAATTTTTTCGGCAAATTGCATCTGACCACATGTATTGGGACATCCCAAATCTTTTTCTGCAATATTTCTACTAATAGCAGGGAAGTATGGGGATTGGAATGCACCCCTAAAATGTACAGGAAACTCCAGAGAGGTTTGAAAAACGCTGCTTTGTATCTTTGTATCATTATAAATAAATGAGAGATAATTGAAGAGCATAGGAACCCACGCTTACCCATGAGTCCCAAGATGGCGCCTTCCGTTTGGCATTAAGAGACAAGATAACGAGATTAAAAAAATTTAGAAAGCACATGTGAATTTCCTTCTTCTTCATTTTTGCAGATTTATTTTATGCTTTTAATCTGAACCTGGAATCTGATCAGTTAATGCATATTAAGATGAGCAAACATTTGCATGCAAAGTGATGCTGAGTGGGAATGCACACACAAAACCATGCAGAAACACACACACATATTTCCTCAGCCCCAAGTGACAGAATGTGTTTACATGCAGCCTAACATTTGATATTGGCCTCCCATGTGTAGGGTGTTTAACTGTTTGAAACTGAACAGTTCAGAAAGAGTCTTAAAAACCTTTTATGGCCTTAAAGGTGCAGTGTGTAAAGGGAATTGACATATATTTTTTATATCTACATGGGATCGGGGTGCTGGGACCGCCACGTTTCTACAGTCCATCTTTAGTAACTATCTTCTTGTCCTTGAAGGCCACCATAGCTTCTGTAAATTCTCTCAAAGAGAGGGGTTAGCAAGGGAGCGTTGACATCTGGAATATTACCACTAGATGTCGCAAAAATATTGCGATATTACACATTGCACCTTTAAAACTCAAAGTGTAACTGTAAATTCTGATACAGAAACTTCCCTTTTGGGATTCAAACCCCCACATTTTAAACTTGAAATACTGACCATACTTTAGTTTTTTGCAAGAGTTTTCAAAAACCTTTCTGAGAGGGTCAGGTCAGTTATAAATATGTAAAGTTAACAGGTTTTTTTAAAGAACTGCATGGAACACAGTCTTGAAATTCAGAACTCCACCACGCTCCGACTTTAAACCACACCCACCTCAGGAGCTGTGAATGTGACTGGCTGTAAAACCTCCACATCCCAATCCAGCAGGTTTAGCCCCGACGAGGGCTCACACTGCTTCATACACACATCCACACACACATGTGTACATTCAGGTTAGGTTAGGTTACTGCTAATAAGTTTTACTATTACTATTAGGCATAGGCTTATTGATATTCGTATTTATTGAGCAAATATTGGGCTAAGATTTAAATAAGCCAGTGAGTCTAACTGAACGTCCTGTTTGAAGCAGCCTGTAGTTACAATCATACATATTTAGAGGTAGAATAATGTAATGTAACTTTATTAGAACAGGGACAATGTACAATAGAAACATGAACCTTGTTTAAAGCAAGGAGAGATGTAGTGAACCAGGTTTTAGCAAATTGCTATTTCCCACCAGTAGTCCACTCCCTGGGCAGGTAAGTAGAATAAATACCACAAAACTAAACAATAATATATACACATGTGATTAATTAATAATCTTCCTGACCTGTTGTGTTGTGGTTGTGTTAGTAGACTCTGTGTTAGCGGCCGGCGGCTCCAAAGCTTCGTCCTCCGGGTCGACCTGCTGCCTCAGGTCCGGAGACGGAGAGGGTCGGGGGGGAGGCCGGCCGGGAGGAGGGCCGGGTGGAGGGCCGGGCCTCGGCACCACCAGCAAGGGTTAATCCAAACCACACACACACACAGGCACAGACACACACACACACACACACACACACACTCACACACACACAGAGACACACACATGCACACGCACGCACACGTAGACAGACAGACAGACACAGAGAGACACACGCACACACAAACACAGACACAGAGACACACAAAGGCACACACACACACACACACACACACACACAAAGGCCATGCAGAGAGCAGTGAGGGAGACACGTTAGTACACACACTGAGGGTTCTAGACGCTGGTTAGATGAGGTCGTCCTCTGAAGCATAATGAGCCTTCAGTCCAGAGTTTCTTCGTCTTCTTTGTTGGTTTTTTGTCGGTCTCTTCTCATTGTGTTTTTGTGCTTTGAACGGTGAAGCTGCTTCGTATATCGTCACGCTCATGTTGTAACTCCAGCAACCAGATATAATTCATACATTCATGTGGATATGATCAGCTGTTTTACTGGGACTACATACATACATAAAAAACATAATATATCATGGAAAAGTTATTTTTTAGTGTAAGAGAAACTTTCATATATTCTAGATTCATTACATATAAAGTCAAATATTGCTATAACGTTATGTGTAATGAATCTAGAATATATGGAACTTTCACTTTTTTATGAAATTACATTTTAAAAATTAACTTTCATGGTATTTGAAATCGTTTGAGATTGACCTGTAAGTGTGTTGTCTGGTGTTTTGTTTTTACCTTTGGCGGTGGTGCGCTGGCTGCTTCGCTGTGGTTGGCTTCCTCACTGAGAGGACAGACATGGAAACGGGCACAAAGAAGAAAAAATGAAAAGAAGAAATATAAAAGTACACATGCAGTTCTCAGCTCCATCCACATGAGGGCGACAGTAAGCTTGAAACAAATATCTACTGCATCTTAAAATAGGGTTTAGTCCAGTGACACAAGGAACGTTTCAAACATCAGAACATGCACATGACAACAAATACAGGAGGTTTCACACAGTTAGAGAGGCCCAAAACACATTAATTAAACATAAAAATAAATGCTTTTATATATCCTTTGTGTATCATTATTGTTCTAGCTTGCAGACTCAAATACAGCTTTATCCCTCTAACATTATTTTCTACAACTCTCTTAAAACTGGCCCTGATTTGAAAAAAGTTAGTAATGTTCCTATATAAACTAAATGTATTCTGCTTTAGCTTTCTATCTACTGGATTAACTCGTAGGTTGAATTCCTTTGTTGCCAAAAACAAAAGCAGTTAGTAGTTTTATGGGATCAGATGCAGCCGGCGTTGCATGCTCAGTCAGTGTGGATCAAACCAGGATTAATATGCAGCAGATTTTTACCTCTTGGCCTCTTCTCCTGTCTTTTCTGCTGCAGTACCATGTTTTCTACAGAAGGGGGCGGTGACAGGGACATTACGCTCATGTTCAATATGATGTTAAAGATACAGTGTGTAATAAAAGTGTATTTTGGCATTCTAGATGTCAATGCTCCCTTGCGAACCTCTCACTTTGGGAGTATTTACAGAAGCTACATGGCCTTCAAGGACAAGAAGCTAGTTACTAAAGATGGCATCATCCACCACTGCCTCAAGTCTGTCCACAATATCAAGTGATGAGGTGAAGATGTATTTAGTTATTTATTCTATAGTACTTTTTCTTCATCTTCCAACAGGTGCATTTCACCAGTACGCCCATATAAAAAAACGTATGGCTATTGAGTTTGTCCGTTCTGTGCTACTGTAGAAACATGGCGGTGCCACATTGGGGCCTCAGTGCCCGCTCCTATGTAGATATAAAAAGGCTCATTCTATGGTCATAAAAAACTACCTTTATTTTCAGTCGATTATGCACTAATTTAAAACATTAAACATATTGAAGAATATTATCTTCCGTTTCTACCAAGTCTGTTTTTTTTAAGATATTTTTTGGTAATTTTTATGCTTTATTGATAGTGTAGAGACAGAGTTGAAATGGGGCAGAGAGGGGAGTGACATGCAGAGAACGACCGCGGGCTGAAATCGAACCCGGGTCCGCTGCTGGCCGAGGCCCATGGGGGGGACGCCCTACCAACTGAGCTAAGGGCGCCCCCTACCAAGTCTGTTTTGAAACACACCAATTCCCTTTACACACTGCACCTTTAAATCTTTCTAATCAAAAGTATTCGACTGAAAACATTAACTGTCACTTACTTGATCTGCCGCTGCTCGTCCAGTTTGGTCATGATGTCGTTCAGGTTTTGGCTGAGCTGAAGAGACACACGGACAAATATAAATATAAATATAAATCAATATAACGATCAATATGTCAACCGATCACAATCACTATCTATCAGTTGAAACTTCTTACCTTGCTCATTTCCTTGTGGAACTTCTCCTGATTACCTGCCAAACTCTGGAACGAGTTCACATAGATGCCAACACGACTGCAACACACACACACACACACACACACACACACACACACACACACACACACACACACACACACACACACACACACACACACACACACACACACACACACACACACACACACACACACACACACACACACACACGTTAAACATTTTTGACCGAGTCTTTGTTATAGATTTTGTAAATAAAAAATAAAAATAAAAATAAAAATGTCTTACTTTTCATACAGTGATGGAAGCTCGTCTTGTAACTCCACGTTTAGCTCCTCGAAAATCTTCTGAGCTCGACCCAGCTCCTCCTCCGCCTACACACACGCACACGCACACGCACACACACACACACACACACACACACACACACACACACACACACACACACACACACACACACACACACACACACACACAAAGAGAACAATAATATATCCGTATTCTGTTTCTATTGCAAATTGTTTAAAAGAGAGACAGTTGTTCTTGAGCACACGCACATGCAGAGAAACACATACAGGGTTTAATAACTAAATGCACGAGGATGGTTTGAGAATGACAAATATAGAAATGGAGGTTGCTTCTGATGGATGTCAAACAAAAAGTAGAGAGTGTTTTGGATTGGGGATCTATAGTTACTGTATAGCAAGGCTCTCTACACATGATCATGTACTTGTTGGTCTGTAATATGGCTGGGTATTGGACCTCACATTACAATGCATAATGCGATATATATTGCCATATGTCATAGTTAATTAAAAATAAATAAAAAGAGGGCTGAAATACAAGTTGCTGTGCACTCAGGTTTTTAGAGAAGGCTTTGTTCATATGTTCTTAAAGTCTAATTTATGATCTAGAATCTTTTCTCTAAAATCTTTGGACACTAATATGTTATGAAAATGAAATAAAGATTTTAACTCTAATCCAAAACCTAGATTCTTGTTTTTTAAAGACATGCAAATGAATGCATGATTAGTTAGATATTACCAAATTTGAATATACAGTACACCAAAACATTTATGAAAGGGTTGTAATACAAAAAAATAATTGTTTTGATAAAAGTAATCAACTGGCAAAGTTTGATGTTAATACATATAACCTAAAATGTTGCCCTATTCACCTGCTCTCGCCCTGACATACATGACGTGTGGATCACATGTAGAGAGCCTATGCAGAGACTAGAGCAGGCTAACAGATTTGGGGTTGAGGAGAAGTTATGTGAGTCAGTGAAGAACCAGAGTTTCACCTGGTTGTGTGAGAGGTTAGTCTGAGCCACTTGGTGGGCTGATATCAAACCCTGAGCCCAGCTGGGAGCCGCCATCTCCAACAGGGCGGTTTGCTAGTGACCGCACACGGCATGCAAGAGAAACACAGCCAGAGAGGGAACCACAGACAGACAGCAAACAACAACAGTACAAGACAAACGCAGACATGTTAATTAGCATTTAGCAATTAAGACAATCAATCACTTTTAACCAAACAGAACAAGTGTTATTTCGCTCACAAATTTAAGTAGCACAGTCGTGTTATGCACATCCACGCAAGCATACACACCATAAACACACACCACACACGCGCGTGAACACACACACACACGCGCGCACACACACACACACACACACACACACACACACACACACACACACACACACACACACACACACACACACACACACACACACACACACACACACACACACACACACACACACACACACACACACACACACACACACACACACACACACACACACACACACACACACACACGCACACACACTCTGGTGGTTACCTTGGCGATCTTGGCCTCATCCTTCTTCTTGCCTTTCTGTAAGGAAGCGAAGTGATGTCGGGCGCTGTCGAAGTCCACCATCTTTCTATCGCGCTTCGCCATACGAGCCTGTAGCATCAACACACAGCGTTCTATCATTATCACTGGACTGTTTCTGTCTTGCATCAATATTACTATGTCCTTACAATGTTGTTTCTCTGGTGTTTGAGCCTCTTAACTCATTTTCTTTTTTTTTTTAGAGAGATGTTATTTTTTTAAGGGTTACAAATTGAGGAATTCATTTCTTTGTTGTATTACTTATATCTTGGTTTCTTTCTTTCTTTTTATTTTGTGGATGTTAGATGTAACTGATAAGAATAGAGGATAGGCATAAACAAGCTTTTTGTTCACTATTTGTTGTTGAGTGCGTGTACGATGTGTGATGTTTTATAATGACTGAATACATAACGAATATTACTCATCCGGTATATAAATAGCAACAAAAGACAGATACACACAAACCTTGATATCAGGGAACTGAGCCAGGTACGTGTCCATGGTGAGCAGAGATTTGTCCGTGATGTTCTGGTGGTAGTCTAACCACTGAGTGTCTGTGTCCTGAAACACACAGTCACACAAAAGATATTTTTAAAAATTATGTAATATCTAATCAATTATTCGTACATTTGAATATACATGTCTACATGGTGGATAAAGCCACAGTTACTATATGTATGTAGGTCTTAAAAAAGGCATTTTCTGCATGTTTTTAAGAACAAAATGTATCACAGATCAGACTATTAAAAATGTTAGAACAAATCTTTCTGTAATAGCCTTTGGAATAGTGCTCAGAATTATCATAAAGTTTAGTTGATGTAAGTGCTTTAGAAGTTGAGATTTTTGGTTAAATGTATTGAACAAAACTAATGTTGAGGTAATGGCCGTTAAATATGTTTATATAGGAGAAATGTACAGACACAAACCGACAAGATTTAGTCAAATAAACACCTGAATGTACATTTTGGACCTTTGATTTAAACTATATGAAAGAAGACATGTTATGGAATCTAAATAGACAAAAATGAAAGTGAGACTGGAGGGGACTTTTTCTACAACTAGTCTGCTATAAAACCAACCAGTGCTTCCCACATGGAGCCAAACTGGAAACCATAATAATTACAGCTTCTATGTTAACTAGTAATATTTCTCTGTTTTAATCCAATAGTTATTTAAATTGTGACATGAGGGAAACACTGGATGCTCTATACGTTTTACCTCCAAGTTATTGTCCATCTCCTTCTCTAGCAACTCCTTCAGGACGGAGGGAAAGACGCATGCAGTTAGGAAACAGAAACAGTGTTAGCACGCAGAGAAAGAAAAAGTACTAGGTAGTTTAGTAGGTAGGGAAAGAAGGATAATGCAGAGAAAGCGTGCCAATTCCCATACTGTCCTGCTATGTATTATGGTAGAAAAAGATTTAGTTTGCCCCAATTCTTGTGGTCAGATGCAGCATGCTGAAAAATATCCTGATGCCCTATTAAAAATTGGTTGTGATTTTTAGTGTGGAAACCAACAGCTTTATGGAGGTTCTGACCCACAATCCACTGCAGCAGAAGTTACATCACATGGACTGAGCCTCCGAGTGAAAATAAACAGCGTAGAGACCGATATATAAGCAAGAGGCAAGTTCAAGGAGCCATGTTATGATGAAATAAATAAGTTAAAGTATGTCTCGATTGTAGCATACTGCATGCTAACTAGATTATTGTTATGATCAGCTTTAGTATGTAGAATAGAGAAAAGAAAGAATATGGGATTTGAACGCAGGGATTCACCTCCATCATGGTGTCCATCTCTTCTTTGCCAAACCAGTCAGGTTCGTACATCTCTGCCAGACAGTCCTGCAGCCTCCGAGATGCATCGTGCATCGCTACAACACACACACACACACACACACACACACACACACACACACACACACACACACACACACACACACACACACACACACACACACACACACACACACACACACACACACACACACACACACACACACACACACACACACACACACACACACACACACACACACACACACACACACACACACACACACACACACACACACACACACACACACACACACACACACACACACACACACGTTAAAGCAGCAGTTACAGTCGGGCGTATATGAGCATCTAATTACTTCAATATGTTCCAAATGCAACAACACAGCTTCTCTCACACACTCACTCTTCACTGCTGTCAGGTAGGCCTTCATGTCTCTCTGCAGCTTGGTGCCTTCAGTCTGAGAGAGTGAACACACACACAGAGCAAGAATAAAATACTCAACCAAACGGATAGATATAGACTGGAAAAAAGTGAGAAAAATATCAACAAGAAATGATAAAGATATGGTCATTTCTCACTGCTATTCTTTAAATAATAGCGAAACACATATTTGATCTATTTTAAGATATTCAACAAACTGTAAAACATGTTAATCCAAAGTCTCTTGCAATGAGGTAATGTATTTATATGTGAACATGTCGGAACCCGATTTATAATAATAACTATATAAAAATAGCATTCTCGTCACCGATGGTCTGGTTTGCTGTTACAATTAATTTAAGATCATCAGAGTAAAAAGTAGACCGTTTAATTAACATATAAAAGTTCCAAGAGGTTTAACTTGTGAATATGTCAAGTGTAAAATATTTGCTGACCATCTGCTTGTTGAAGTTGGCGACCATTTCCTCGAAGGCTGCATCTCGGGTCTCGTCAGCTTTGCCGAGTTTCTGCAAAACCTGCAGAGACAGAGGAGCAGACGATCAAACAGGAGTTAACCAATCTATTGATCTATTGAACTGTCCATCCTTGTTACTATGTGTCATTTCATTCATGATTCTTTGTTCACATCTATAACTGGAGGCATGTTTCAGGCTATTTTCAGGCGCCTGTCAAAGCCATGTGTCTCCGCTACGTCTGCGGTTCACACCAGCTGTGTGTGTGTGTGTGTGTGTGTGTGTGTGTGTGTGTGTGTGTGTGTGTGTGTGTATACGTGAGTTCATGCGTGCGTATGTGTGTGTGTGAGTTGAGATTACAGTTACATTTATGAGTGATTATGATATAATGAAGCCTAAAGTTTTTTGCTCACAATTACCACAAAAAACTAGCCTGGCACCGCCCGCCTACTACCTCCGCTCAATTTTCATTTCCCTTCAGTAGTCAGTCTGGGTGTGCGGTATATTCTTAGGTTTTCTCCGCACAGATTTCTGCCGGTCCAATCAGCGAACAGAAGGAGTGGCTCAGAAGCCGGCGCATGACATGGTTGGTTGGCAGATCCAGAGTGGCACTGGGCAGATCCAATAGTTTTAAACTTCAACAGACACCCGCCTTCAAGTGAGTTAACGTTTGTCAATTGAGCGATTCCAGACCTTCTGTACAAATGAAATGAAGTACGATGGTCTTGTAGAACCAGGCTAACAAAAAACTGCAACAAGAACAAACATATCTTTTAAGGTCTTATTTCTGTATCTTTAGGTCAAAGGTCGAAGCCCCAGTGACCTGATGTCATCCTCCACCACTGACTCACTAGCTCAGCGTGTCTCTCCTTACTCATCTCCAACACGTTTAGAAGAAAATTAATTCAGAATTTTTAGGGAAAATAAAAAAAATATTGTTGACGAATTGGCCTAATACCAAGATTCACTGTAACTTGGATCGCGAAAAGAAACAAGAACAAAAAAACTCTTATTTTCAAGTGATTACCCACTAATGAAAACATACTTATGAATATTATATTCCATTTCTACCAGGTCTTTTATGAAAAATGCCCAAAAATTCTACACAGTGCACCTTTAATTTGATTGATTGAGAATATGCAACAAAAGCACAGTACCATGACACGAGAAGATCCTGATACCTTCAGCAAATAGCTTGAGGCAAGCACCCCACATACATGCACACTAATAATCATAAATGTGTGTGTGTGTAAGATAGGCATAGATTGTAGGGGGGTATATATAGGGGATATTTCTCCCCTTCAATAGAGTTTTTAAGAAGAAAAGTAGATAATTTCCGCTTCGGCATCATAAAACGTGTTATAGAATATTATCATAGAAGAAGTAATTATTCAGTAAGTAAAGTCAAAGTAAAGTCTTCCTTCTGCATTTATGTGTATGTGTCATTTTCTAACTGTAGATGTTTAAGGTTGAGCTCATTTATATGACAGTGTCTGATTTAAGATAACCTATAGTTTGCACACAAAATAAAATGCTTTACGACATCTAGATTTCTTTTTTATAAAGAGATGCAAATCCATTTGTTATTAGTGAGATATTGTCAAATTTCATATTCATTCAAACGTAAATGTCAGTGAATTAAGGAGAAATAATGAATGTCTACACGTTGTTTAGTTGTGAGTGAGACAAGGTCACCAGCTAATCTGATCTGACTGAGAGCAACAACAGCAGTAGCACCTGCCGCCATAATCCTGTGACCAACATACACTATGCGGGGAGTTCCCCACACACACACACACACACACACACACACACACACACACACACACACACACACACACACACACTGGCAAAGACACAAAGACACACACACACACACACTGGCAAAGACACAAAGACACACACACACACACACACACACACACACACACACACACACACACCGTTAGTTAAGCATCACTGTAAATGTACTGGTTGTGCCGTGAAATGAGTAATAATTAAAGTAGTAACGAAAGCTGTCAGATAAATGTAGTGGAGCGACGCATACATTTGTGGTACAGAAATAAAGGTTATAATTAGTATTAAGTCTGAAAAGATCACATGACCACACAATGCAGTCACTTACTACACTTACTGTACATACTGTGAGTGAAGGCAGGTACTGTATAATGAGACATACTTCACCACTGTGTATGTCTGTCTGTCAATGTGTGTGTGTGTGTGTGTGTGTGTCACTGTGTGTGTTCATACCCCCCCGGTGTTCAATTTCAAGCTCACAAAAATACACACACAGGCGGTTTGTGGGGTATTAAGAGTGATGATGAGGAGGATATAGATAGATACACCCCCCTTCTCTCTCACACACACACACACACACACACACACACACACACACACACACACACACACACACACACACACACACACACACACACACACACACACACACACACACACACACACACACACACACACACACACACACACACACACACACACACACACACACACACACACACAGAGCAGTGAAGCATGCTGGGAGTTCTGGGAGGGACAGGTGTGAAGGTTTGATAATTTTGGATTCAAGTTACTGAACAAGATTTTTAATTAAGCTCCCCAAAAGTTTCTATAAATACAGCAGAAAATAGTGGTAAATTAATTGACAGAAAGTTAATTGCAAACGGTGTTGCTTTAATAACTAATAAAGGACATTTTAGTAAGAAAAAACAACGGAAGAGTGTGTTATTGGTACGTTTACTGCATCAAAAGTGGAGTCAGTGATTCTGGAGAATGCTTGGTGTCAAAATCACTTTTTTTCAAAATCACCGAATACCTCCTCATGATCCGTTTACTCTCCGTACTGTGTGTGTGCTGGGGGAAAAATGTTAATAACACACAGCCTAGGCTCTGTAAACTGGCATGTAAACAAAGGGGGCCCACCGTAGCTAGCAACATGCCAGTTTACAGAGCCTAGGCTGTGTATAAACTGGATTTTTTTCAGCACGCACACAGTGGGGTCAGGTATCGATTTTGAGGAGATATTCACTGATTTTGACAACAAGCGTCAGAATCACTGACTCCACCTTTAAAAGGACCTAAGTATTTCCTTTAGTAGTGATTAAAGTTTGGTTCTTTGGATGCTGGGTGTGTGTGTGTGTGTGTGTGTGTGTGTGTGTGTGTGTGTGTGTGTGTGTGTGTGTGTATGTGGGGGGGTCAAAGGGTCCTGCCTTTGGGTCTAAATGGCCCCACCTCCCCCTAACCCTGACCACACTCATCCGGATTCCACTGCAGAAACATTTTTCCCAGCATGCTTTGCGGTTGCACAGCTGACCACCTCATGACCGGTGACATTACATCACTATGACAACCGCTGTGACACCGGGACAGGATCAAGATTATGATTATTATTATTATTATTATTAATCAGCTGGTCAGAATCAACAGAAAAATAAAATATGTTCAAAGCATAAAGGCTTGATTTTAAAACCTTACCAAAGTCAGAGTGTGCAGGTATTTTCAAAGTAAAAGCCCTCATATTTTCCTATTCTATCTGATGATCCTGGATGAATCTTCCTGCTGCATTATATAGTGTAGGGCAGGCTTATGTGTCATTTCTTATGCTGTAGATGTTTAAGGTTGAGCTCGTTTATATTATATTGTCTGATTTAAGATAACCAACATTTTGTTCTTAAAAACATGCACACATAAAAAAATGCTTTATCCAACAACATGTAGATTTAAGATGTTTAAAGAGATGCAAGTTCGCACATTATTAGTTAGATTTTGTCCAATTTTGATATCTATTCATGGGCCTACAAAAAAATATTATTTTAATGTCAGTAATCAACTATAGCAAAGTGTAATGATGATATCTATAAGTTAAAAAATGTGACCCTTTTCACCTGCAGTGTCTGGACTTGAG
The DNA here is from genome assembly GCF_949987685.1 of Ammodytes marinus. Lineage (NCBI taxonomy): Eukaryota > Metazoa > Chordata > Actinopteri > Uranoscopiformes > Ammodytidae > Ammodytes > Ammodytes marinus. Next base: position 14,058,126 of record NC_137228.1, read on the forward strand.
AGGAACCAATCTTGATGCTAATAACATTATAACTTATAATATTTTAACCTCTTCCTGTTGGGGCCGGATGCCAGACAGTGAGTGGGTGTGGAGCTCTAGGCGGCACGCTGCCAGCAGACGGACAGCTGAAGCCTCCCCTCCTAAGGCCTCGCAGGGAAGATGATACTCTGACCTCCCTCTTTACGCCCAAACTCAACGCTCAGTATCTACCGCCTCAAAGTCTCTCACACACACACACACACACACACACACACACACACACACACACACACACACACACACACACACACACACACACACACACACACACACACACACACACACACACACACACACACACACACACACACACACACACACACACACACACACACACACACACACACACACACACACACACACACACACACACACACACACACACACACACACACACACACACACACACACACACACACACACACAGGCTACACACTAATGCCACAGACTGAAAAACTGAAGACTTCAATATATACGTTTCTACGTTCTGCAGGTCAATTTCTTTAAGATAAATATCAATGAAAGAGAAGTAACCTGACATTCTCTTTGAGCAATTCCTGGATTTCAAGGGTTTTTAATGTGGGCCAAAGCCAAAAAGCAATTTAAGCAACACTAGATTCTCCTCCTTGGAGAAAGCTTGTTGTCAAAATCCGTCAATATCTCCTCACGATCACCTGTACGTACTGTGTGTGTGCTGAAAAATAAATTCAGTGTTGATACACAGTATAGGCTCTGTAAATGGGTAAGTTAACGAAGCGGGCCAACCGCAGTTAACAACATGCCCGTTTACAGAGCCTAGGCTGTGATTGAACGCTGGTTTCATTTTCAGCGCTGACACAGTACAGGCAGGTAGCCCACAAGGTAGCATATTGTGAGGAGATATTCACTGATTTTGACAGCAAGATTTCCCCATCATCGCTGACTCAACCCTCAATATATTCAGTTGTTTTTGGTTGCTTGGGTTTTCAAAATACAAAAAATTAGGTGCAATATTTTTCAATGTATTCTATAACAAACTTATTCTTCTTTCCTGATTGGTCAATGGTACAGTTATTCTCTGGCTCAGAAATACATCTTCGGTATTTAAAAATAATGTGTCAAGAATAATTCAAACTCTCCGATTATCCAACTTAAGAAACACAAGAAAGATTTTTGAGAAGTCGCGCCGTTGATCTGACTCACTACATCCTTAACTTATATTGCATTATTTGATTATAATTATAAATGCATTAATGTGTTGGCTATGTGTCCGTACTGTGTGTGTGCTGGAAAAGAAAGCCAATGTTAATACACACACAGCTCAGGTTCTGTAGACAGGCATGTTGCTAGCTATGGTAGCCCTTTTCCTTTTGTTTATTTGTTTACATACCAGTTTACAGAGCCTAGGTTGTGTATTAACATGCAAAAAAAGTTTTAGCTCACAAATTACGGAGTGGTAGTGGATCATGAGGACATATTTTGATAATTTTTACAACAAGCATTCTACAGAATCGCTGACTCCACCTTTAAAGTGTGGAGCTTGGCAGTGAGTGACCTGCCACGGATCGGCTCTCACATGGGCAGTGAAGGAACGCGGGACACAGAGAGAGAGAGCTGCAGCTGCTACATTTAAAGTTCATTCAAGACCTGCTGAAATGATCGATCGGGCCCAAGCAGTAAAACACTCCTGTTAGCCTAGCTTAGTTTAGCTTAGCATAATGACTGAAAGTAGGGGGTTACTGCTAGCCTGGCTCTGTCAAAAGCTTCTGAAAATCACTGATTAACACTTCTGTTAATCCTGTTTATTTCATCTGGGCACAAACATTCAAAACTTTATTTAAGGTGAGACACAGCAGGCACAAACAATGTGTTTTTCAATACTGATCAATTATGAAACTTCTGTCTATTTTGCTTCCCTAACATGTCTTCTCTCATACTAGTATAAATCAAAAGGTCCAAAATGTTTTGCTATACCTTGTCCGTTTGGGTCTGTATATTTTCTCCAACACAACAATCTTTAACATGAACTAAACTTTCCATTATCATTCTCAGCACTATTCTGAAGGTTATTACAGAAGGATTGGTTCTTATGTTGTTAATTATCTGATTTGTGATACATTTTCTTCTTAAAAACATGCAATTAATGCATTTCGAAGACCTTTACATATTTTTTTGATTTATCCAACATCTAGTTTTGAAACACTGTTTTTGCCTGCAGTGTCATGGTCTTAAACACAATCAAACAGACAACAATAAGTGTCTGGATAGTGAAATGTGACTGACAGCGCTCGTGGTGTTGCACTGAGGTGATTAGTGTGTAAAACCTCGACAGGCTTAAGCAACGACAGTGATTAGGCCAGACAATAATAACTCAGAGAGCTGGACACAGACTGTTGGTCAGGTTTCATTCTGAGCTTCCATCCAATGCATATCTTGTTTTATACTCTCGAGTCACAGGTTAGTTTGCAAATAAGAGCCTAACCTTTAAATGTGACTTAAAGCTACAGTGTGTAACTTTATCATATAAATGAATGTCGGTTACATTCAAGCCAACGCCAAATGTGTCGAAAGAAAGTTTATTAGGACCATCAGCTCCACAAAACTCTCTCTGTATTTCTCAGTACGGCAGCATTTACAACCCCCCCCCCCCCCCTCCTCCCCCCACACTGGTGCAGGAGCTCAAAAAAAAATCCCAAGAAGAGTCCAAGACATTTTTTAGTTGTTGATTCTACTGCTAGGATACAAACTGGACATACAGCGGAAGGTATAAAATCCATGTGCGATCACTGAAGGCTTACGTCGTGTTGATTCACCAACAGACAGTGTTGTTGTAATTACTCATAATTCCTCATGGGGGCAACAGAAATAATGCACTATAGCTTTATCACAAACATGGTATTGTCGCCATTCAATATGATATTCTTTTTGTCTCTAAAATACCCTGCAATTTTGCTTTACATTAGGCTACTTCATTTGCTTTTTAAACTGATATAAAAGTTTAAAAAAAACTCCAAGCGAACATTGCTTACCTTTTACTTTAGATACCTACTTTTTACTACAGCTTAGAATGCAAAATATGTTCCTAAACTTCAGTATTTTGCTGGACTTGTAAAGATGTTATACAGCCTTACTTTGCTGCTCCATCTGATCTCAAAGTGGAACTCTACTCTTAGACTTTCATTTTGAAAATCACCTTATACTTATTTGATGAAAAACTTTGAACTTTTATTCAAAACTGACTGACTTTGGATACATTTAATGACTTCTTCTTTTTGTTATATTGTACAGTAAGTAAGTTGTAACTGATTGTAATACTATAACAAGCTAGTACGCCCAATATATGATTAAATTATGATTAAACTATTTGCTCAGAGTTTTTTCCACACTTTGAACCACACAACCTATTTCATAATCATATCCATTAAAGCACTTTATGTTAGTTCAATGGGTTTGTTTGGTATGGCTGCTAAATTATTTTTAATTTGAAACTTAATCACCTCCCACCAAACCACCTTTATTTGAAAAGGGGTTAATGAAATGTAATTTTAAAATTCCCTAATTATCAGCTTAAAGGTGGTGTCAGTGTTTACGGAGAACCCTTGTTGTCAAAATGAATTTTGCGCTGGTTTGGTTAAATGTCACAAGGTTGACCCCACACATCTAAGGTTAATTTGACTTAAAATAAACCTTTAAAATGATTGTATTGCCACGATATTTAAATCCATTGATTGACAGGTGACCTAAACCCTCACTGCGTCATTATTAATGCGTAAATGAGTCGTTTTTGCAGGTAAAAAGTTGAAGGATTAGGTTTCACAGTAGGACACAGTGTCCCGATGCCATGCCATGCTATGCGAACCTAGATCCCCTGGCCGATCAGCTGAGTGAGTGAAAAGTTACAGCACCTTTTCCTGCGCTCTGGTGAGCCGCTTCTGGACGTTGCTGGCGAGTTTACCGGCGGTGACCCCTTGTTTAACTGGTGCTGTCTCGGCCATGTCTCGCGGTGTGGAGGCTCCCCGGTGGTGGCACAACCAGCCAAGAAGAGATAGCGACAAGAAGAGCGATAAGCGCAGTCGAAGGAGGTCGACCCTTCACTTGGAACTGACGGTGCGTAAAACCCCTCCGCGCGTAACTCTATAATCCCGGTGACACTTTCTTAAAGGTGCAATGCGTAATTTAATCCCTTGTGTGCGTGACAAACAAATAAAAAACAGCAAAACAACAACAACAAAAAGCAGGTAAAGTTTGAAACAGATTCAGATATCGCCCTGTTCTCGTCTCTCACTGTTATAATTGATGGAGACTTGAGCGCTTGATATGGAGAGATATTAGGTTTCCTCCTCGCTCACTCACTCATCCTCTTAAAGGCGCAGCTAGCAGGTTGTTGTTATTATTAGCCGACATCTGTTGCGAACATGCAACTGGTGTGTCGCTTTTTCTTTACACACTGCCATATTAACGAGCACGAGCTGTTTCCAGTCAGATGCGTAAGGCTAAATTAGTCCAGATCCGCATGCACCATCATCAGCTCCCCCCCCCCCCCCCCACACACACAGCAGAGAGTGCACCTGCGCCAATAGGTGTCGGTAAAGGTGCGTTCACGTGACAAGAGTTATCACAACAGACACAATCAATAGAACCAAGTGGTGGAAAGTCATTTTGAAACCCTGGCCTGTTTGTAATTGTAGACTCATGAGATGGAGATAAAATAATGTTTTACAAATATATTGTATCTCCGTGTTTTTGTGAATAAGTTTGAAAGAAACAAAACAATAAATGAAACCACACGCAGCTCATTTCCATATAATTTAATTTCAAAAATAAATCTCTTCACCCATAATAACTTCATAAACATAATTGGATTTCTGTAAACAAATATGACTTATATACACTCTCTGTCTTAATATGGTGTTTAACGTGACACATTATCACCACCTACTGGCCTCGCATGATTACGTGTGTTTTCAATAGTTTTTTTGCGTTGTCTTGTGTACGAAAAGATATTTTAAAACACCGTTGTGCATACCGGAATTTCTCTGCAAAAATATTTCCTGCCTGTGTTTGTCGGTTTTGGGAGAAGTTCCCTGCGTTCCAAATCACATTATCTTTCTTTTTGCTATTCTACATACTATAGATGATCATAAAAAGTATGTAGTCAGCATGCAGTATGCTACAATTGGGACATACTTTTACTTATTTTTTTTTCATCCTAACATGGTTCCTTGAACTTGTCTCTTGATTATATATCCGTCTCATCGCTGGTTGTTTTCACTCGGAGTCTCAGTCCATGTGACGTAACTTCCGGTTTGAGTAGGTTGTGGGTCCGTATTGCCCAAAAAGCTGCTGATTTCCACACTAAAAATCACGACCGGATGTAGTAGGGAATCCAGGTATTTTTCACCATGCTGCATCTGACATCATGTATTGGGACAAACTAATGTTTTTCTACCATACTAAACCGCAGGGAAGTTTACAAGTCGTTTAGAAGGATAAACCCGCACAGATGAATCAACCAAATTTCGATGGGGATTGGAACCGGATTGGAACCCAGCCATTGTCTGTCAGTTCACAGCTTCTTCCCTCTTTGTCCCATCCGGTCCAAACATCTCCTCAGGACGTCCATAAAGCCCCTCCACAGCTCTACCTGTGTTTGGCCTTGTTGTCCCAGTTTTAAAGGTAAAGGGTTCAAGTTCCTTTCCGATAAAAGTGTCCACCATGTTCCTTCACCTCTCTTCCTGAGCGACACCTAGCGGATGAAAGCGCCCCGAGTCTAGCAGCATCCTGCCTAGCCAAAATAACAGCCGTGCGTACCAATGCATCCCGTCTCCATGGCTCCCAGTGTCCCCTGTCCAGCGGTGCATTAACCTTAGAGGTGAGAAGGCCCAGTGAGCCACAGAGTGTTGCTCTAACACGGCGTAGCAGGACGCTACCACCCCGTCCACCACTACTGTCCCCTGCTGGGTGAGCGGAGCAAACGCACCCTCACTCTCCCTCACACTGACCCGGGTGATTTGGGACAAAAGCCCTTTCCCCTTGTCACCATTAGCAACCAGAACACACTGTCCGGGCCGGGCGTGGCTGGCATAGGCCGTCCTGAGGTCGCCCCTGTGCGGCTGTGCCCCCTCGGAGCAGTTCCCCTCTGTGAGAAATATGAGGTGAGCCGCGGTTAGCGATAGCCGTGCTCCAGCTAGCGTGTGCAGAGTGTAGAAGGACTTCCTGGTTCCGGGGTCACGGTCCAGGAATGCGATGACATCACTGTAAACCAGATCCACACCGTCGCCATGGTTACCGTCTACGGAGGCTAGGACTCTCTCGCCATGACGCAGAGACCTGATTGGCTTCTGAGCGCCGCCCTCCAACGTAACCAAGGCGTCGCCCGGGAAACAACCGCCAGATTTAGCCGCCACTGAGTGGTCTACACACGGACAGACAGACAGAGAGAGAGAGATGGAGGTTAGACAGGATAGATGGAATAATATAAATAATACATTTCATTTATAAAGCTCTCTTCATTGTTTAAAACAATTCCAAAGTGCTATAAATAGAATAGAATAGAATATTTTCATTGTCCATCGGGCAAAAAATTTGTCTTTGGTTGACAAAGCGAACCAGACATAAAACAGTGCATTAAGATGGTTGAAGACAACAGGATTTAACAAGCATGTATTTCTATTTGTCATTCCTAATCAACATTTTGGTTTATTGTTTTGTCAGGAATGAGCTTCCATACAAAACAGCTCAAGAACATAGTAAATCTTTTCAACTCCCTATAGATAAATATTGACTTTCTTTTTTCTTAAACTCTTAAACATAAAAGAACAATAACAAGATAAAAGCTTCTGACTGTGTTGAGTGTGTGTGCGTGTGCGTGTGTGTGTGTGTGTGTGCGTGTGTGTGTGTGTGTGTGTGCGCGTGTGTGTTTCCATGCAGTATTGTATTGAAGACAAAGTGTTTTTCGGGCTTTTTGAAAGCGACACTTGAGGACCGTCTCAACGTTACGTATCTGGGGCTAAATATTTGGTGAAGGCAAAGCCAAGGCCAGGGGATAAGATAAGTCCCCTGAAGGAGCAGGTTAATCATCACAACGACACATGACTCCTGCCCGGCTCAGGGACCTTTAAAATTTAAAGACGCAGAGCAGACTGCAGGGTTTACTAATTTGAACCCTCTGATAATTCAAAACCGCTTTAAATAAGGTGTTTATGTTACTTAATAATTGTCAGTTTAGCATGTTTCTGTCTTTATTCCACATATCTACATACATATTAGTGGCCTATATGACTAAATTATTTAGTTTCTGATATATTGTTTGTGCTAGTATTTTTATTATTTATTTATTCAGATTATAATTATCTTTTGACTGACTTCCTGAGTTACTGGATATCTATCTATCTATCTATCTATCTATCTATCTATCTATCTATCTATCTATCTATCTATCTATCTATCTATCTATCTATCTATCTATCTATCTATCTATCTATCTATCTATCTATCTATCTATCTATCTATCTATCTATCTATCTATCCATCCATCCATCCATATTTTCTCCTTTTGTGCTGCTTTGCTGCCCCCTAGTGGTACTTTTCCGCTCGATGACTTCAGCACCTTTAAGGAGGATTTGCCGGTTGGATTTTTCTTAGTCCCGGAAGGAATTTTGAGGAAAGTACAGAAGAAAAAAAAGGGAAAAATCAAAAACATGCGAAAAATACCAACTTGATTGGTTGCCCCCTCTGATCAAGTCAAGGCCTGGGCCCTCGCTACCCGCTCTGGGAGGAAAGAGGAAGAGGATAGAGAGAGATAGCAGGAAAAGGGGGAAAGAAAGAGGAAAATCTCAGTTACCAATCAGTGTAAAATGTGTAAAGGGAGTGTTTAAATTCTGATGCATTTTTACAAGAGCGTGTGACTTTCAGCACTAATGCGTTGTGCCACATGTCTGCTACTTTTCATACTAGCTGCACATAGAACAGACACTATGTTAAATATGTGGAGGCTCAGTGTGAATGTGTGCAGACCTCAGCAGCTGATTTCAGGCCAGAAGGGGAAAAAGAGCAAACTCCCACCTAGTATGAGCATGCAATCTAGACCCGGGTGTCTTGTTGAAAGTTATTTAACATGTTGTCTATTTACGTCCATTTCCATTTATGTTTTGGCCACCGAATAAATTCATGTTAGTTTCTGAGCAAGTGTCTGTTTTAGTTTTTAATTCTGAAGTATTTTATTTTCTTAAATTTCTAAGACCTTTGCAATTTTATTCAACTTTTTCTGGCTCTGCTAAAACACTGTCAAACTCTGAACTCAAATGTCTTCAGGCTAAGGTTTTCTACAGCTAATTATCTAAGAAACTAGAAGGATTTTTGTTTTATCTGAGAGGTTTCATATCCTCTGTGTAGTTTACCATTCTCAACATTTCAATAAGTGGTTGGCGGCGCATGCATTTGTTTAGGAAGCGAGTGAAAGAGAGACGGCAGGATGCATGGCCAGGAGGTAATGAAGGCTATTTATATGTGACTATGTCAAATTAATAATGGTAATATGTCAATGGTGAAGCAAAGTAAACTTTGATTTAGTAGCGTTTCACTTCTGCCTGCCATAAATCGTTTGGTCTGAGTTGGTGGGGATTCAGACAGGAGCAAAGGCATTAATTATAACTATATTAAAATAGCATTCTTTTCACTGATGGTCTCGTTTGCTCTTACAGGTCATTTATGATCATCAGAGGAAAATTGGACAGTTTAACAAACATTTAAAAGTTCCTCTTGAATGTTTTACCATGATGTAAGGGAAGCAAAAAGGCCACAAACAGCTCACAGAAGCAAAAATCTAGACGTTAAAGGATGTAGAACTTAGTCTGAGTTAACACGGGGTGAGTGGCAGGTGAGACATGATAAAGGAAAGGAGAAATACAGGAAAAGAGCCGGCAAGCGCCCACATACTGAAGATGCAAGCAACAGGAAAGATAGTGAAACAAAACAATGTTAGAAAGAAAGGAAAGGGTGGCGGAAGCACTTCCCGACAAAACAAGTAGTCTGGCGTTTTTTGGCAGACTGAAACTTTTGGAGTGACTGTGCCACATAACTCTGCTGAATTTAGCATCCACATGTTACTTGTAGAGCTATTGTTCGATATGTTTCCTGAGTCATAGAGATATGCTACAGACAGCCACAAAGAAAAACTGACTTTTTTTCAGCGCACTCTCACAGAACAGACAGTGAGGAGATATTCATTGATTTTGAAAAAAATTATTTGGACATCAAGCTTTCTCCAGAATCGCTGACTGTTACCATTGTATGTAACCAGGGCGCCATTAAACATGAGACCTAAATGTCACTTGATCTCCATGTCTAAATAAAGGTAAATTATATATTTGATAGTTATAATAATAATAAGTTCCAGACTAGGCTGACTAAAGGAAAACCCTTAGCGAAAAACAAAAGCCTACATCTTATGATTTGGATTCAAACTTCCACCCCGCCTTGTCTCACCTGACTTGACGCTGCAGTGTATGTGAGCCTTGGACTCGTAGTAGACCCAGTCAAACCCGGCCTCCACCGCCAGGCGCGCTAACATGGCGTATTTGTTTCTGTCTCGGTCTGAGGTGGTGATGTCCACCGAGCGGCCCTCGTAGTGAAGAGACTCTTCTGAATGATGCCCGTCCTCGTCCCAGCCCTCTGTGACCCTCAGACGGACCCCGGGCCAGAGGTTCATCACCGAGATCGCCAGAGAGTTCAGCTTGTCTTTGCAGCGCTGCAGAAAAAAACACAAATAAAATTATTATACAGTATATGTACAGATAGTTTTTTATGATATATTTCTTTTTTAACAAATAACTATCAGGTCAAAATATACTTTACATCCACAGTTTATATGCATACACTACATATCCAAAAGTACAGGTGCATCAAAAAGCTTTTTGGGTAGTTTCTACAATCCACAATCTACTGCTCAGTAGAAGTTACGTCACATCGATGGATATTTAAGCAAGAGGCAAGTTCAAGGTGCGACGTTATGACGATATAAATAAGCAAAAGTACGTCTCAATTGTAGCCTATACTGCATGCTAACTAGAGCCTTTTTATGATCATCTGTAGTATGTAGAATAGAAAAAAGAAGGAGTATCCGATTTGGAACGCAGGGCTTTTCTCTTTGGCTGCAGCCTTCCCACAATTCATCCAACTGCTTTAACCTGCTGTTTGCTCTGTGTGGTGGGCTATGTAAAGGCTTCAGGGCGGTGAGGTGACGAGGTGGCGGCGTCTACATGAACCCCAGGTCCTCCGCGTCCCTCTAAAGCTGCAGTCTGGTCAGTGTGAGCAAACAGGAGGAGAGAGAGAAGCTCTATTGAGGGAATTGACTCTGCTCCACTCTGCCCAAGCTCCAGCAAATAAATCCTACAGTCGGCTCCGTCTGTCTGAACCACACTCAGGCAGCATTATTGTCCGGGTGTTAAGTGGGATGCATCCAATTTAAAGCTATAGTGCGTAACTTTTGTCTCCCCCCCCCCCCATGAGGAATTTTGAGTAATTACAACAACACTGTGTCGGTGCATTAGGTAAGCCTTCAGTTTTCACGCATGGATTTTATACCTTCTGCGTCCAGGTTTTTTCCTGAGCAGTGGAATCAATAACTGAAACATTTCTTGGGCTCTACTTGGGATTTTTTTTATATCCTGCACCAGTGTAGCGGGGCGACACAAGTTTGTAAACGCTGCCATACTTAGAAATACAGAGAGAGTTTTGTGGAGCAGATAGGCCTAGCTAACGTTGTGTCAACTCGTTTGGTGGCTACTTTAATGTAACCGACATTCCTTTATATGAAAAAGTTATGCACTATAGCTTTATTAATAATCTACTGCATGTGGTGAATCATTTAAAATTATATAAAATGTTCTGGTCAATTAAAGGTCAAAATATGAACTTTTAAAAGGCCATAAATGCCTCAAATTAGACTAGACCTGGATGGAAGTTTTGTCTGGTGGTTTTATTTCACTTGGGCGACAGAAATCTAAATCACAGTCGCTGACTGAAGTCTCATTAAATCAAGGCTGCAACACTATAGGCCGTCTTGTCACTTGCCTGCAGCCTCTGAAAGCGACTCAGTGATGTAGCAACTCATGAATCTCCGCCTATTAAGGGTGAAAAGTGGGATTAAACGCTATAAATGTCTTTTTCCATGTTGGCTGTGATAAGAATAGCTCGTGGCCCGGTCGCCACAGATGCCTTTTCACGGTGTTCACTGGGGATTTTAACGTCTTATGTTTTCTAACTGCGGTCACGGCAAGGAGCTGGACTTCATAAATCAGACGATACATTTTGTTGGTTTTCCTTTCAAGGTATACAGATCGACGGGGGTTTCTGTAGCAGCGGTTTTAGGCACTAAACCGCTGGCTGCACAAACATTGGACGCGCAAGGCTGACAACACGCGCCTGTGCACACCTTTGCGCTGCAAAAAATGTCTCTTTGAAAAGGTCAGTCGGTCTCATGTGGCGTCTAAAAGTCGTGTTTTATAGAGATCTTCTCTTTATTCCAATCCAATTCGACTGGAATAAAGAGGACGTTTTTAAACCAAACTTTCCTAAAAGTGTGTTTTTTTACGGACCATGACTCCAAGAAAACCCTGAAAATCATTCAAACTGGTCCTAAATGAGTAAAATAGTATATGCATTTTTGCAATTCCTTAGGCTACATGTGCTTTAAATGGCAAGCGACTTAAAAGGCCACGTTAAATTAGATGAATGACACTTTTTGCAGTGTGGTTTTGCCCCTGAACAGTCGCGTCTGTATGCAGCTCTGAGCGCCCAGGAAAAAGCGAATAAAAAATCTGTATAATTAAGGCTTCAACACAAGTGAAGTGGGCTATTTCTGCACATGTGTGCTGCGAAAACAAACAAAAAAGTAACACGGAATAGTAAAAGACAAACGCGAGGCTGTCTCCTGCGGCTTGGAGCCCATAAATTGTGTTCAGGTCAGCGCTGTTGACGAGCAGAGGTTCGTGGCGCGCGCTGCAAAAAATGTCCCGCTGGAAGGTGACGGAACTACTGCAAATCTGAACTTTTTAATTCAAGTTCAGGTCAATTGATTTATATCTTTCTTTTCTTGCCTCTCCTACGGTTTCACTTTTGGAAGGAGAAGTGGGAAAATCTAATAAAGTAAGTTGATTTTGGACATTAAAGGTGGAGTCAGCGATTCTGGAGAACGTTGGTGGACAAAATCACTTTTGTTCAAAATCAGTGAATATCTCCTCACGATCTGCTACCTGTCCGTACTGTGTGTGCCCTGACAAAAAAATGCTGGTGTAAATACACAGCCACAGGCTCTATCAGGGTATGTTAACACAGGGGGGGCCACCATATACCAACATACCCGTTTAGTATAGGCTGTGTTTAAACACTTGTTTATTCTATTTTCAGTCCACACACGTAGGTAGTGGATCATGAGGAGATATCCACCGATTTTGACAAATGGAGATTTTGACAACAAGCGTTCTCCAGAATCACTGACTCCACCTTTAAAGTCTTGAATGAGATTATTTTACACTCAAGACTAAGTGAATTAACTCATCCATATTTCCTGACTTTACCTTGTTCTTTTAATCACTTAAACCATTCTGAATTGGCTCGTCGCCCCGGTGGATATTTCTTGCAGTGCGCGCACTGAGGTGACAGCTACAGACAGACGGGAGCGCGCTCTCACTCACCCACGTGGGTCTGTGGACATAAGCGCTGCTCTCAGAGAGGAAGCCCGCGGTCACAAGAGCCAGATATAAATACTTTATTCCTGGGGAAATTGGGAGTCAAATAAATTCCAACCCAGGGCCACATCAATGACGGTGTCGTAAAAATGTTTGACAGTCCAAAAAGGCGACTGTTAACTGTAGCCAGTTGGGGCTAAAAACGAAAACGGTAAACATCACTACACGCTTGACCCGGGCTTTAACTAAATACGAGTTTTGGCCGTTTTTTCCACCAAAAAACATGATGTAAAACAGAGGACATAGTGTCTTAATTAAGAGCGACCGCGTTTCCATACATTTTTAGACGGGGTTGCCCTCTTTTACGCACGAGCTGCCCACACTGAACCTCTGAAAGTTCAAGTAGAGCAGTGATTCAAACCGGTCACCTACACAATCCAGAGACTAACTGCACTGTGTCAACGGCTGCAGGGCTTTAGGAATCTACTGAAGAATGAGTTGAGCAAACAAAGTGATTTTTTTAATCAGCTTCTTAAAGAGCGACGCTACCTAAACTCATTTTCAATTGAACTAGAAGAATCAGTTATACTTATTAAGCGACATATGGTAGAAATGACACATGTTCCCTTAAAAAAACACCAATGTATTGGTATATTGTATTTACATGCTTCAGAAAAAATGTGAGTCAAACACAATTCTGCTTGTAACCTAAGACTGATTTTTGTGTAGTGACGAGCCTTGAGTCAACAAGAAATGCGGAAAAAGATAACAGTGTCCACGCGTTTAAAGACTGGGCAAAGTGCACTTAGCAATACCTCCTTAATAAGCAGACTGTGCTGAAAACATTAGGCTAAAAAGAACACTACGGTAAACGGGAGGGTTGCATGCTTACCTGTGTCATCATGCGGTCTGCACCTGTGTTCTCCTCATCCTTGAAGATGATGTCTGGGTTGTAGTTTGGTGTGAGCTCCTTGAAGCGATCGGAGTTCCTGGTTATTTTTCCTTCGTATCTCCCACTCGCCCCTAACGTTTTCTCGGCGACGTTTGGACTGAACTGCTTATAGGCGAGTGGCGCGAGCTTCCGTGGAGACCGTCTCTTGCCATAACCTCTACCCGGCCCGCAGCCCTCGCTGAGCGGCGTGAGGAGAAAGGCGCACACGGCAAAGCACGTCACGAGCGTCGGGAGCAGCATTCCTGGATGTAACTCCCCAGGCGCGTGGCCAAAACGTCCCAGTTGTATTTCTTTTGACGTGTGTGAATGTTTAAAGTGGATGTAAAGAATCAGGACTCATTCCCGAGTCCCCAGAAGTGGCCATTCCCAGTGCAACAGACCAGCTTCTGCGTTGTGTTTTAAGCGAGACAGTGGCACACACAGTTGAGTTGAGGTTCTGGGGGCTTTATTCCCACTTTTCAAGGTAAAAAAAGAAAGAAAATACAGGCGTAACACACAAAGTCCAATGTCTCTCTCCTGGGCTCAGAGGCCTATACCGCCAAAATAATAACGCCCCAGGTAAAAGGTAAAAGGGTAAGCCGTAGAAAATAATAATAATGAAGAACCTATTTAAAAAAAGAAACAAATTGGTGGAAGTTCACAACAGAAAAGAAGGTGGCTAAATGATCATAAAAATAAAAATAGAATATAAATTCTCTCAGCTACACCAGCGCGTAAAAGGTGCCATGCAGTGCGCCTCTGGAGCGAGCTGAACCTGAGGTCTTCTTCGCTTCTGAATCTCTCTCGTCTGTCCCGAGTGCACACACAGGAGGCAAAGGGCATAAATAGTCGAGGTGAGTTTGTCTTGGCTCGAGGGTTCAAAGCTCCATGCGTCTCTGTGTCGAAGCTGTGAGAAAAAGCTCTCGAGACAGACACGGAGGCGCGCGCTGCGTCTGTTGGGCACGGCGGTCAAAGGGTGTCCCCGCAGGCAGCCGGTGGTTTCAGCCTCTCAATGCGTCCCTGTGGCAGCAATGGGAATGGAAGAGATCCTGCTACAGTACAGATGAGAGGCAGACCGCGCCCTGCCGGACCTGCCCTCCTCTCTCCTCCCATCGGGGTGGCACAGACACACACACAGACACACACACACAGACACAGACACACACACAGGCACAGAAACACAGACACAGACACACACACACACACACACACACACACAGGCGGCCTTCCTCTGTGTATTGTCGGCCAACGGACAGACAACCACGCGCCACGAGACTGACCTGGCCGGCGCGCGCTCACTCTGGCCTTTGGACCCTTCAGGTGCGCGCGTTCAGACCTGCGCAACAAAACTTTCTCACACCTCATACAGGTCAGATTTTTATGGGGAGCAGAATGTAAAACCGATTACTTTTTTCTAGCTGATTTATTTTGTTTTAAAGCTATAGTTTGTAAAAACTAAAATAATTTAATGTATAAATGAATGTCGGTTACATTCAAGCCATTGCCAAATGAGTTGACACAGAGGTGAGTAAGCCAATCAGCTCCTCAAAACTCTCTCTGTATTCCATTTACTCTGACAGGATATGAGTGCAGCACAGAGGTGGACTTACCATTAGGCAAATATATGCAATTCCTTGGGGAAGAGCCCCATAAAAAGCTTCATAAACCTATTAGGCTATTATTATCCTAATACATTATAGAAAAATGGACATGGTGCAATCACACAATATGATTTTCTTCGTCCTTTTCTATTACTATGACACCAATAAGGACTATTATTCTTATCATATTCCATAGATGATGAAAATGTAATGAAGTAACTAATTAACATTAAAATATTTGCAAGATACAACTTTACAAATTGTTTGCTTTTCTGTTTCTTACAAATGGAATGTTTGCGTGTTTGATCCGCCTTTCCAGTTAACATGACGCCATTCTTCAGAAACGTTTGTCACACAGAAACTCTTGAAACTCTTCAGACAAACAGAGACTTTTCAACTCAAACTTCAATAGCATTCCCCACATGCTGCAACACCTTGAGTCAACATCTCACCGTTCTCTGAAAGAGCCGAGTGGCTGCTCCATCGACTGCTGTCCGCTCATTATTCTCCCTGTCTGTCTGTCTGTCTGTCTGTCTGTCTGTCTGTCAGTCAGTCTCAGGAAGAAAGTCATGACTTCAAAGTGAAAACACTGATTAGTTTGTGCTTTTTAAAGCTATAGTGCGTAACTCGATGACATTCAAGCCATCGGCAAACGGGTTGACACAAAGTCGATTAAGCTCCACGAAACTCTCTCTGTATTTCTGAGCATGGCAGCGTTAATAAAACTGGTGTCACCCACCCCCCCAACACTGGTGCAGGTAAAATCAGAAAATCCCAAGAAGAGCCCAAGAAATGTTTCAGTTTCTCAGATTTTACTGCTCAGAAAAAACCTGGATGTGCAGCAGAAGGTATAAAATCGATGTGCCATCACCAAAGTCTTACCTCATGTAGACGCACCGACAGTGTTGTTGTAATTACTCAGAATTCCTCATGGTGGCAACAGAAGTTACGCACTATAGCTTTTAACTTGGATAAAAGTTCAAGTCACTGTGTTAAAGCTCAAATGAAAAATATTCTTTCCACAATACAAAACACTGAAAACATATTTAAATCATCCTTAAAACATCCTCTAATATCATTATCCATTTCCGGTTTAAATAACGGACAAAAACAAAACGATTATTTACATCTTTAATCGACAGCTTGTTTCCTTTAAAAATCCAGAATTTATTCTCCAAAACCTATCCTAAAACCATTTATTTACAATGTAATATAAAATGAATAAATCTAATTAAAACCAGCTTCAATGTCTCAAACTATAAAAGTCTCTTATTGTTTTTTTTTTTTTTTTTGTTTTTTTAAATTGTTCGCATCAAAATTGTAGGATGCTGTAGATCTAAAAAATTAACTCGGATTAATATCGTCCTACAATAAAGTATATAAAAATAAACTATAAAAGTCTTCTTCAAAATAAAAGCTTTAAAATAAGACTTGTTATAACATTTGTAATGCAGTTCATCTGTGTGTGTGTCCCTACTGCTCCTTGGGCTCATCTGAACAGTCCGACTTTCTTCTTCTTTGGTCTGGATGGCGGTCGCTGTGCGGGTTCAGGCGTTGCCGGTAGAGACGGGAAACGACTAACGGAAGAGGACGGTTGCTCTGTCGTGGCTTCAGGTGTTTCTGCCTCTCTGTCCTGCTCTACAGCCACACCTGCATATCAAGGACACAGTCACTCAGAAACTAGAAGCAATATGTTCATATGCATTATATTCTTGAAATGTTAAAGAAGGTAATTTCATAGTTAAAACAACAATGTTAAAAAAGTCAAAGTTTCAAGGCAACTGTCTTCACTAGATTTTTAAAGTTTTAGTTTGAAGGAAAACATTTGAGCAGACTAATTATCTTTTGTTGAGATAACTTATTAGGACACAAACTGCAAAAGTTGTCAAGTTGGAAATGCCTTCAGATTTTCCCTCCTCAAACATTTCAATGTTTTGTTGCCTGCTGAAAAATCTTGTTCCATTATCTCTTGTTGTTTGCTTTATTTTTACCCCTTTAGAAAAGTGCTAGAGTACAGAACAAACACACAAAAAATTGTTTTCACTATAGATCATTAAATTAAATGAATCATTAGTTACCCCTGCAGTCCAGCTACATGTATCGATAGATATAGATTTGGTTTCAAACTCACCGTTAGTCGCGTTGAGGTCTGGTTCTTCTGCGGATGGCGGCTCGTCCTCATTGGACGGTCGGCGTTTACGTTTGGTTCCGTTGCCGTGAGCGATGACAGAAGCATACAGCTGCCGGAGGGCGGAGTCAAAAATCAGAACCTCCTGATGTTCACCTGTCAGCAATGGAAGAGTCTGACGAGCAGGAGAAAATTATTCAGAAAATATGTACACAAATGTTTATATCAATTAAAACGTCCATGATA
Organism: Ammodytes marinus; assembly: GCF_949987685.1. NCBI lineage: Eukaryota > Metazoa > Chordata > Actinopteri > Uranoscopiformes > Ammodytidae > Ammodytes > Ammodytes marinus. The sequence goes on from NC_137228.1 coordinate 14,075,739, forward strand.
ATTCTTAGCACTATTCTGAAGGTTATTACAGAAGGATTTGTTCACTGTCTGATTTATGAGCAATTTTCTCCTTAAAAACATGTAGAAAACGCATTTTTAAGACTTGTATGTAGTATTTTTTTTATTTATAAAATGAAAAAATATGTTTCTGTAAAATCATTGGACACCAAATTCACAGATTTATTCAAACATTTCTGAAAAAACATTTCTGAAAAAAATACAAAAAAATATTGTCTTAATGTCAGTAATCAACTGGCAAAGTTTCAAACTTGAAAGTGTCCTTTTGACACTTCAGCTGTTTGTTTTATGGCCCTGCAGTGAGAGTCACATGTCTGGGGCGTGATGCAGGGCGTGCTGAGGCTGCGATAAGCTTCTAATCAAAGCTGCATTATTGGCACAGGTAAAGCCGCACGCAAGAACAACTGAAACACACACAAACTGGTCAAATTATATTAAATTGTATATCACACACACACACACACACACACACACACACACACACACACACACACACACACACACACACACACACACACACACACACACACACACACACACACACACACACACACACACACACACACACACACACACACACACACACACACACACACACACACACACACACACACACACACACACACACACACACACACACACAGGTCCCTCAACCACAAGCCTGACAGATAAGGGTGCGTGTAAACTCCTGCGACATTATGCAAACGCACGGCCGACGCGTAGAAAAACACTCACTATTCACCAAATCCTGCTTTTTTTCCCCCAATGGAGAGGACAAACTCTCCGAATTAGCTCCTCAAATATTGACCGGGAGAAATTGGTGGTCTCGCGCTCGCTGTCAGGGCAGAGGGGCTCCTAAACACACTTTGGTCAGGTTTGGAGGTTTCGCATTGATTTATTTTTGTTATTTGTTTGTTTAGATATCGTAAAAATAAATGTAAATGCTCTGGTGAGGCTTAGTTCTGCTTTGGGCACAGAGAAACCAATGTGTTGAGGGGGACAGAGCGCAGCAGAAAGCCCACTTTATTCTCTCGTTTTATTCACTTTCGCCCCCGTCCCTCTCCCCCTCTCCTGATCTGTTACTGCAGCTCACTTCACATTATTTGATCTGAAACGTTAATCTCAATTTGTTTCATCCGCCTGCCCTGAAAAGCTCAAACCAACTGTCTGACCCTCTGGTCTCTACGGAAACCCATTTCAACCAGAACTGATGAGAGAGTGAGTCACAATTATGAGACGGGTATGACACTCTGGTATCATTATGGAAGTTTTTGTCCAAATAGGGAATTTTCCACTTTAGATTTAGAATCATTTGGCTGTGTTCCTATACATATGGCAGGATTTTTTAGCAAGAAGTCTTTTTTTCCTTGATACATTTTGGAATTCCAGTTAAAATGTTTCTATTGGGTCAATAAACTAAGTCTACAAACAGTTGGATTACAATGACATATGTATTTTACTTTATTTATTAGCAGAGATGGACTTCTATAAGTGTCTGTATTTCAGGGAAGGTGTAAGAGTCTCCGCATGGCGAGAACAAATCTCACGGCCAGACGGGAAGTATAAAAAGGTGATTACAGCAGGTCAATAACCTCTTGTGTGTGACGTACAGACGCTCTGTACACTTCCTCGCTGCTCTTTAGCAGAACAAAGTCCTGGAACAGTAGTTGAAACCAGGATAGAGGAGGATAGAGCTGCATTGTTCTTGCTAAAATGTCGATCACAATTTTGTTTTCATGAGAATTGAGTTCACGATTCTCTCATACGATTCTTGTTTTCTCAAAAATGATTGCACATTTATTTCACTCTTAAACACCCTTTGAGATAACATTTAAGTGTTTGACTTAAACTTCTAACATAAAATAAAACCTCAAGTCTCTTTTTCTCACTTCTTTTAGAGCACTTATAAGGTGGAGTATACGGTTTTTTTTCAGAGAACACTTGTTTATATTTATACTAAAAGCCGCAATATTTGAGCTCACAGCGGATTCTCCAGCCACCAAGACCGTTGGGAGTGAGACTGTGTGACACACACCAAGCAAAATATCATAGCCCCACTAACCCTCTTTGTCCACCTCTCCCATGGTTCCATTGCCTCTGTAAAAAGGTGACGCTAACCCCACTGTATGTGTCAGGAAAACGGAAGTGACACGACCAAGAAGAGTGTGAGCATCCTAAACAAATAAACAACACAGGGTAAAACACACATTCTGGTGTTTGAGACTCTCCGGCACCAGAACCCTCGCCAGAAAAACAACAACAACAACAGAAGCCCGTCTAAAATCAGAACTATTTACCTGCTAATAATAGACAAACATCAACAGACGGCCATGGACCCTTTCTCTCATCACCTTCCCCACACATGAGGCTCTGCTGTGGGGCGGCATTTGGTAGGTTGGCCACTAGGGCAAGAAAAAAAAATCACAATCTTGATTCAGAAACGCACCCTGCATTCCAAATCACATACTTTTTCTTTTTACTACACTACATACTAAAGTACTGAAGAGTTTTACGGCCACAGGAGGGGGAAAAATATCAGACAAGGAAGATTTTTTTTATCATTATGTCGCGAAATGGCAAGAATAAAGACGAATACTCCAAAATGCTATCGGAGTTAATGGGGCATTTGTGTATTTTCAGCATATTACAATTGACGTGCATGTATAGGGACATCCTAAATCTTTTTCTGGCATACTAAATCGTAGAGAAGTATGGGTATTGGAACGCAGGGACTGTAAAAATTAAAAAAGTTATAAAACTCAAATTTCCAAGGCAACTCTGCACTAGATTTGAGAGTGTTGAGGCTAATACTAAAACTATTTCAATTACAGTTACCTCAACAAAATATAATTAGTTGGCAGTAAATTTGATTTTAATCCCCATAACTATTGGTATCGGACTCAAAAATCAGACCTACAAGTTTAAAAGAGAGGAAGGTCAAGCAAAAAATTTAAGTCAATTAATACATCACTTGTATATTTTCTTTTAGCTTTTAAAATCTCCCATCTCACCCTCAGACATATCCATCAACATGTAACAATAACATTACATTTAGCTGAAGTTTATCCAAAGAGACTTCCAGTAAGTGCATTTAACCATGAAGGTACAAACTCAGAACAACAGGAATCCCATCAGAACTATAGCTTCAAATAAACCAAACTACAACGTGCCACAAGTAAGCGCTACATGGAGGTGTAACAAGTTTTTTTAAGTGTCACAAATAAAACATTTGAGAGTTGCGCTGGTCGCACAAATCAGACCTACACGTTTTAAAGAGAGGAAGGTCAAGCAAAAAATGTAAGTAAATTAATATATCACTTGTATATTTCCTTTTAGCTTTTAAAATCTCACATCTGACCGTCAAGACATACCTATCAACACGTAACAACAAGTATTAAGTGTCACAAATAAAACAGAGAGTTGCGCTGGTGGTGCTGTTGCTCTCATGTTGCTCACAGGCCCATGATGTCTTTGCGGGACGCCACAGTGCAGCGGTGCAGGCCTGGGCTGGGGCGGGAGCAGCCCGGCCACAGAAGCCTAATTACAGGGACAGGGCACGGGACAAGCCTATGGAAACTGTGTGCAACTGACAGAGGAGGATCCACTCTCCGTACATGGTTGATTTGTTGCTCCTTACAAACTGCTCAGAAGCAAAAGGCCGAACTTAATGATTATTTTCACTTGCTCATGCGTTCAGTCTATAAATGTCAGAGGGGGATGTCGTCAAAGCTAGTTACTAAAGATGGCATCATCCACCACTGCCTCAAGTCTGTCTTTCCACAATATCAAGTTATGGAGGTGAAGATGTATTTAGTTATTTATTCTATAGTACTTCTTCTTCTTGGTCTTCCAACAGGTGCATTTCCCCAGGACGCCCACTATGTATAAAAACACGTAAGGCCGTTAAGTTTGTCCTTTCTGTAGATCCCTAACCTGAACGACGTTTCAGTTATCTAATTCTCCTTTTTCCATTGTTTTCGTATAGACAGAAGGACAAATATCTAACTCTGATGCACTTATTTTAAATTGACTAATAGTATCTTGAACAGACCAATTGTAAATACAAATGGGAACAAAGGCAAATGTATTAAACAAGATCTGCTCGATTCGACTGAGTACATTCTGAGTCAGGGACGGCCCTACCAGTAATATCAGGTTAGATATTGTGGCCAGGAAAGAGAATATATAAATATTCAAGTTCACCCCCCACCACCCCTCTCATTACCCAGCCCCTGGATTCCTCAGGTATGTGAGATAAAGAGCGGCTCACTGATGCTGTTTACCGCTAACAGTCAATGATTTACTAAGGAGAAGAAGAAAAGAGAATTCCTCCCATTCCCTCCTGTATGTTATTGTTTTTCTCAGACTAGAGAGCCTTTTGTGGAAGATAATGGATGTTTAAAGGTGCAGTCAGCGATTCTGGAGAATGATTTTTGTGAACATGTGTGAACACTGATCAGCTACCTGTCTGTATTGTATGCAGTACAATGTTAATACACAGCCTAGGCTCTGTAAACAGGCATGTTGCTTGCTACAGTGGGCCCTCTTTGTCTAGTACATACCAGAGCATTTTTCTCTCCTGTGGCCCTAATACTCTGCCGTAGATTCACCCTTGTGCTATTATGTTTTGAAACTTTAATAAATTATTTTACTTTCTTGTGTTTAAACTGATTATTATCTAAGCTTCTTCCTTCGGTCACGTTTGTCTGCTAAGAGTCAAAGTGTGTGTTTTGGAAAGCTTGAGTCTCTGCGGTTGCTGGATGAATAAACTGACATTTCCGGCCGATGCTCTTAACTTAGAGCCTCTGTGGTTGAGCAGATATTAGGATGTGACTTCACGTGGAGAGCTACGTAGCATTTAGCGACATAATCATTACAGGAGTTATTACTGGAGACAGAAAACTGCACATCATCTCTACAATGTAAAATAGGAAATAGTTTATTATTGATTCTCGTCTATTACAGTCCCTGTAAACTCAAATCCACAAAATCCTTCTAGCTTTGAAATGTGTGCAGTTAGTTGCATGATTGTAAAGCATCTGAAAAGAGTTATAGGCATATTTATCTATCTAAATTAAAGATATTGTCATTTCAGTTTGATAAACTTTACAGACATTCAGGTTTAGATGAGGCGGTGGGCTATGCTCTGGTTCTTATGACACAATAAGTATTTTGAACCAATCACGGCAGTTCTCTAACCGAACGTCCTATAAAAACAATGTATGTTGCTGTGGAGACCATTTGATATTGGCACACCCACACAGTCCTGTCAAACGGTCTCAAATTTAATTTATTTTTATATTATTTCTGAACATTTATTTTCAACCTGTTTGGTAAAATCTTTATTGAGACATCCATCTTTGATATCATATATTGACGTCTAACTATTTTAGACCAGGTTAACAGAGGCTTTAAGACCTCCATTTTATTTATAGGAAATTTGGCCAAAATCTGGCAACATTTTGGCTCAATTATGTGATTGTGTGCAGCTCAAGTGAGATGCTTTGGTCAGTTGTGGCCACTAATTGTCACATGTCGCTATGCTACTGCGCGGTTGCCGTGGAGCTGTGAAACCGCGGGCAACGTTCCCAAACAGTGACAATTCAATTCAGAGCTGACAACTGTGGCGCTGCTGCACGACTCGCTGCAAAGACAGTACAAACACACACACACACACACACACACACACACACACACACACACACACACACACACACACACACACACACACACACACACACACACACACACACACACACACACACACACACACACACACACACACACACACACACACACACACACACACACACACACACACACACACACACACACACACACACACACACACACACACACACACACACACACCATTTTCTTCAATTTGTATATTGTGTTTAACTGTTGTTAGTAATTTATTATGTTTGTTGAATTTCTTTAAGTTACATTTTGCTCAACAAATTCTGTAGCTCATAAATTGAGATAAACATGATTATTTAAGTATAATTTTCCAGAAAAGCTTCTAGTAAAATATGCTTGTAGACACACACACACAGCTCTGAAAAACCAAATGCATGCGTCACTGCCGGCTCTGTGTGGACAAGCAGACACCGCCACACACACACACACACACGCATGCACACAAGCTCGCACTCTCTCCAACAAACACACACTCCAATTTTAGGTACTAAGGGAAGCTGATGTGATCCTTAAAAGATTCAATAATTTTTTTTTTCATCCTTGAGCTCCATGACCAGCTTTAGCCTGCCCCAAGTTGTGTGTGTCTGTGTGTGTGTGTGTGTGTGTGTGTGTGTGTGTGTGTGTGTGTGTGTGTGTGTGTGTGTGTGTGTGTGTGTGTGTGTGTGTGTATCAGTGGGAAGCGCATGCTAATTCCACCCATGTAAATGTTGACCTGAGATGGGTGGAGTGTGTGTGTGTGTGTGTGTGTGTGTGTGTGTGTGTCTATAGTGTGTGTGTGTGTGTGTGGTGACGGGCTGGGGAGGGGCTCCTGCGTCTGTCATCATCGTCTCTCTTTCACTGTCACTTCCCTTGGTGTGGGGAAGGGAAGACCACAAATACACACACACACACACACACACACACACACACACACACACACACACACACACACACACACACACACACACACACACACACACACACACACACACACACACACACACACACACACACACACACACACACACACACACACACACACACACACACACACACACACACACACACACACACACACACAAATGTTGAAAGAGGGGGTGATGAAGCGGAAGATTTTTGAAGATATTTGTCTGCTCTCTGTTGGCACCAGGATTGTAAATATCTGTAAATGTCACAGAAGTTCAAGTTTGAGGAAGAAAAAGTTGTTTTTATTTTTTACAAGAACAGGGGAGGGACACACACACACACACACACACACGCACACACACACACACACACACACACACACACACACACACACACACACACACACACACACACACACACACACACACACACACACACACACACACACACACACACACACACACACACACACACACACACACACACACACACACACACACACACACACAGAGTCTGTGTTATAGTCTGTGGCTATGATCTGCCTAATGGGGCCTTTATACACACTTTATTTTAAAGGGAAGATTTTGGGAAGAAGTCTCATCCACTCTGAGTTGGACCAACACCACAGTAATGTCGGTGCAGTAAATATGAAGTGAGCAGCCAGTTAGTGATACAACATAGAAGCTCTACCAACTAGTTATTTTTCTTAGTGTACTTAGTTATTTATTTGTGTCAAGTGTTGACAACTGAGCAAATCCATTCACTGAGGAAGTGTGTTTTTGTCAAATAAAAAGATCCTAATGTTATTTACTTGATTACTGAATATATTGAACAATCATTAATCATTCTTTAAAGTCAGCTATCAGCTGCTGGCAAATATTCATGATGATGTCTATAAGTTACATCTGTTTTATCCCATTCGCCTGCAGTGTCTATTAAAGACCAATTGATTAGCTGATGATCTCAGCATTAGTTCATAGTCAAAAAAAGGTTGGAATTTTTAGCAGACAGAGACACAAACAAAACTTTGCAGAGGCCCTACCCTGATAGATAAATACAACACACACACGCTAAACGCCTTTACACACACAGTCACACACAGTCACACACACAGAGTCTGTGATTCTCCCTTTGACGCGTCCCGGTGACATTTTTCCCAGACAAGTTTTTATTTCAGTGGACTTCGGTCTGTCGCAGGACGGTGGAATTTGCCACGAGCGAAAGACTTTGATCCAATGCACAACATTTCTTCTTCTTCTTCTACTGTTCACTAAGAGGTAGAAAACAGAGCGGAGACTGTGTGACCCCCATGTAACTTTCCATGAGCAAGACTCACTTTAACCCATTGATGACGGCTGCTGCGCGATGCCACATTGGCTCTCCTGCCTGATGCTGCGTCGCGCAGCATTATTACTTTATCTAATTTTCATGGCATTCCCAGCATAGAATGCACTGTCATTGGTTCAATTACACATGAGGTGGGTTTTGTTGATTTTTTTAAGACCACGTGACCACCCAAAAGTTGTGTGGTTTGCCGAAAATCACGTCAATCAAAAAAATTTAAAATTTAAAAATTAAACAAAATAATAAAAAAAATACGCCGGCTATGTCAGCGACAGAACAGTTAGTGGCGTTTGGTGCGCAGAATCAAGGTCTACTATAGACTACTGACGAAAATCACACAACACATTGCATCTATTTATTAACAATATTTAATCATTTTCTAATTCATCTAATTTTGACGATTTTTAGAAATATTCGTTGGTTTGTAAGCGCTAAGGGAGCATGTTTAAATAAAACCTGTGAACCTTAACTTTTAAATGTATTTTATTTCATGTTTCTATGTGCTACACAGGCTTAGATATTAAGGTTTTGGTAGACTTGACAATTCGTACAATTTTTTCAGAAAACCCTCAGGCATTAAGGACATGCATCCTAGATCGCCATAGTCATCAATGGGTTAATAGGAGATTCCTTCCTGGTTTGTCCTCTTATACAAACAGCATCTACAAACAACTCTGGTTTCCTCGGTGAAAAACCACCAAGTGATACAACTGGAGTCACACAGACAGACTGGGAATTATACTAAAGGTGTGTTCCTGCTAAAAAAAGAAGTTTCCCTATGATCGCGTTCACCTTTTAAGGTCACTGATCGACATTTAAACAATGTGTCTCCTTTGTAGACAGACTCAAAGAACAAAGGGCCTTTTAGAATATATCTATGTTAAGATCTCACAATAGCACAGACAATTGAACCCGTTATCATCAGCAAGGCAGGAATAAAACGTGCACCAGATAGAGTAAGATATATCCAGAATAAATCTTAAGGCAAGATAAGGCAGAAGGCAAACACATTGTTTTTTCAAACACTGGTCAATTTAGAGATTTTTGTCTAATTGGCTTCCATAACAAGCTTTTATAACATGTCTACTTTCATAGTAGTATAAATCAAAAGGTCCAAAATGTACATTCAGGTGTTTATTTGACTAAACCTTGTCTGTTTGCGTCTGTATATTTCTCCTATACAACCATCTTTTAACAGACATTATCTCAATATTAGTTTTTTTCAAAACTCTGACCAGTGCTTGAAAAGAAAACAATGTTTTTAGCTGCCGTCTAGAGAAAAACAACACTGAAATGGAAGAAAAAACTGAACTAAATATAGACGAAGAGGGAGTGCCTTTAAAATGAAAAATTCCACAGGTATATCTGAAATTCCCAGTCAGTCAATTAGTCACACACGCGCGCGCGCACACACACACACACACACACACACAGACGGAGTCAGGGGTCGACAAAGTCAGAGATGAGAAATTCCACACCCGAATACAGTAAACAGCCTAGCCTCTCTCTGATTGGTCGGCAGTAAAACACAGTGGCTTGAAAGCGTGTGTCATGGCGGCTTGTGTTTCAGACAGAGAGATGGATCCAACGGCCGCAGAGATTTATCATGTGGTTCTCGCCACAGACAGTTAACGAGCAGGAAACAAGGCCCGTACAGCAAGCCGTGCACACACGCGTGTGTGTGTGTGAGAGACAGAGTGAGTGAGTGAGTGAGTGAGTGAGTGAGTGAGTGTGTGTATGTGTCCTCTCACCTCTGCTATGAAATCTTTTCTGAAGCTCTGCTCCTCAAAAGCCTTTGTCTGCAGCCGCTCTGCGTTCAAACAAATATAAATACACAACATTAACCCTCTCCACTGGCTGTGCACCAACATTTAAATTACTATAAGATGGTGAACGGGTATGTAAACAAAGGGGGCAGCCATTTCTAACAACCTGCCCGTTTACAGAGACTAGGCTGTGTTTTAAGAGTGAATTCATTGTCTGCGCACACACCGTACGGACAACTAGTGGTTCATGAGGAGATATTAACTGATTTTGACAAACATTCTCCAGAATCCTTGACTCAACCTTTAAGTGCAGTACTTGAGTGTATGTGTATGTGTGTGTGTGTGTGTGTGTGTGTGTTTTGTGTGCTCTGTGTGTGTGTGTGTGTACCTCTGCTGAGTGTGGCTCCGTTCTCTCTGTAGTCCTGGATCTCTTGGTCTTTCCTGGTCAGTAAACCTCCGAGCTGCTCCGCCTGCCGCTGCAGCAGGTGAGTCATGGCCATCAGGGGGCGCATCAGCTGCACACACGCCTGAAAACACACAAGGTTACATACACTCACCGGCCACTTTATTAGGGACAACAGCACATATAACTAAACATGGCAGAAACTCAATGCATTTAGGCATGTAGACCTGGACAAGACAACTTATTGAAGATAAAACCGAGCAACAGAATGGGGAAGAAAGGGGTTTTAAGTGACTTTGAACATGGCAATGTTGAGGGTGCCAGAAGGGCTGGTTTGAGTATTTCAGAAACTGCTGATCTACTGGGATTTTCACTCTAAACCATCTCTAGGGTTTTCATACAGAGAGTGGTCCGAAAAAGGAAAAATATCCAGAGAGCGTCATTTGTGTGGACGAACATGCCTTGTTGAAGTCAGAGGTCAGTGGAGGATGGGCATACTGGTTTGAGATGATAGAAAGGCAACAGTAACTCAAATAATCACTTGTTACAACCAGGGTATGCAGAATACCATCTCTGAACACACAACACGTCCAACTTTGAAGCAGATGGGCTACAGCAACAGAAGACCCCACCGGGTGCCACTCCTCTCAGCTAAAAACAGGAAACTGAGGCTACAATTCTCACAGGATCACCAATATTGGACAATAGAAGATTGAAAAATCATGCCTGGTCTGATGAGTCTCGATTTCAGTTGCGACATTCAGATGGCAGGTTCAGAATTTGGCGTAAACAACATGAAAGTATGTATCCATCCTGCCATGCACCAGCAACCATGCCATGTTCAAAGTCACTTAAACCCCTTTCTTCCCCATTCTGATGCTCGGTTTGACTTCAGCACGTTGTTTTGACCACGTCTATATGCCTAAATGCATTGATTTTCTGCCATGTGATTGGCTGATTAGCTATTTGTTTTTATGAGCCATTGAACAGGTGTACCTAATAAAGTGGCCAGTGAGTGTATGTCACTTCTGGGAGAATTTACATAGACTTACATTCATTTCCTGGAAACTTATCTTTACCATAACCATACATACTACTTTCCTAACCCCCCATTACCCTAACAGGTTCCATGGCAACAGTAATTGTTTTAATGTTTATGAATGTTCGGGCAGAAAACTGTTGTGATTGATCAAACATACTTAATGTGTAATAAGAACCAGAGCATAGCACGCCTCAAAGAAACAACATTTTCGCCAAGTATATCAAAATTAAATGACAATATCTTTCATTTGTATTGATAAATAGACCAAACTCTTTTCAGATGCTTTACTATAATGCAACTAACTCCCCAAATAACATTTGGTTTTACAGGGGCTTCAACTATGAAATGTAATAAAAATAACTTTGAAAGAAAGACACTATTACTGGGTGGTAAAAACACAACAAAACTAAATATCACCAGTTCAATTCTCTACCACTCAGTAAAAAGTTGAGCTGTGTAACATGGAGCGTACCAAAGTGACGTGGGCAGGGATGCAGTGGAAACTCCAGTAGAAAGGCAGACCTGCTAGCTCACTCTTTAGGTCCATGAGAATGTGTCCACCGAGGCTTCGCTCGGTACCGAGGTCTCGCTTCAGAGAGATTTGGGCCTCGCCATCCTGTGTGACATCACTTCCTGTCAGACACGGCTGGGCCACCTGTCTCAGGTGGGAGAAGAAAGCTTCGGTTGGAGCTCGCAGCCGTTTGTTCAGCTCCTGGGACCAAGAAAGAAATGGATTTATGCATCAAAAGAAAATAGAAATAAAAAAATGTTGTGCCTTCAAACTTTGCATAATGTCCACCATGACTCAAGGAAGAACTGATTAGATTTTGGAAGTCAAAGGAAAAGGTTACTGTGACCCACACATTGTGAATTATATCGCCTTAAGTTTAAATCTAGCAGAAACTGAATTCAATAGATTATGGAGGCGAGACGTTACTATGACCCTAAGTTGCTGGTGATCTTGAATGATTTTGAAGCTTCTTAGGAGCTTTACCTTCTAAAAGTGCAATACTTTTGGGTTCAATAGGTTTCCAGGATACACGCTGCTAGACGCGCCCAGATTAACCACAACTTTTCCTTTTGTTTTAAGGTTGTTTATTCCTCTTCTCAACAGACAATAAGGCATTCTTTTCTTACCAGATTGGAGGAGAAACAGGCCGGTGCGTTACCTGGCAATCGATATTTTCGCATGTTTTCTGGACGATTTGCTGCAGTCTAAAAGCAGTGCGACTGCCTACCTGGAGAGAGACACAGTTCCCCGACTGGGCACAGCTGATATTGATTAGCCGCACTCGCCATACCAATTGTTGGGCGGTGTTTGTTTTACGCACCGTCCTATCCTCCAACCAGTCGACATTAATTCATAAATCATTTAAATAATCAACAAACAACTCAGAATTGATAAACAAATCCAAAATATTCAACAAATAATGAAATCAACTATTTTGCTTCAACACCTTCTTTAAAGCAGCGTATTTACCAATAATTGCTATTTTCGGTTTTGCTACTTTCGGTTCGCTAAGCAAGTAAACAAATAGGCCTACAAGCAATTTCTGTTTTATTTTGCTCTTTTGCTCTTCTTGACCCACCACTGTACCTTCACCATTGGGCAATTGTATGTCTCGCGGAGGGATACAGTTCAATTGCCAGGCGGTATTTTTTATTATTGAATTGAATTGAATTGAAAATGTATTTATTTCGGAAGTCAAAAAACAACAATGAAGACCCCAAAAAATTTAATAAACTGTCCAACACTTGCTCTACAAGTCTGAAAATCATCATGTACCTTTACTCTTCCCTCGATGGTGTCTGGGAACATCCTCTCCTCCCAGACACAGCTCATGTCCGTCAGCAGAATGTGGTACTCTATGTCTCCAAACCAGCTCTTAATGAGGAGAGGGCAGCCGTCGATGTTCACAGGAAGCCAGGGCTGCTGTAGGAGGAACTCACTGGGGGGTTTGCCTGGGCGCTCGCTTGGGGTCCACATGGCAAAGGATCAAGGTACCACTCAGACTAAACACAGGCGAAAGATTCACATTAGTTGAAATAATTTTTCTTTTTTGACAATTATAACTTTTAAGTGAATGAAAAAATTAACAGCTGTGCAAGAAGATATCTGGTTATTTGATAAAAAGTCAAATGTACAAGACTCTCAAAAAACTCTATCAAAAAATATTTTAAAAGAGAACTCCTGACTCCCAAGATGAATTTCAGTTAAAAACAAAAAACAAATCACAGAGTTCAAGGTTAAATCTTCAGTCTAAAAGTGTTAGAAGAATATTCAGTTATTTTACTTTGAACAGAAAACTGACAGATTGAAGAAAAACTCCAGAGATAAATCCAATCACAGAGCTTCACATTAACCTGAATAAACATTTAGAACAATCAATAAAAGTGTTTTGAATTGAATCTCTTGAGCTTGAGTAGAATATGATGTGTAGGCAACATACATACCCATATTAGACTTTAAGCCTTTTACAAAAATTTCACCTTCCTGAAATTGAAAATTGCAGGAAGGTCATATTGCGGTTTCAAATCAAAGCCTTTTCTCTCACAGCTGTAGGCTACATTGTGTTGGACAAACTCAGGAGCCTGGAAGTGGATTCCACTGGCCCACCACACCCAAACACACGGCCTTACTCTCTGTTTTATCAAACTTGTTTTTCTTAATCACTCTCCTCTGAGGAATGTGAGGGAGATGTGTAAAAGTCGCGCTACAGACGCCGTCCTGGCCGCATAATCACCACCTTGCTGATCCGTAATGAGACTGTTTTCAGGGAATAAAACCAAGTATTTCTCGTCAGACGCTATTTGAAACACAGTGCAACGCTTCAGAGGTTGACTCACGCCAATTTGGAAATCGCAAAGATACCAAATCAGTAACTTTATGGCCATAGGAAGTGGAACTCAGATGCCAGCGGTTAGAAGGAGTGGATGCAGGTCAATTCAAAACAAAGTCCATTCACAAATATCTTGATTCAAAGTTCCCCTCTCTTTCTTAGCACACATTCTCCAACGTTTTGAAGTGTCTGGGCTGGTTTCCAAATGTGCAGTTTGAAAGATCTGCTGGGACATGATGAGTTGAGGTGGATAAAAACGGACTTGATTTAAGACAAAGAACTCAAGCCTGCATCAGACCAGGTCGGCCAACCTAGTTTTCCCAATTCCATATCACAACTAACTTTTCTGCATGTGTGGGTCCTTTTTAAACCCCAAAACGTGATGTCCTGGTTGGTCAGTCTCTAGATCTGCCCTTAATCATCCTGATTGGTGAATTCTGACTATCTGGACACGGCCTACTTTTCTAACACCTTCGTCATACTATACTATGTTTAAAGCATCATCCCACTGACCTGTATGTCCTGACCATAGATAGTATGTCCTGACGCCATAAATTGATCTAAGGAATCTCGCCAGGATGTCTGACCTGGCTCCTTACAGAAACAATGCTGGACAGCTCCAATAAATTAACCATTAGCTCTTTACGCTTATCTGAGTTTGTGCTAATGCAACTCAGATGCATAAATAGATTCAGATGCATCTCTAGTTTAGGCTCGTAGAAAGATGCATTCCTCTACGCTTATAAATCTTCCTGATTGCTCCTATACGTACATTCCAAACTTTACATTTCGTGTGGGAAGCTTCCCCCTGACCCTTAATCTAACAATTCACATTTCCTGTAACCCTGGCCTGCGCACACACACACACACACACACACACACACACAATGTACAAAATATAATATTAATATTTGTAATTCTCCGATCAGGAGAATAATTCAGATTATTGGCAGAGGTGATTTTACACCAATAAAGACATATTTATGAATGAGGATATTGATTTAAGTTAATAAATTACTTAAAATGTTACACAGTGTCCCTTTAAACAGTAGCCTACTCCTAGAATGTGTCATAACGTTAGAGAGGGCCTACTACAGTTGCTATACTGTTTCAAACATTTTGTAAATTTTTAGAAGCTATTCTTTAATTCGGCGATCAGTTTACGAGTAAATAAGCACTGCAAAGATTAATTTAAGAAATGTTTAGTTAAAAGTCGCCTGTTTCGCCAGTTAATTAAAGGCAGCTGATTAAGGATGCACGTGTATCTCATATATTTGAATCTAGCTCAGTAAGAGTTCTACCACAACAACTTATAACACAATCGGAGACGTTAAAAAATACAAAAACAACAGAATTAATACTTTAAAACTACAAACGTTTGAGGCAAGAGGGTCCGCTCTTCCGTCCGTCTTCTGTTGTGTGTTTAGGGAGTCTTACACCGACGTCAAACCACAGCGAATAACAAAGGTTCCGCTTGTAAAATGGTACAATTAACAACATAGCACAGTTTATTGTAATAACCTTCAGAATAGTGCTAACAACGATTGTGGAAAGTTTGCTTGATGTAAGTGCTTTAGAAGTTGAGATTTCTGCTTTAGAGTATTGAAAAAATTGTTGTATAGGAGAAATATACAGACGCAAAAAGACAAGGTTTAGTCGAATAAATGTAGGAGAAATATAGCCTACAGACGCATACAGACAAGGTTTAGTAAAAAATAAAATAAAAACCTATATGTACATTTTAATTTTCGATTTATACTAGTATGAAAGAAGACACGTCATGTAAGTAAAATAGGCAAAAATCTCAAAATTGACCAGTGCTTGAAAAAACCGGCTGTGTCTTCTCTTTGTGTAAAAATTAAAGCCTTAACTTGTGTTAAAATGTCTTCAATCAATCTTATAATGCTTGAAAACAGCGAGACATGTCAAGATTTTACAGTAGAGGAAGTCACAGAAGTCACACAGTGATTGCAGCACTTAACAACGTAAAGATTTATTTAAGATCTCACAGATACAAAATAGCTTTTCTTTCTTTTTACATAGAATAGCATTTTTTAATTATTTTTTTCTTCATTTTCTGACTTGCATGAGGTATACAACAATACATCCAGTGACTTAAGATGATCTGAATGGCACACATAGAGACAGACGAGGTGTGCTTTGTATTTTTCTGCAGGAAGGGAAGCTACAGGCCGAGCACAATGTGAAAACAATACGAATTCATCCCTCACCGCCCTGCAAAACATCTTATACGACCAGACGCCATTTAGATTAATTCCCAACGTACAATCGAGATCGTTACACTCCTCATATGTTTGCTCCCTTCCTGAGACCAACAGCAGCACACTTTTAACAAACTTCAAACACACATGAAAAGGACAATTAAATTTGTAGCTTTAATCTGGCTGGATTTTCATAGGTCCAAGTTAAAATCTGATGTTTAAATAGATTGTGGCTCATTTATGTACATGTTCAGGAAATACATTCAGGTTGGAAAGTGCAGTCAGAGGAGTTCTTAGACTATAAATCACTGTTATATAACTTTATTGATATCATGTAACTGAACAAAAATGGACTCATAGTAAAGGATCAAGAGGGATTTGAAAAAAAAAAGTTAAAGTCTATGAGGACGCTTCATTTTCCTGTTTTAAATGACCTTCTGAATGTCCCTGAACACAACATGTATGTGCCACAAATCCTTAAACATCAGACACATGCCTCCGTTCATCCCTTTTGACCTTCAAGTCATCCAAAAGTTAGTTGTTATTTTTGTTTTGTTTTGTTTTTTGACATCACCATAAAGTTTGAAGGGATCACCTGGCGCGCAGATAGAGAAAGCACAGTGTCATTCTTCATCATGATAATCATCTTCATCACAGAGAGAACAGGTAACGGTAGAGTGGGGTTCATAGCGCGAGGGTCGGAGGTCAAAGGTTAAAGGTCATAGGCAGCGTAGTGGGTCGGTCCGGCTTCACTGGGGCAGAGCTTTCAGGATGGCGTTCACCTCCTCTGCCACGGCTGTCAGGGCGAATTCAAACTGGTCCTAGAGAGAAAAAGTGAAATGGTTACAGATTGCAGTTTGAAAGTTAAAGACCTACTTCACCTGTGGGAAAATGAAGGTGTATTGAACTCTGAGATCCTATGTACTACAAATGTGCAAACATTTTTGAAATCGGTTCATCCTAGCCTGAGAAAAGGCAGAAAGAGTGTTTAACCCTACATTTTTACTAGTGTGATGTCACACTAGTAAAATAGGATTAACAGGACAGCTGGGCCAAGGGAAGACTGAGGAAAGACTGAGGGAAGAAAAACCTCATTCATTATATTATAATAGCGATTTTATAATGATAGACCGCCGGTTCCGTATGGGTGAGTTATTCCTTTAAGGTCATCTTTTCTACTCTGCCTACTCCTAGTATCCCCCTCTCCATCAATTTTTACATTAATGTCTGTATCTTGGTCGTTTTTTATTTTATTTTCTTAGCTGTGTAAAGCGACTTTGAGTCTTAGAAAAGCGCTATATAAGTTGGATGTATTATTATTATGTTCAAGCCAGATCTTAATGACTTCTGTGAAGATTAAAATGTTTTGTTAAAAGTGTATTTTTTTAGTTGTTGTTAGAGGTTTCTAAGGTTAAAAACATAGGCACGGCAAGGCTAGTTTATTTCTATAGCACAATTCATACGCAAGGCAATTCAAAGTGGGCCAAAAAATACATTAAAAGTAAGATAAAAGCCTCCAGTTTTTCATCCTTCAGACATAACTTGAGTTTAGGGGTTCACATATTCTTCTCTGTGACGTTTGTGATGGTAGAACTGTAGAACTATTTCTACATTTGATGCACTCAAAACATTCAGGAAGCGTCAAAAACTCCTATTTCACTGTATTTCAGGGTCATGGCTTTTTGTTGAGATTGAGTAGCAGCTAGAGACCGACCTTAGTGCGAACCATCCCGGGCCTCTGGTCTCTGACGTGCTCCAGCGTGGCAGCGATGTCGATCTCTTTCACACCTGCAGTACAACAGTTAACACACACACACACACACACACACACACACACACACACAACACACACACACATTCATTATAAATAGATAGATATAGAATGCCTTTGTTGTCAATGTATCATTAAAAACGTACAACAACATTTAACTTTCCGGCAACTTGTACAAAAGTAAAATATAAGAAATGTACCTGATTGTTGCCATTTTAAAACAAGTACATAAAGGAATAAATCTGGATGACATTACACAGTTTAGGTAATAGAAGTGAGTCTTGTTTAATCTCAATAACACATATATTCCTTCACCTTTAGCCATGCGATTGAGAACCATGTCAATCAGGATGTAAGTCCCCGTCCGGCCTGTGCCGTCACTGTGGAGACAACACAACGCAAACTTTATAAATAAAAGTGATTCATTATAAAGTTCAATTTTAGACAATTGTAGGCCTATATCACATTAAATCAACAAACATACAAAATGATTTAAGATGCAAATAAAACATCAAATCACTTGTTATTTTACATCAACTAGGACATTTTTAAACACAAATACAAATTTCAAACTAGAGTTACAGAGATCAAGCTTATAGTCAGACATACAGACACATTGTTGCACGAGTCTGCCCCCATGTGGACTTATATGGAACTACAATGAAGTGACTGTACATGTGCGTCGTGCCTTTGTGTAAATATGTGAATATGAGTGATTCAAATATAATTTTAGTCCAAATGAAACTTCTCCAGTTGTTGTGAAGGTTACCTGCAGTGCACGATGATGGGGCAGGACCGTCCTCGGTAGCATTTATTCACCTTCCTGAAAAGAAAAAATATATATGAATATGATTAATCAAATATGAAAACATACAAGTAAAACTGCTTGTACAGTATATGTAGTGATTTTGTTTGTTTACACAACCATTATTATTTATATTAACCAGCTTTCCTTATATATACATAGATGCACTGTAAATGATCCAATCAGATAATCACATAAATTAAAAAATATATACTTTAAAACTATATTGAATAAAATATAAACAGCAATGAGAGAGAGAATACAAATGCCAATATTCATCATAAATATGAATGTAAGTGTTTAATATGCAGAACTTACTGTACATTTACTTCAAAGTACAGTGTGTAATATCAGAGTATTTTGACATAATCTCGTGGTGAGATTCTACATTACAACCCTCCCTTTGGGAGAATTTACAGAAGCTACGGTGGCCTTCAAGGACAAAAAGCTAGTTACTAAAGATGGCATCATCCACAACCACCTCAAGTCTTTCCACAATATCAAGTGATGAGGTGAAGATGTATTTAGTTATTTATTGCATGTTAAAATCAGTGAAAAATAATCATGTAGATAGATGGATAGATGGATGGATGGATAGATAGATGGATAGATAGATACAGTAGATAGATAGATACAATAGATAGATAGATAGATAGATAGATAGATAGATAGATAGATAGATAGATAGATAGATAGATAGATAGATAGATAGATAGATAG
The DNA here is from genome assembly GCF_949987685.1 of Ammodytes marinus. Classification (NCBI taxonomy): domain Eukaryota; kingdom Metazoa; phylum Chordata; class Actinopteri; order Uranoscopiformes; family Ammodytidae; genus Ammodytes; species Ammodytes marinus. The sequence goes on from NC_137228.1 coordinate 14,095,255, forward strand.
ATGGATGGATAGATGGATGGATAGATGAATAGATAGATAGTAGGATAAAAAGGGGAAGGTATTCGGCGATGGACCTCTTGCTGCAGCCACATCAGTCCATGATCATTTTTGTGACTATGCAACTGGACCCAGACTACTAGCTGCAAACCACAAGAATGACACAGACAGATATGTTCAAAATGAAACCAGGGCCCCGCTGACCCCCATCGCACAGGGAGGAGGACGGGAAGAGAGGAGGGACAGAAGAGGAGAAGGAATGGAGGAAGGATGGAGTGGGACAATTATTACTGTTTCTGTTGGGAATCATTTGGATAGAGAGACCAGTGTTGGTAGAACTTGAATCGTGTTTGAGTTTAACGGAAAAATCTGAACTGATTTCGACTTTATTCTAGAAGTGCATAGTGTAAAAATATCTTTAAATGTCAAGAATAAAGTTGACATACAATTTTGTGAATAATTATTCTAGGTTGGTTATAAATTAATGATGGTAATATGATACACACATCGATACAGGGAACATTCCTGTTCTGCTAATTAGTATGGAAGAAAAAGATTTAGGATGTCCCAATTCTTGTAGATGCATACTTAAAAATACCAAGATTCCCTACAACATCAGGTCGGGATTTCTAGTTTAGAAATCAGCTGTAGTATGAAGAATAGGAAAAAAGGTATGAATTGCATAAGAGAAAATGCAATTTGGAACACAGTCACAATCAACAATCCTGCTCCAGTCAGCCAGACTACATGAGGACAGCTACTCTTCCGTTAATGTATTGTTGGGGTTAGAGAATAATAATAATAATAATAACAATAATAACAACAATAATAATAATAATAATAATAATAATAATAATAATAATAATAATAATAATAATAATAATAATAATAATAATAATAATAATAATAATAATAATAATAATAATAATAATAATAATAAAAAACTTCTCTTTCTCTCTCACCAAATGGTCCCAATACTCGCTTTGGTGTAGTACAGTCTGTCAGGTAAATGTCTGGTTCTGTGTTACAGTTTGTTACTCTGACTGTTCAATAAGTCAACAACATATTCAACTGCTTTGTAATGACAGAGATACAGTAAATTTGCTTCGTGATTGTTGCCATTTTGGGTGAAGTGCTCCTATGATGTATTGTTAGGGTTAGTGAGGACACCCAGGTAGCAGCAGAAGTACCTGCATGCGTAAGTCTAGCAGAGGGCGTTTGGAGGTGGGGATGCCCTGAGCCGGCCAGCTGAAGAAATGTCTGTCTGTCTGTATGTCCGTCCTTCCGCCCACCCACCCATCCATCCATCCATCCATCCATCCATCCATCCATCCATCCATCCATCTATCTATCTATCTATCTATCTATCTATCTATCTATCTATCTATCTATCTATCTATCTATCTATCTATCTATCTATCTATCTATCTATCTATCTATCTATCTATCTATCTATCTATCTATCTATCTATCTATCTATCTATCTATCTATCTATCTATCTATCTATCTATCTATCTATCTATCTATCTATCTATCTATCTATCTATCCATCCATCCATCCATCCATCCATCCATCCATCCATCCATCCATCCATCCATCCATCCATCCATCCATCCATCCATCCATCCATCAGCATGAGTACCTGCGGAAGTCGAGCAGCGGGCGTGTGGATGTGGGGATGCCCTGAGCCGGCCAGCTGAGGAAGTGGAACTGAGTGAGGGTCCGGGTCTCCTGCGTCTGAACATTCTTCAGGTAGAAGCTTCGGACCAGGAAGTCGTTGCACCAAATATGTTCAGACACCAAGTTCACCTAAACACAAATACAGAGTCAAACCTGATCAGACATACCGTATATATAGTATTTTTGGTTTTTAAAGAGTAAATGTAAATGCATGCAATTAGTTAGATATTATTTCCACATTTTCATATTTTAGTCACTTTATTCTATCCTGTCTGGCATCAAGTTTTAGTTTCAAATTTCAAGTTTTAATCGCAAAATGTAGGTTGACAGCCCCTACCACACACACACACACACACACACACACACACACACACACACACACACACACACACACACACACACACACACACACACACACACACACACACACACACACATACTGCTCTCACCTCATAGATGTGGTAGAGAGAGGAGCCTTCGTCGGGCCAGTAGCGAGCACACTGATTCGCTCCGTCTTCCACCAGAGCTGACATCATAACGATCACAGTGCAGCCGTTCTCCCAAACCATCTACACACACATTCAACTCTGAACTTTAATAACAATATCAATAAATAAATGAATGAATGATGTAAATAAGATTGCAAGGGAGGCAGTCAGTAACAGGCAAGCTTCTCCCATGCGAATATCTGATGCTTTTCCTTTGAATATTGCGAATAATTAGAATTTGTCGGTTGTAATAATGTTGAGCTTTGGACATTTCAAGGTGGAACTTTGGGCTCAAAACAATCGATTTATGGAGAAGAGATCATGTTTTTTTTTAAATGTTTTTTATACCTGGAGTTTTGTAATATCTATAAACACGTCACAACGTTTTAAAAGATCCATAGTCATAATTGCCATGGTCTCATTCAGTGTCAAACCGAATCAGTGTTTCAGAATTTTCTACACCATCTTTCAATTCCGAACTTTAGTAGGAATATAAAGACATAGATTATTCAAATAATTAAGATTGTAAGGTTTAAATCTTAATTTCTTACAAATAAAATTAAAAGAAATTAAAAAAATATTGATGAATATTGTGGACTGAAACCCTGACCTGCCAGAAGTCAGAGATGGTGTGTGACAGCGGGCCCTGGGTGGCGATGTAGGCCGGCATCCGCGGGTCATGCTCAATCTGAAGAGAGATACAGGGCAAGGATCATTAAAGGTCAATACAAAGGGTGAGGTTGACTAACTTTTTCATTGACTCGACGTCATTGTAAAAGAGGGTCACCCCTCAATTGATCTTTCGAGGTTAAATAAAGGAAAATGAAAATTATTACAGTGTGGATGGATAGATAGATAGATAGATAGATAGATAGATAGATAGATAGATAGATAGATAGATAGATAGATAGATAGATAGATAGATAGATAGATAGATAGATAGATAGATAGATAGATAGATAGATAGATAGATAGATAGATAGATAGATAGATAGATAGATAGATAGATAGATAGATAGATAGATAGATAGATAGATAGATAGATAGATAGATAGATAGATGTTGCTTTCACTTTCTTGAGCAGAAGCGTCAAATCATCAGGAGACATGTTGTTTAGATCATGTCCCTGTGACGATTTAATGTGATTACTGTTACCATGGAGACTTACTATGGTGCTGGCGTTGATGTAGTCGGAGCGTGAAGGGTTGACTTCCGCCTTCAGCTTCACTCTGGAGTGATCATCTGAGGGAGAGCAAAGAGATTAATCTGTCTGTCTGTCTGTCTGTCTGTCTGTCTGTCTGTCTGTCTATCTATCTATCTATCTATCTATCTATCTATCTATCTATCTATCTATCTATCTATCTATCTATCTATCTATCTATCTATTCCATCCTTCCATCCATCCATCCATCCATCCATCTTCTTGCTTACTCACATGGAATGGAGTCGGGGCAGCGGTTCTTTTTGGCGTTGTCGTCGCTTGTTGCCATGGATACAACACTGGGCTCGGCAGTGTAGGAACACAGAGCCTCCCACTCTCTCATCAGACGGTCTTTGTTCCTCAGGTGATCCTCCATGTACGCCTACAGGGAAATACACACATGGAACATGTTAAGCCTAAAGCAAGACATATACAGCTCTGGAAAAAAAATAAGAGACCACTCCAAATGTTCAATGTCTCTCGTTTTACTATTTATAGGCATATGTTTGAGGTAATTTTTTTCTGAGCTGTATTTAATGTTTAGTCTAAAGGAAGGTAAGCAAGATATAAATGTTAGTCACTCAACAACACCAGACAATGCTTCTGTACACACACTGCTGAGGACACATCTAAAAACGATATATTTATCATGTATTTTATTTATAATTTTTATATCATACGCCCATTTAAAGCTGGGATGGAGGATTTGGGGAGAAAATGGCAGTTGGGATAGAGATTTGAATCCAAATACCTCAACCTCTCCACTTGTTCTCTTTGGTCCCTCCCCTATGGTCCTTCCCTGACACGCTCTACACACCAACAAAGTCGTGCCAAAGTGAATGGACAGTCCCAACAGCCAATAAGAACAGAGAATCGGAGCCTAGCTCTGATTGGTCAAAGTGTCAGCTCATGTTAACTTTGACCAATCAGAGGACGGACGGACAGACAGACAGACAGACAGACAGACAGACAGACGGACGGACGGACGGACGGACGGACGGACGGACGGACGGACGGACGGACGGACGGACGGACGGACGGACAGACAGACAGACAGACAGACAGACAGACAGACAGACAGACAGACAGACAGACAGACAGACAGACAGACAGTACTGACCAGGATCATGTGTCCGGTGGAGATGTCCATGTTAGCTTGTGCCGGCTCCTCGCACCATGACGGAGTGCTGCTGACGGAACTCGGACTCGGCTGCGCTCCATCGCTAAACTGGGACGACACGCTGCTCACCCTCGAGTCCGTACCTGCTTTTTAAATTTAAGTTTTTATTAGTAATAATAATAATAATAATACATTTTATTTGTGGCCGCCTTTTTGTACACCTTACAAAACATAATACATCATAGTAAACAGTACAACAAGACCAGTATATAGAAAAAGATAGTTACAGAAAGCAAACAAACAAACAAAAGCTAAACTAAACTAAACATTGAAAATATAGACAAACAAACAGAACAAAGAAAAATAGAACAATAGATGAAACACGTTCAGCTGAGTGTAATAGTGTATAAGAGTCTTTACCTCCTGCTGATGCTGCTACTGATCCAGGCGTTCCTATGCCGACAGTAGCCCCTCCCCCTCCCCCGCTGGCTCCTCCCACCGCGCCGAGAGCCGCTGCTTCCATCCGGCCGAACGCGCCTTTAGACGCCATGTGCTGCCGACACAGGTCCTGGGGGTGAGCCAGGTTTTTTTTTTTTTGACAATATCTTTATTGAGTATTAGTTATACAAACTCAAACATTGTACTGTTTTGTTTTACCTGACAGGCTTTAACAGAGCGTATTGCACTCCTCTGTATAATGCCCCCTAATGGGCCAAGTTTAAAAAAATAAAGTATTGACAGACTTCAGGAGGTTGCATATAATGATTGCCATTTAGTTTGTCCGTTCTGTACTACTGTAGAAACATGGCGGTGCAACATGGCGGCCTCAGCCTCATTCTAAGATCATAAACAACTTCATATACAAGCGATTATACACAAATTAAAACACTCATTAATATTATATTCTATTTCTACCAAGTCTGTTCAGAGAAACACCAATTCTCTTTACGCACTGCACCTTTAAAGTGTTTCAAACTAAAGTGCTTCTCTGCTCATCTACTAACACTGCTTTTGTTTTGTGATCCTGACTGAACACACCCCTGCCCTGCGTTCCAATACCTATACTTCAATACTATTTTGTGTTCCAGTAAAAGATTTAGGATGTCCCCAATACATGCATGTCGATTGCAGTATGCCAAAAATTACCAGATGTCCTTCTATACCCAATTGCATTTTGCAGTATGGAAACAAGCATGATTTAGTATGTAGAATAGTAAAAAGAAAAGTATGATATGTGATTTGGAATGGATGGTTTGTTTCAAAGTGGAAGCCATATTTGTAGTTCTTATGAATCACCTGGTATTCCTGGTGGGTGAAGGTGCCTGCCTCCGGCCCCAGTCCCAGCTTCTTAGCGGCCAGTCGGTGCGCGTGGTGACGCAGACACACCACGCTCATGGCCGCCACCAGGATCCCGCCGATACACGCCATGGCAACCAGCGTAGCAAACAGCCAGCGAGAGCCGGGCGGCACACGGGTCGCCAGCGGCAACGCCTTAACATCATTCCTCTGTGGTAGAAGGACAGAGAGAAATCACATTACATCAAATGCTGATTTTATCTTATATTTGTTTTACCTTCATTAAGTTGGATGTAGAGAAATGCCAATTCTCTTTACGCACTGCACCTTTAAATGTTCAATTTGTATAATACTACTAAATAATGCTACTCATGTTCAAATGTTGTTTTCGTTTTGTTCTTGGTCTTACTCTTATGAAGCAATCATGCACTGTGCGCCCAAAGCTTCTTGACACATCAAACTTTAATATCATATATTGATTTTTTTAAACTATTTTAGACCAGCAGGTTTCCAGAGGCTTTAACCTTTAACTGTGTGTGGAAGAAATAAAACACAGAAAATGTTCCTATTGATCACTGGGTGTGTGTATCTCTCCTCCCTTTCTGCCAACTGCTTTCATCGTACCGTCGTCTTTGTTGCCTAGTCAACCCAAACTTATTCTTTCCTGGATGAATTGTCTGTCTTGACCTTTCAGACCTCCTCCTTCCTCTCTGTGGGCCTCAGGAATGTGAGGCGCTGTGTGTGTGTGTGTGTGTGTGTGTGTGTGTGTGTGTGTGTGTGTGTGTGTGTGTGTGTGTGTGTGTGTGTGTGTGTGTGTGTGGTAACTGAAAGACATTAAAGCTGGAGCTGGGGGGGTAAAACGGGTACTACTTCACCTGCTATTATAAAGAGGCCCAAGTGGGGTTCAGTGTGTGTGTGTGTGTGTGTGTGTGTGTGTGTGTGTGTGTGTGTGTGTGTGTGTGTGTGTGTGTGTGTGTGTGTGTGTGTGTGTGTGTGTTTGTGTGTGTGTGTGTGTGTGTGTGAGAGAGAGAGCTTTTTTTATCTTTATGGTCTACATGCTTCTAAGCATTTAACAAGAAACTTTTTGGGAAAGTTATTCTTAATAATACATTTGTAACTTGTAATTTTGTGTGCACCGATTTGTGTGTGTGTGTGTGTGTGTGTGTGTGTGTGTGTGTGTGTGTGTGTGTGTGTGTGTGTGTGTGTGTGTGTGTGTGTGTGTGTGTGTGTGTGTGTGTGTGTGTGTAAAACGGGAGAGAAAAGAAAATGGATGACGAGGCAACATGTGGCTGCAGGACAGAAGTTAAAGCTACATTTATAAATGAATAATCTTAAACTTTCTTCTACTTTAGTTGATCTACAGTTCTACAATCTCTCACTAATAGACACTCTGTGCAAAGGCAATATATGAAAAATATTCACTAATAAAAGCTACACACATATTACAAGTAAATATTATTAGTATTATAATGATAGTATGATAAATACATAGCATTAAGCTGGAAAATATCACTAAGAAACTGAATGCTGAGGTCCAAGAAATATGCTGTATTTTAGTAGTATTAAACAAATACCCCATGTAATGTTAAAAGGGTAATGTACAAAAATGTTACTATTCTCCATCCCTATATTGTAGAATACCTATTGTAATATTTTATAGATAACTTAGATAGGTAATGTGATATAAATATGTTTAAGAATAAAAAATACAACAGAAGTATTAATTAGTAAATATTTCAATAAAACAAATATATTAAGATATATAATAATATATGGTAAAACAAGACCGTTTATGAGAATATTAGACGTTTTTATCTGAGGGATTAAAACAATCAGAGCAAAAAGTGTTGAAAAAATGACTTCAGATTTTCTTAATTAATAAACTCTGATTGAAAAAGTATGACTAAATGTTATTTTTAATGGTTTTCACTCACCAAAGGCTCGATGCAGCAGAGCTACTCTCCTGACGTCCTGCTGCTCTCACATGGACCCGACACAAATACTGACTGTCAAAGTTTGACCCAATGTAAACTAACTGGACTTCCTGGACTGACTTTCAAAATAAAAGTGGGTCAACTGATCTTTATTATTGTATCCATAGGATCTGAGGGTTAGTAGTACAGACGGATTTCTTCATATGTTGTTCACTGTCTGATTTATGAAACCTTTTATTCATAAAACCATGCAGAAAATGCATTTTTAAGACTTAAAAAAAAAGGCTGGACCAAAATCTGTTCTGTAAAAACGTTGGACTGTAATATTTGTGAAATTGATAGAAAGATTTCAACTCTTTATCCAACATCTGGAATTTTTTTTAAGAGATAAAAATGTACACATAATTAGTTATACAGTATTTATTCAAACATTTAAGTTTTTTTTAAAATCAAAATCAACAGCAAATAAGATAAAAAAAAAATCTTATTTCCACAGTGTGGTATTACATTTCTCCTGAAGTGAATCATTTGAGTTCTTTATGCCTCACCCACCTCTCCCACTCCACCCTGCAGCACCTTCAGGCCCGTCTCAGACTCCAGGAAACTTTTCTCTGCAACTGAAAAAATAAAAAACACAAAACACAAAATAAGAGTTAAATACAGCATGTTTTGGAAAATATGATTTACTGCATACAACTTCAAAAATAATTGTGAGAAAAGCAATGGGAAAAATGGTGTGTTTATTTAGACAGTCAGACAGATACCTCATACACATTGCACCGTGAGCAATTTTTAACCTTTACAATGAGAGAATTTGCCATGATTTACTGACTGTCCCATGACCTCTTGTACTTCATTTTGTGTGTATTGGGTGTTTGTATACTTTGTCCATTGTTTGTATAATGTGGATAATGGGCCACATATTCATAAATAAAAAATAAATAAAAATATACATATATATTGACTAGAATTTGTATCAAATAAACTCTAATAAAGAAGTGTTCTTGGTGCTTTTAAATGGAGAATTACCGGCTTTGTCCGCCACGTCTCCAGCGGTGAGGTTCTTTGAGTTTGGTCTGACTCTGAAGGTGATGGCTGGTCCCACCACACTGCACAGGAGACACACAAGAGGAGGCACAAGGGAGTCAAGTGAAGAAGAAGAAGAAGAAGACATACTTCATACTCAAATGCTGCACTTAAAGCTGTAGTGCGTAACTTCTGTCGTCCCCATGAGAAATTCTGAGTCATTACAACAACACTGTCGGTGCATCTACATGAGGTAAAGCCTTCTGTGATTGTGCAGGGACTTTAGATCAGATTTAAATTTTTGAGGCTTTCACTTTTAGGGCTTGTAAGAGCTGTAATTCTTTACTATTTCAGACCAGGTTTCCAGAGGCTTTAAAAGTTTAAAGGGCCAGGGTGAAGGGTTACTGTCAGGTGGAGAGATTAGACCGAGCATGAGAAAGGATAGGCAGAATAAAATCTCTACCACATGCAGGGAATCAAGACATTATTGTTTGGAGTTCAGGTTCCAATAACCGCTCAGGACAGTGAAGGGTCAGGCTTAATCCCATGAGAATAAAGGCCAAGTCAGTTTAGAAGTGGAGGATCCATGGGCGTAGGTTTGCATATGAGTGGTAGTGACATGTCCCTACCAATATTTGAACAGAATCGTTCATATTATCTTTTTAGTGTAGCCACTCCAAGAGGACCGATTCAGCCTTGGTAGCATTTTAATTGGCTTAAAGGGAGCGGGCTTGTTCAGTGTTGGGTAGAGTTAGTTAGGGCAGGTTGAGGGAAATGCTACTGGATTTTCACGTGAGGTTTTAAAATACACTAAATTTAAATATGACATTATAATTATTGTAAATGATGTATAACCTAAGTCTAACAATTTTTAAGAACCAAACCTACGCCCTTGAGGATCCACCAGGAGCCAGCAGGTTGGGGGATGTGTCATGCTAGTAAGGCTGGAGTCACACACACACACACACACACAGACATGCGCGCACACACACACACACACACACACACACACACACACACACATACACACACACACACACACACACACACACACACACACACACAGACACAGACACGCTACCTGATGTTGATGAAGGAGCCGGTGGAGAGGCCGATTCTCTCCGACAGACGTGCCAACAGTCGCACCCCGTCGTTCAGACTGAGGGGGCTGTGGTGACAGACAAACACACACACACACACACACACACACACACACACACACACACATAAACACACACATAAACAGACGCACGCACACCCCCACACACACATAAACACACCCACAAAAACACACACACACACACACACATTACACACATGAACACACTCAACCACACGACAGAAAAACATCCACAACTTGCCGCCACATTCACTCCCTTGTAGGATCCTGATTGGTTGAAGCAGGTGTAGAAAATGGTCATATTCACCTCTGATTGGTGGAGATGTAGCCGTACTGCTCTGCCTTGTCTGCTGGTTCCTTGGGTCTCTCTTTGCCCTGTTCGGCTGCAGAGGAAGGTGACTCTTTCTGGGCTTGTTGTTCTGGTTCTGGGGGCTGGACGGTGGAGGGCGGAGCCTTGAGGGCGGACATCTTATAGGCCATGGAACCCTCTGTGATCTGATGGAGCAAGATAAATACAGACATTAAAGGTGAGACAATTTGGGCAAAAAAAGTAATTTTTTTATATTTATTATACACTTGTCAATTTTGAGATTTTTGTCTATTTTGCTTCCATTACATTTCTTCTTTCATACTAGTATAAATCAAAGGTTCAAAATGTACATTAAGGTGTTTATTTGACTTAACTTTGTCTGTTTGCGTCTGTATATTTCTCATATACAATCATCTTTAACAGCCATTATCTCAACAATAGTTTTGTTCAATACTCTGAACCAAAAATCTCAACTCAAACAAACAAAACCTTGCTCACCTTCTTTCCGGCTGCCACATTGTTCCCGTATTTATCTGAACAGAAAACAACATAATATAATCATCAATAAAACAAGACAGACTATAGATATCATCATGATACTGCCAGCTTATTATTATTTTTGTTTACATCTTTTCCAGAAACGTTCAAATAAATATGCAAATTTTACAATATATTTATGTGTGAATTTGTATCTACATTTTCGGAGCAACGGCTGTGTATTAACACCTATTTTTTTTCCAGCGCGCACACACTATGGTGATAAGATATTGGCCGATTTTGTCAAAAAGTGTTCAGGATTACAATGACTGAGTTAGCCAGACCAATACATTCTCCAATTCTCCAATATTACACACTGTACCTTTAATAAACATTATCATTTGAAGAAATAAAAATGCACAACAAATAATCA
>NC_137228.1:14111338-14308838 GCF_949987685.1 Ammodytes marinus
TGAAAAGGGAGTGGTGTACTGATGGGAATAAATGGAATAGATATGTTTAAAGGGCAAGCTCACCCAACACACACTACATTTGTTTTGAAAGAAATATATTGAGATATAAATCAGTCCAAATGTAATTCCGTTAAGATCTGTGCAATATGCAGAGTTATCAAGACATTTATGTTTGAAATGATGTGTTTCTTTACTTGCATTTAATATGCTATTAATCTGGTTATATTTCCAATTAGCAGAAGTGGAATCCCAGTCGACAGCTACGAGGATTTATTAAAATGTTGATGAAGACACTACATCAAAGCAGAACGCTCATGTGGAAATAATGAACGCCCTAGGCTTAATCAGGATAGAGTTTCATACTGCCAGTGCAATGGAATAGTAAATATTATTCTGTGTGAATGTGAATGCACCATGTTCTCTGTTTATGCAGGGTCAGGAATCAGTAAATGTGGATGGAGAGAGATAAAAAAAAGATGTACTCACCATCGTTGCACAGCTGATCTCTCGGACACAGCTTCTTTTCAAACAAACAACCTGCAGACACAAAAACAACAAATACAGAAATATTAATCCATATCAATTAAACAATAAGCTGTAAGGTAAGCCAGGTACAGGTAGCGGATCTGGAGGAGATATTCATTGGATTTTGGCAACAAGTGTTCTCCAGAATCACTGACTCCACCTTTAGTCCCCAGAGGGAAATTAAAATATCATATGCCACTGTGGAAACTATGTGTGAAATGTTTAACTGAAACAAATTTTAAAAATGAAAGCACAGAAACATAGACAGAAATTACTTTGGGGAAACCCTGAACCATTGCCCTTAGCTTTACTGGACGTTACCCGTGTGTTGCTAAGTGACGGGGACATGTGTGTGTGACAGTTTTGACCTTTTCCCAGATCCTAGTCTGTTAGTGCGAGGCAGCAAACAGCAGCAGATGTAAAGCCGCTCGCTGTGTTGTTTATTCACGCCTGTTTGCGTATGGTTTTCATTAAGCTTTTATGTCATCCTGTGAATTATTCATTCATATACATCCTACGATAACTTAAGAAAGCACACGTTGTCCTGCAGGATACAGTCAAACCCTACACACCACACTCACTCCTCCAACATGTCAACGGTTTTCTGAGTTAAACAGTATCACTGTCAGAGATATGTTAAAAAAAAAGTCTTCAGCACACTCGTAGGGAACCTTCCCTTACTGAGGTGGTATTTAAGCTGTAGCACTGCACACTAACACTGTATTTTTGCACAGAATATATAATTTACACAATGTAATACAATGTCCATTATAACCTTAAACTAGCTACTAAAGCTGGTTAGTTAACACATCACACACACATAATGGTAGAGTTACTAGAGAGCAAAACATAGAAATCAGACTTCAGATTGGGTTATGGACAGAAATCAATTGAGTTTCAAATGTTCAAAGTTTCAAATGTTTGCTTTGCTGCCTACAATTAGTGACTTCCTTTCACCTTTGAGAAGAAATGACATCACTATCCCCACACAGCCTCACCTGAAGCCTCAGAGACTCAACTGAACTCAATCTGAGTTTTCTCTGTTTCCTGAAATCAATAGAAAGTCAGGCGGATATCGACTACACGACGACACTAACAAACTGCAGCAATCACAGAGGGAATCTCCATTAAAGGAGGAAGCTGAGGCCTTTCTATACATAGACCATGCAGAGAGGCTCTCTATCCCATTCTCCAACTCTCCACACGATGACTAACGTCCACCCACTCAGCCCCTTCCTGCCTTACATCTTATCTCTCAGTCCATTTACTATACTTTGCTGCAAACAGATGGAATGAGCTGCAAAGATATATAAAAATAGTTAGAAGTTAACTTTTAAAATGTTGGTTGTATGTAATTATAGTCACACTTGTAATCTTTTTTTTAGTTTGTTGTATAATGTTTGTATGTGAAGCATTGTGGGTCAAATTGTTCTGTATTTTGAATCCTTACAGATGCTACGGTGGCCTTCAAGGACAATTAAGCTATACTAACTAAAGATGGCATCATCCACCACTGCCTCGAGTCTTTCCACAATATCAAGTGATGAGGTGAAGATGTATTTAGTTATTTATTCTATAGTACTTCTTCTTCTTCTTGGTCTTCCAAAAGGTGCATTTCCCAAGGACGCCCACTATAAAAACGTGTAAGGTCGTTAAGTTTGTCCGTTCTGTGCCACTGTAGAAACATGGCGGTGCAACATGGCAGCTTTAGCACCCCGCTCCTATGTAGATATGAAAGGCTCATTCTAAGGTCATAAAAAAAACACTTTTATTTTAAAGTGATTAAACACTAATTAAAACATACTGATTAATATTATCTTCCAAGTCTGATTTGAAAAACACCAATAAATTCTACACACTGCACCTTTAAGAAAATCAGGCTTAGTCACCACCACCATCACCGTCATCAGTGCATTCAAGTCTCGCTTTTATCTTCCATTAATGGCCTGCTAGATTCAAGCCAGTGTCATTTTCATAATGGAGCTGCTGGCATTTTTGTCTGTTGCTGTGAGTGTCTGTGTGTGTCTGTGTGTGTGTGTGTGTGTGTGTGTGTGTGTGTGTGTGTGTGTGTGTGTGTGTGTGTGTGTGTGTGTGTGTGTGTGTGTGTGTGTGTGTGTGTGTGTGTGTGAGTCTAGGATGACAGAAGATATTTGAGGCAGAATGAGTCAGACCAAACGGGGCAGAGTGAAAACCTTTACGGTGTGGCTGAGTGACAGAGGAGGCAGGGAGGTTATAACCCTGTCGGCTCGTTGAACCTTTAAACTTTAGCTCTACACACTCGCAAAGAACCATTCTGACTGCTGTAGTATTCTAAAGGATAGGTCTGGTGATTTTCAATTTTCTTTCTTCATGAAACCAACCATGAATGTCTCTATCTACTAACAACTTTAAATATTTAACATTGAACAATTAACATTATGGACAGTATATGTTGTAATGGGGAACAGGAGGACCAGTTGCGTTTTTCTTTTGCCCGTACGTTGCTTGTTTATGGAATAATGTAAAAAATGTGTTAAGGGCCACTTAAAAATATTATTAAAACATATTATGTTTGGGGTTCAGATGAAAACTGTCCCCAAGACTAGAATACTGTTTTAAAAAGGGTGGGACAGACTTGGACTTGACTGAAATGGTGTTGGCTACTGACATGTTAACCTTCTGGAGACTCTCAAACTCTCCCTGGCATGTTAATCTGTTTATAAATCGCTTTATTTTTCAATAGACTGTCTAGTATAGTTTTAACACTAATCCCTGTGAAAATACCAAAGCAGTAAGTTTTACATATGATTTTTTTTTTAAATCACCACAATGTTCTCAGACACACCATGAATCAGAGACGCCAAATTACAGAGCATTAAAATCCTATTAGGTATTTTAATTTGGCCGTAAACTCATTTACTATTCTCTGCTGGTCGCTGTCCGTGGTGCTGAAAAGCTGTACTCTGTATAATGGAGACAGGCAGCCACTGAGGAACCGGTGAGTCATAGCTGTGTGTACGGCGGCTCAAAATGTTGCTACAATATTCCTGTGGGGATTCACAGTTTGCCTGCAGTGATACATGACATGTGTCTGAGACTGTAACAGCAGCAAGGATGGCAGGAAAATACCTTCACTCTTCACTCCTTTTTTGTGAGATTTTTTCTGTTTTTTTCGCAAAAAATCACTTCTCTCTACGTGTTTGTGCATACCAAACTAACAACGAAATAATAACATGTATTTACATTTTTGCAAAGGGGGCCACCATACCTACCTATTTCCGTTTACAGAGCCTAGGCTGTGTATTAACAACACTGGAATTGTTTTCAGCCCACATACAGAATTGACAGGTAGCAGATCGTGAGGAGATGTTGTTAACAGATTTGAGAAAAAATTATTTCGACAACAAGCGTTCTCCAGAATCACTGACTCCACCTTTAATGTGTACCATCATGGTTATTTTAATGGTATTAACGCCTGCTACATAAATAGTTTTAATCTCTAAAGACAGACTGGTAGAAGAGTAATTTCCTAACACAAAACGATCAATATTCATGTGGGGATACAGTGTGTCTATGAAACTCAGTTGCATGTTAACGGTGAATAACATTAACTTAATGATTCCTCTGTATAATATCTCTCTAGGGAAACATTACAGAGTCTTATATCTCCAGAAATTAAGTTCCAGAGTGATTTAAATAGAGTTATAGTGTGAATGCATTATTCTGATGATGAAATGTATTTCTGTGAGGTGGATGAAGTTGTCTGTGGGCAGGCAGTACTACTTGGCATAACAACACTGCTGAAAATATATCTAAGCCTGAATATTATATTTGTTTGAGCTGTTTGTAAAGCCCTTGTTTTAGCTGTTTTTCAGTTTGTCCTTTTTTCTAATTAAAGGTTTTCTTATTATTTTAATTTTCTAGGAAAAGATGGCCCATATAGATTTTTGTACCAGCCCACACAAAATACAATATCTGCCCACGCCACTGGTTTGAAATCATACACACAGACTCAGAGTAATTTTCTTGGACCTATATCTTCTCTTATGTCCGTTGAATAGCCTATTACATTGGCTTCATTAAGGTAAATATTAACACCCAATAATCTCTCTCCACTGACTAAAGGTCTCAGCAGGCTGCCTCCATCGCTCCTGCTGTTTGCTTGTTTGTTTGTGTGTTTGTTGTTTTCGTTGCAACAAAATGATTCGCTCAGACAGACAGACAGATCAGCTTCTGACCCGCGGTTAGAACACTGGCGTTAATGACGCAATTCAGCACCAGTGTAAACAGATGAGACGAGTAGTAAATGTATCAAAAATAGGCCTTAGTTATTATTCAGAAGGGTAGGTTGATGCTCTGTTTTTGCTCCGCTAACAGGAATAATTTAATTTACTAATAATTGTATAGGGGGGGAATTTGTAAACCGAAATAAAACTCCCTTTGCGAATATTATAAATAGCCAAACGAGGATGAACTCCTTTATTTTAAGATATTTAATTTTCAAGATTATCAGTCGAGTTTAGTCCAGATCGTAGGCTATAGGATCGAGCCACTTAAAGCTTACATTTCCCACAAACCCTGTAGTGTATTTAGAGAAAAAAAAACTCAAATATAAATATAGATTTTAGAATTTCCACATGTTATAAAGATAAAAATATGTAGTCTGCAAAGTGCTGTTAGATCACTCTAAACTCACTGCTTAGTATTTTATTTATACAACGCTTTTCAAGGTAGACTACCCAAAAACACTTTACATAAAATCAGTAGCCTACATAAGCATATCAGAAGCAAGTAAAGCAATACAATCAGCGTATGAAAGCAGTCCAAACGTAATTCTATTGTAGAGTAATGTGAAGAGTAAAACAGTCACTATGCAACAGGGACTTGTCAACGAGGAAGTCGTGATACTCGCCGCCCTACTATTGACGAGACGCAGCCAGTTCATTAGAAGGTAAGTGCATCTGTCTGTCTTAGTGGATGGATGGATGGATAGATAGATTGATGGATAGCTAGATGGGTGATTCTGGGTCTTACCGTGTCGGGCAGCTGAGCAGAGCCGGCAGGAGGCGGTGAGGAGGAGGCAGAGAGTCGCCCAGAGCCGCGGTGACTTCATGGTACATCCAACAGCTAGGCTACTGGAGCTGCACTTCTACAAGCTCTCCATCTCCGAGGAAAGGCGATAGGCTACTGCACAGGAGTGATGGGAGAGGAAGTGTGTGAGAGGGAGCGTGTGTGTGTGAGAGAGAGGGAGCGAGAGAGAGAGGGAGCGAGAGAGAGAGGGAGCGAGAGAGAGAGAGGGAGCGAGAGAGAGAGAGAGAGAGAGATGGTAGGAAAACCAAGGCCAAAGGAGGCGCCACAATGCAAGAAATATTTAGAAAAATAAATGCTCAATACTTACTTCAGCTAGAATAACTTCAGTGGTTCTTTAGGCTACTTAATTAACGTAAAAAATAACAACAACCTTATAATGTAAAAATTCATCATTGTAAATAAAAATAGAGAATCATCCTCTGCTACATTTATTCAAGGTACTCACCCTGCATAGAAATACACATTTTGACTTAACAATGAAATACTTTATATAGTTGTATCCAGTGTTGCCCATTCTAAGGGATTCTGCAGGTGTTTCCATTTATTTGTCCACCCCAGGAAAATCAAAGTAGTGTGCGATTGTTGGTTATTTTCTGTTATTTCCACCATGCAGAGATTTTTTATTTACATTTTATCATTCTTTTTAGTATTAATTATCCTTAGAAATCGTATAAGCTTTATTGACATCTCTGACAGTGGACAACAGCCCAAACAATATGCAGGCTAACTGTAGGCGACTGTCATTTCTCTCTATTTCAGTTTCTTCCAAGACATTTCTTAAGGGTTATTCAGAATGACAAAATGTTCCACTACTTCCTATGATAAATAAGATGATACAACTAAAAGTTGAGTGTTCTTGACAGGCAGATTTTGCAGTAGGGAGTCGTTGCTGCATCAAATCAGTTTTTTATCCTTCTGCCAAAAACTGTACTGGACACTTGAGAGAGCAGCATATCTGGCTCCTTACAGCGTTTTAATAGATTACATCACCTTTTACTCTCATGCAGGATTAAACCTTCCACATTCAATGTCATTTGTATAATAAAACCAAACATGAGACAAGAAACTTTTTATTTATTTTTTTTAATAAATTGGACAGAAAACAGGACGACTTGGAGAAGATTTTTCAGTATTTTATTATTTTCTAAACAATTTCAGTTCATAAGAAATGCCAATAAGTGCTTGTGTGCTGTAATACATATTTGCTTGTGATTTTCTTTGTTATGATTACAGCATGTTTAGAATCGAGGACAACAACATCTTCCACAATTGGACACAAGTGAAGATTGACACCATCTGATGTTAAAGGTGCACTATGTAACTTTGGGTGTGTCAGAGCTTTGCACATGTAAGTTATATTCTTTTAACCAAACAAAAAAACTAACTTCAGGCTCTGCAAATGTAAACAAATCCCCCTCCTCTGAAACTGCATAGTGCACCTTTAATATTCTTTGCATCAGTGCATGTTGAATCCTTGATGTGTTGCATTATAAATGACACAGTCACTTGTGGAAAATGGCCGCCCCTTGTTTCCATCGGTTACGGTTCTTCTAGTCGACGACCAGCGTGCTCCTCACTGTAGGGAACAACTCAAAGAATCCCTGGAGGAGGAAGTAGAGGTGTGGTTTATTTATTTAATTTAACCAGGAGAAATACCTCATTGAGAATCAATGCTATTTTTCCAATAGTCAAGACACAGGCAGCAGTACACCCACACATACACAATAACAGTAGCTACACCCAAATATTAACAACATAAAACACCGTAAAACACAGAAGATAAAATAAAAACGAAAAAATGGAAAATGATTAAAAAAAGAAAAAACTTGATTGATTCAAATAGAAAAAAAATATACAGTATATAAAAACAGAGGGGCAGCCCTACATTAAACTGCAGCAAGTCCTGATGAAAAGAGAGAGACAGCGAGAGAGAGACAGCGAGAGAGAGAGAGAGTGAGAGAGAGAGAGAGAGACAGACACAGACAGACAGACAGAGAGACAGTGTTAATGCATGTGTTGCTTGCCAGCGGTAGTTACCTTGAACAGTGTGGTGCTCTGCAGGACGCTGGAGGTGCAGCACATCTCTCTGATAGAATGCATGGAGAGCTGCGGCGCTCCGATGTCCACCACGGGAACCCCGAGCCGCGCGGCCAGGATGGGCCCGATGGTCGTCCCACACGGGCTGTCGTTACGCACCATCACATCCTGGAAGAGGTTAAATACACAACACCTCACACAGGGTTTAGGCAGAAAGATGCACTACTGTTGGAATTTAAAAGATTTTTTTAAGATTTTTTTTTGTTGGCATTCCTTCATATGCTTTAATTGATAGTTTGGAGAGACAGATGAAATGGGGCAGAGAGGGGAATGACATGCAGAGAACGACCCGGGCCGGATTCTAACCAGGGTCTGCTATGAAGAGGACTGAGCCTCTATTTGGGGGAGGACTCTAACCACTACACATCATGGAGAGTCCGATGTTAAAGTGTTGTTAAGACAGGACACAGCAGGCAATAACATCATTATTTTCAAGTACCAGTTACATTTTGAGATTTCTGTAAATTTTGCTTCCATAACATGTTTTTGTTGGCCTTTTCAGACTCTCTTCTTCCACCCTGGCACTATAAATATATTCATTATCTTTGCACGTGTTTCATTATACATGTTAATTAACAGTGTCGTCCAGGAGCAGACAGAAATGTTGCTAGGAGACCTGTGGTAGCCGTCCCGTGACTCAATACACATGAAAAATAATGAAAATCTGCTGAATTATTTGCAGATGGAGGCTCATCTTTAAACCACACACACACACACACACACACACACACACACACACACACACACACACACACACACACACACACACACACACAGACACAGACACAGACACAGACACACACACACACACACACACACACACACACACACACACACACACACACACACACACACACACACACACACACACACACACACACACACACACACACACACACACACACAGTACCTGCAGAGGCACGCCGACCTTGCTGGCAACCTCCCTGATGACGGAGGCGGTGACGGCCGTAGTGGCATAGCGCTGGTTGCTGTTGAATTTGAGCACTGGGCCCTGGCAGAAAAATTATATGTTAATAATCTGGAGTCACTGGGAAAAACAGGCAGGTCTTCATCATTATTAAGCCTAAAACCAAACCATAATCTAACCTTAAATAACACAGCACAAGCAACTGACCACAACATTAAACTACAAATGTCTTTAAAGCTGCCGCCATAAATGATAAAAAAATATTGTGTATTTGTATTTTGGATTGTATCATCTTTACATGAATAATAAATAAACTAATATCTTCACCTTGTGGAAAGCAGGTCGATGGTTCTCGTCATGCTTCTCCCTGGGAAGAAAATCAATCATAGAAACAAAATCAACTGTTATTGTCTGTTCAAGATTCTTTACAATCTGAGATAATGTTGCTAATTGTCTTAGTTATAATACATTTAGCTCTAAAATGACTTAGATATTGCCAAATTTGCATATTCATTCAAACATTTCTGAAAAAAAAACTTCTACAAAAAATGGCAAGCAAAGTTTCATGATGATATTTAATATTCACCTACAGTGTCCTGCCTTGATGCTAAAATAACCAAACACCTTGTGTGTGTATTATTGTCTATGTAACAGCAGATAGTGTGCGCGTGTGCGTGTACTGACTGGTAGTTGGGGTGCACTGCGTGGGCCATGTCAGCACTGATCATGAATGACAGAGGAGCCGCCTGTTGGAACGCCGTGAGGTTTGAGGCTGAGGAGGAGAGGCGAGTGAGGATCATCTCCGTCAGGTTAGACTGGGCTCCCTGGGCGCTCTCCGATCCCACCTACCACACACACACACACACACACACACACACACACACACACACACACACACACACACACACACACACACACACACACACACACACACACACACACACACACACACACACACACACACACACACACACACACACACACACACACACACACACACACACACACACACACACACACACACACACACACACACACACACACAATATTGAGATATTTCACTTTGCAAGTAATGACTCTAGAATAATTAGTTCAAAAAGTTTCTCTTTTTGAATTAAATTACGGAATTAAAATGATTTTCATATTGTTTGGGATGCACCTGTAGTACTCGTCTTTCAACAAGTTGTCAGCTTGGTTTAGAGACTGGCAATGAAGTATTTTAAGACAACAAAATGCACACAAATAATGAATTCAGCAAAGATTTGACTGGCTTCACACATCCAACCAAAAACAACAGCTGTCTGGGAGACACCGGACACGCCACACTGAACAGAACGTCTTCTTGTTCCACATTAGAAAACTCTTGCCTCATCATCTCACTCACCTCTTCGTTGTCGTACAGAGTGATCATGCGGATGTTTGGATCTTTGGCCAGAGAGTCTCCGGAGCAGGACTCCACCAGCGCCTGAGAGACACACAGGCAGAGGAGGGACAGCAGGAAAAGATCCTTTAATTAAGGACCTTAGGGATTGCTGTCTCGGTAACTGTTTCAGGTGTTCAAAGTTGGTGCTAAATTCATTTAAAGGTGGAGTAAGCGATTGTGTAGAACTCTTGTTGTCAAAATCCCTTTTTATCAAAATCAGTAAATATCTCCTCATGATGCGCTACCTGTACATACTGCGTTTGCCGAAATACAATGGTGTAAATACACAGCATAGGCTCTGTAAAAGTGGGCCCACCGTCGTCAGCAACATGCCCATTTACAGAGCACAGGCTGTGTATTTACACCAAATGACAGAGGGTGTCGGTCAAAACAAGAAAACAGACTGAAAAACAAAGAGAAACACAAAAGAAAAACTTGTTGATATTGTAGTAAATAATCAGATAGTGAGTAGTGTTGCCTCTGACCTGCAGGGCGCAGTAGCAGCTGTGCAGGTTGTCCAGGCGAGGAGAGTAAATGAACTCTTCATACACTCCGCCCAGCGCCTAGAGAGAGGAGACAGGATGTAGAAGAACAAAGCCTAAGAATTTTACTCTTGTGTACTGTACAATAAGATGTAACAAAAGCGATTCTGAGGATATAGAACATATATAAAATGGACTTTTTAAGAAACTGAGACACTATGAGTTAAATAGTCACTTAATGTTTCTTTCTCACCAAACAATTTATACCTTATTTATATTACTTCCGGAAAAAACATGTTTAATACCTTTTAGTATTTTATGAACTGTTCGATGTGTGTAGGTGCACTGTGGAAAGTGTTTTTTCTAGCTTGGACATAAGGGACAATAAAGTATAGCTCGTCTTATGACAACACAGAGATGGATGAAAATTATAAGGCGGGAATACAAGGGACCACTTTCACATGATGCAGTGAAATCCTCAAGAAAAAATGTATTTACCTTAATCATTAAAGAAACAATTTAAAATGTTACAAGCTTCAAAATGATTCACAAACTAAATGAGACGCAGAGGATTTAGAGAGTTAGACTGTATTATTGCAGGAAGTGAATGTTTTATTCACAGACTCACGGCGGGCTGCGTGTCGGCCAGACAGAGCTCAAAGTCCATCAGGGCTTCAGGCTGGACGCCCAGCTCTGAACACAGAACCTTCACCAGAGCGGGCTGGTGTTTCTCGGCCTGGAGACAGACAGACAGACAGACAGACAGACAGACAGACAGACAGACAGACAGACAGACAGACAGACAGACAGACAGACGTCAGCTATTATTCTGAAATCACTCACTTTACCCATTTACTAACTTTATTAAACAGGCTATGCTGCTGAAAACAAAGCAGATTTTTCAGACATTAATTTATCTGATAATTTGTGCATTTTAAAACATTTTAAGGCATGAAAAAAAAGTCACATTTTCCTAGTATTTTGTATATAAACAGTGTGTAAATTTGTCAGAACAACAACCATAATTTGGTTTCTTCTACTTCTCTACTGTTCTCAAAAGGACATTTTGACTAGGATTTCTGCTTTTTTAATGTTTTCTTTATTCTCTTATCCTTCCATTTTTGCTGCATCTTGTTCCCACACGCCACATAAATTTTTGCTGTGTGTTTTTGAGTTGTTATGTTGTTCCCCAAATGTGTGATTATAATATGAGTGTGACAGTTTTACCGTGTTGGTAGGAGAGGTGACATCTGCAGGGGAAGCAGAACCCGTCTCCAGCTCCTCTTGGACCACAGTCGCAATGATGGGCACGCTGAGACAGACACACACACTTGCTTTGACACAAACTCAGACTAAGGCCATGTCTAAACCTACACATGTATTAAAAAAAAAAAAACATTTTCCCCCTATTTTCAAAAAATTCACCTAAACACCACAGTGTTTCAGAAAATCTCTCTGTACACACGACAAAGCAAAAATCGATTGCAAACTTAACCCAATACTCATCTAATAATAAGATTGTGAAGTTTGTAATATAAGATTTTGTATGTAAGATAAGCGTTTCCTAAATCTCTGTTCCCTCTCATTTATATCTTAACATCTTGATCTATGTGTATCTGAACTTGGCACATATAATATTCTTTAATAGATCAGTTAAAGTGTTTAGTTCCATAGTGTTGTGATTAGTTCCATACAGGTGGTAAAGTGTGTGTTTACTTACAGGTGGTAAAGTGTGTGTTTAGTTACAGGTGGTAAAGTGTGTGTTTAGTTACAGGTGGTAAAGTGATGCGTTTACTTACAGGTGGTTTTCCTTGTTGGGTCCAAAGGAGTCGTTGACGTCCCTCTGAAGATGGATGGCCAGATTAGGGATCCGGAGCAGAGGCCTGTTCACATGGACCAACCGCTGAACCAGACTGCTGTCACTCTGTGGGACAACACAGGCAGACAGACAGACAGGCAGACAGACATACAGACAGACAGACAGGCAGGCAGACAGACAGACAGACAGACAGAAGGGCAGACAGACAGACAGACAGACAGACAGACAGACGCACACACACAATGTTATTAGTACACAGCTCGAAAATATATAGAAAATTGGTTATGTATTTTTTTGAAATTTTAATGCAAAATCGTTACGTTTATTTTACATTTGACCTTTGTTTCTATTCGAGACTAATACATCACTGAAATAAACTAAGATTGAACAGATTGTACAGTGATAGTGAAGCTGTAAATGAATGGAATAGTCCAGAGAACCATATTATAAACCCTTGTTGTACCTTGACCATAACGCGTCCGGCCACAGTGAGGTCTCTGTCAAACCAGGTGTTCCAGATTCCTCCTCCGTAACACTCCACCCCGACCTGCAGACAGCCCTGCTTCGTCCTCTTAGACCGCGGCTTCACCTGGACACAGTTACAGTTTAAAGCCTCTGGAAACCTGGTCTAACATAGTAACAATCAATCTTTGTAAACTTGTTCTTTTTTATTGAATATTGGGTATTCTATGTATATATAACGCAACGTCATTGAAAAATAGGGTCACCCATCAATTGTTCTTTCAAGGTTAAATAAAGAAATTAAATTTATGAATGAATATGATAAAGTTGGAAAAAAATTATGCAAATAAATGTTCATAAGTAGAATAAAACTTAATTAAAAAAAACGATTTTTTACCGTCTAAACAAGTAGGGGTTAGACGACAGATTGTGATATGAATGAACAGATGATAGCGGCCTCTCACCCTGAGACAGGGGCTGTCTGTGTGCGCTCCGATCATAGAGAAACCGTTCCCTGGAAGGTAGCGTCCGCCCACCGCAAAGGCAATCAGGCAGGAGAAGTTCCTGGTCAGAAAGTACTGAAGAGAGAACAAAGGATTTAATTTACATATTATGGATTATTATACAAACAGCACATACAAATAATCCGTGTATCGCATTAAAAGAAAATACTACTAATGTTTGGGAACCATTCTGAAAGGCAGCCGTATATTTGAATTCTTTCATTCTTATCATCTGACTTTATGTGACAAAAATCTTGGTTTGAATCAGTGGTGGAAGAAGTATGCAGATCTTTTACTTGAGAAAAATAATTATATATAATATTACAGTGTGCAGAAATGCAGTGAAGTAGAAGTAGAAAGTAGAATGGAATAACTTAAATACAATTTTGAGGTACTTGTACTTTACAGGTAGTGGTTGCCACATACAAAATGATATGACCATTTACACATTTTCCAATGAAGCTGAATCCCATTTCACACCAAACTGGAGAATAATCTGTCGACCTAGCAATAAAGAAAGTGTCCGTTTTGCTCCCGTGAACTCTTACAGAAACCCTTTCCCCTCTCTGACCTTGGTGGAAGGTTTGATGTCCCATTGCTCCGTCTCCTTCAGCTCGATGAAGCCGGCATCCAGCAGACGGCGCCTGCATTCTTCAACCACTAACGGGGACGAAAAGAGGAGAAAAAAACCTTAAAATAAACACTTTGTACAGTTTATCAAACTTAAATTTCAATATCTTTCATTTGGATTGATAAATATGCCAAACTCTTTTCAGATGCTTTACTATCATGCAACTAACTCCCTTAAATGACATAGAGATGGATATAGTGGATTTTGCTTTACATGTTTAATTTCTCTTTGTTTTTTTAGCCTGGAGTTTGCTTTGACTCACTTTGGACTGCACTAACCTCAATGATAAATTATTCAGAAATATATAAACAAAATAGATATATTGATTAATACATTTAAGTAGAAATGATGCATACTTTCACCACTCAGATTATATTGTAGTAATGTTAATGCAATGGCAATTTAATAACTACGTAATGTCAAAATTAAGTGTATGGTTTATTGCTTTTAAGATCATTTGCTGCTCTATTTGTGGGATGCCAGAGATCAAAGTGCAAAGGTAGGAGACATGATGAAATGTCTCATCTTCTGCAGGCAGGCAGGCGCACACACACACACACACACACACACACACACACACACACACACACACACACACACACACACACACACACACACACACACACACACACACACACACACACACACACACACACACACACACACACACACACACACACTCTCTTATCTCAAGCTCAAAGTCGTCTTCTAGACTGATTAGCATCTCAACCTTCTTAATGCTGCTGACACATGTAGATCTCTTTGTTCTGAAAACATCATATCAAACTCCAAACTGCTGCCAAGTTATTTCTGTTCCTTATCAAATAATATCTACTAACTTGTCCGAACTGTTCATTTTTGTAAGAGTGTTCACGTGTCCATTCAGGGAGACAGCATGCATTTCAGTTATAAAAATACATATTTTAACAAATGAATAAAAAAATATTTTCTGTGAAAACTGTAAAAACAACGTTTAACTTTTCAAATACAAATATAACTTTTAAGTAATGTATTAATGTATTTCAACTACAGACTGACACTCCGATGCATGTTGTAGCTCATGCATTTCCACCAAATCTCACATGTATAAATACACTGTTTAAAGGCCAGAAACAAATACATCTGATGAATTAAAGGATAAACTCTCAGTTTTTCAGACTTTACCGTGGTAAGGAGACACTCCCCTGTTGACAAACTGCAGGAACTCTTTGGCGGCGGACTGCACGGCCTCTTTGGAGCTCTTCATGATCAAAGACTGGAGAAAATAAGACCCAAAATTAGTAAATTAACGGTTCACAATGAGACAGCCAAGCTAACAGCTAACAGCTAGCCGCTTTCCGCTACTCTTCTTCTGCTGGCCAAATTAAAAAGGAGTTTTCAGTCAGTGAGCAACTCGTCCACATACCACCGCGACGTTAATGATTTATCTTTTATTGCACTTACCTGCATTAATTAGCCTGCACTTTCAAACTCTGAACTTGGTAACGCACCGGGCAGACAGACACAGATCAGCTGACAGTGACAGCAGCAAAGGAAGAGACTGTCGATGTGTTCGAGTGTTCAGGCCATGGACCCACAGCGACATCCAGCGGCCAGGCGGTGCAATTACAACTTCCACACTTTCACATATTTTTTGAGAAAATTATAGCTTAGATTGTAGTTTTGTCCTAATATAATCATGTACACTTATGCCATATCGGATTTAATAAGTAATTAACATTCTGGTGTTATATATAAATATATATATTTTTCTTTTACAAGTGATAGTTATAGCACTTATCATTGTGAGCTGTATAGGCCTACTAATGTTGACAGAAGATATCACAACATATAGTCATTGTCACATACTCCCTCAAATCAACAAAATAAAATGTTGAACTTTGAAAATCTCAGTATAGATATCATATCAGTATGGTCTACAATATAAAACACAATAGGCCTATTCTTCCCCTCCCTTGTTAAACCTTGTCCAGTTGGATTGAAATGTATTGATATTGTAAATAATCAATCACATGCTAAGGCCGTATTTATAATATACATTGGGACGGGCACATCACAGTCTATATTTGAGCTGCTTGTAATTTTGATGACATCACATCTCCATATCACAATTTATCAATGCATCACCATGGGAACCAGCCTTATATAGAGCTGAAGGGAGGAGAGTCAGAAACCCATGAAGAGGTGTTTATATCACCAGCCAGAAAAGAGTGTCTCACCCGCTCTTGAGGAAGCAAGCACACACACACACACACACACACACACACACACACACACACACACACACACACACACACACACACACACACACACACACACACACACACACACACACACACACACACACACACACACACACACACACACACACACACACACACACACACACACACTTGTCACTTTGTCGACTTATACTTGTGAGGACACTCATTGACATAATGCATTCCCTAGCCCCTTACCATAACCCTAACCATCGCAACTAAATGCCTAACCCCAACCCTTACACTAACCCTAACATAAACCTAATTCATACCTGAACCTTAAAACTAGTGTTAATCCTCAAACAGCCCTTTAAAGGCCTGTACCATAGAAAACTGAAATTGTTTTTACAAAAATAGTTGATACAGGTACAAGTACACACACACACAAGCCCCTTTTAACAGATGTGATAGCCTCAGGCAGCAATAGGAGTGTTGAACATATTGGGATACATACACCACCCGATGTTGTTTTGTTATGATAGGTTTAATGGTAGCAGCACTGTGGTTTAACTATGTTATCATGTGTATGTGAACCAAAATATTTTATTCTTTCTTGTTGAGAAAAGAATAAGAAGGAGATATCACTGATTTTGACAGTATTTCTCTAGAATCGCTGACTACACCTTTAACTTATTGATTTCCGCCTGTAAATTTTCTTTTTTTTTTAAATGATTCCTGAGAATGAAAGTATCTTCAGCAGTTCTTCATTGCATTTCCCTTTAAACTCATATTAAGCCCAGTGTCTCTACCGGCAGAGGGAAAGATCCCATTAAATCAACTTCACTGTCACACACTCAAACGATATCACCAGCAATGGCTCATATTGTTTGGGACTTCAGGCTTTCTCCTGCTGGCACACACTGGACCTCTGCGTCTCATAGCATTGAGATGCTTTTCCTTTTTAAGGCCTAAGGTTTTCCCCCGGGACGCTGTCAGTAGCAGCCTGCACCACCTCACCATGTGTGGACCACCATCTATCTTCACATCGTTATGTCATGAGATCATCAAGATGATTCTACAAATCTAAAGAACTGAATGACTGAACAGGTCATCGCCCTATGAAACAATGTAAATTAGTTTTCAATTATCTGACATCTCTATGGTTTATATTTGGTCACATTTAGGAACAAACACTATAGTTTATTTACATTTAAGGTGCAGTCAGCAATTCTGGAGAACGCTTTTTATCAAAATCTCTTTTTGTCAAAATCAGTGAATATCTCCTCATGATCTATACCTGTCCATACTGTGTGGGCTTCAAAAAAATCCAGTATCAGCCTGGGCTCTGTAAACGGGCATGTTGCTACATGCTGCGGTAGGCCCCCTCGTTTACATACCAGTTTACAAAGCCTACACTGTAAACCCGGATTTCGCTTTTTTGTTATCTTAACAAATGTTTTCTTGTCAATATGACATGGGTGTGTGTAGAAAGTTGATTCAACTTAAAATAATTAATTGACAGCGCCTCAACTACATGGAAGTTAACCAAATTGAAAATAAATGTTATGTTAGCTAGAAAGTCCTAGTTGAGTTAAAAAACCGGGCTAAAATTGGTAGTTTATGCGTCATCACGTTGTACGCTGAGAGTCACGTGGTACGACTTGCGTGCCTGCGTGACTTTGAATCCACCGGGAACGGGAAGGCACTGCCGCCATCTTTTTCCTCGCAGTGAAAAGGAGAGACTCTAGCGGACTCTTTTACTCGACAGAAGGTGAGTGCAAATTCTTATAAACATACATGTAATACTTCTGAAACATTTAATGTGTTTGGCCTTCCGTGATACTCGTTAATTGTAAACTTAACTGAACAAAATGCAAGGTTTACACCGAGCAGAGTTTTTCCTAACCACGTACTAGCTTACTTAAACATATATGTTCGACAGCACAGTAAATATCGAGTGTAATGACATTAATTTACATCGAAAGTTGTACTTTTCATTGTCACTGGTGGCAAAGAAACGAATTCTAAAAATTCAACAAGTAGCGTTTTACATGAGGCGGCACCGTTAAAATGGCTGCCGGATTGTAGCCTACACACAGCGCCGTGGTTCTCGTCGCTGCAGTCTGCTATGCCAGAGCTGATTTTATTCATGAGTTAGTAACAACCGCATCAATTTCTAATTTTTAAAATAGTCCATTTCATAGTGCCATTTGTGAACTAAACGAGAGCTTTTCCTTGCTACCTGTTTGAATGAATAGGCTATGCAATAACCTTAATCACGTGTTTTTACTAATCCAATTTTCATGGGGTTTTAATATTGCGGTTCACAGTAAAAGTACGGAAGACTCGGCGGTAGGGCTGGCCCGAATACCATTTTTCAGGCTTCGAATATTCGTTGGTTTTTCCGAGCGAATATTCGAATATTCGTTCCAGAAAAACACACCATCAAAAAATACATAAAAAAAAAAAAAAAAAAAAAATTCAAAAGATTTTTTTTTTTTTTACGTTTTATCCCTATTTACTCCCTGGAACCGCTTTTGACAGTATCTGCATATTTTGTTGAAGATTTACGCGCTCGGAGGTGAAGTAATGGATGCGCTATGATGACACTTAGTGATGTAATATCCTCCTAAATGAGCAATACTACTACTACAACTACAATATTACTAACTTTTATATCCAAATATAAAATTATTTGATGACATTATATTGCAGTACTAGCTTCTTGCAAAACATTAAAAAAAAAAAAAAAAAAAAAAAAAAAAAATTATTAAAAAAAAAAAAAAAAAAAAAAACGAAGCTCCGAATACTAATTTAAGCTCCGAATACTAATTTTCCGAACGAATATTCGAATATTCGAATAATTCGGGCCAGCCCTACTCGGCGGGCGTCTGGTGTTTTTTTAATTATTTTATTTAAACCACTGCTGGACGGCCATAGTCTGCTGTGAACGTCACGGGCACATCTACAAACAAGGCTGCATAATGGCTGCTGTTCAGGCTTCTGTGTGCTAACGTGAATTGTTATGTTATTTGGACCACGGCGGCGGAGGGTAGGCCTACCGAGGACCTCGCGATTATTTTATAATAACACACAGTCGTCGGCTCTACAATTGTTAATAGCATCGGGAGTTATTTCTCATTTTAGTGTCTGCCTACTTGCTGTGTTTGTGTGAGGAGAGGGGAGAGAGTGGAGTGCTCTAATGCCACCTCTTCTTAGCTGCTTTCTTTAACTGTTTTAGTTACTCTACAATTAAGACAGGGGAAGAACGCAGACAGGAGGTGGGGGCATTAGAGCACAATACATCCGACCGGTGTTGTATTTATTTTTCTGTCTCCGTGTTGTATTTATTCCTGGCTGGCCGCGGACCTGTGCGCGCGCACACGCATGGCTAGGTGGACTTTTACCATAACGTTATTCAGTGGTCTTCAATAGCTCCCAATGGATTTAAAGCATAATAAATGGAACTTTGCCGTTTACAAGACTGGTGCACTTGTCTTGCTTTAAGCTGCCACTTTGAATAGAAATGAGAAGGTGCTATATTATTTGTTATGAATAAACTTTAAAAAAAAAAGTAGATATCAGCTTAACTGCCTCTTACACTTAACTTTTAGCCTTATTATGGAGATATGTGTACTGTTGTATGTAAATAGGAAATAGTTATTTAACTACCAAGTCACATATCTGTCCCAATTCTCTTGTATTTTTTCCCCCTTCTGTTTCCAGTTTTGCATGCAAATGTAGGTTTTTATTTTTATTTTGTAAATTGCTTTGAGGAATATATACAGTAAAGTGCTTATTAAAGTCAAATATCTTTCTTAATTATCTTTTCTTTCTTTTTCCAGGTCTACATGTTTTGAATACAAACGTAAATGCGGTGGATTTGTAAGTATTGTACCTACTTCTCAGAAAATGATTGAAGAATAATTGAACATTATAGAGCTGTCCATGGATATTTTGGAAGAAACTGTCCATTGCCCTGTATCTACAGTGACTGTCATTTAGTTTTCCGATCACAACAATCTCTGAAAAACCACTTGAGACAACATGGAGTTTCACAGCATGGACCTATTGGACATTTAAACTTTAAAATTAACAGTCAGTTATACGATTTCAATGATCCAGTGACTATAAAACCATTTCTGTACATTGTGGTAGTGGACAACAAGGCATTCTTTATTCTTCAACCTTTCTCTGCCTGCAGTGCCTGGTACCTGGACCACTTCAGATGTTTTGAAGTTTGCAGCACTTATGATCTCCAACTGGTTGCGGTCGAAGCTGCTGAGCTGAACCACTACGCCCCTCTGTCAGCCTACACCGTGCAAGAAAGACACCTGATTTCTCCGAAGGCATCCCTACTGCACTGAGGTGATAATTTTGCTGATTGTCATGTGAATACCTATAACTGTGCACTAACCCTGACGCCTGTTTTTATTATAATACTTACGTTTTATACTTTTCTATAGCTCATCCTTTCACCGCCAAAATAAACATTCAAAATTATCTCTGCATGTGACAGGTGAGTCGGAGAAGGGTACTTAAACATAAGAGGAAAGTAACATACATTGTCTCGTTTTCTAGTGTATTCTTTCCATGAAAGGTAACGTATTGCTGAAACGCTGCCTTTAATTGAGTAAATATGCCAAAAAATTAGGCGGTGTGCGACACTTTCCTCTTAAAGGTGTCAGTGTTTCTGGAGAACCCTTGTTGTTTTGTCAGTGAATGTCTACTCATCTGCTACATCCGTACTTTGTGAGCAATAATAAAATCCAATGGTAATACACAGCCTAGGTTCTGTAAACTGGAATGTAAACAAAGGGGCCACCATAGCTAGCAACATGCCACTTTACAGAGCCTAGGCTTTGTATTCCCACTGCATTTGTTTGCAGCACACAGAGTACGGACAGGTAGCAGATCGTGAGGAGAAATTCACGGATTATGATGAGCATTCTTCCCCGAATCGCTGACTCTACCTTAAGCTTTACTGCTAAAATATACAACATTTTAAAATCAATTTTCAGGTATTTCATAGGGTTTAATTAAGGCATTCAATTTATAGTCTGGCAGAACAAAAATTCAACACCTTACAGTGCACTCTCCTACTGTAACGGTTCAATTGAACATTTTATTTCACCTTGAAGTTACTCGTATGATATCCATAGGCCGATTTATGATATTTGATCATGACACAACCATTTTTGTAACACAATTTCTATTTTTTATTAGTTGGGATTCACCATGTTGCTGCGCGTCATCCTTAGCCAAGAGGACATCCGGAGGATAACAATTGACAGCATGACAGAGATTGTGGAGGATGAGCCACCTGTGGCGGACGTCAGAGAAAGATGGCCGGCACTGTTCTCTGAACGTCAGGTAAAAGTATTTTTCTATTTCAGATGCGGTTAGGACGATCAGATTTGCTAAATAATTTATTTAAGAATGGTTAATATGTCATGAATAATTTGGTGTAAAAATGTTTTTCTGCAATAACAGTAAAGTAATTGAATTTACAGCCAACCGCTTGTGTTCCTTTGCTTTTTTCTGCCTACCAGATTGACCTGAAAGACTCCCTCTTCGCTGGCCTTGACAAGTATCTGCTGGGGTTCCTTGAGGTGTACAGAGCCAGGATGGGTCTGGTGGAGCTGAACAGCCTTTTGAGGACTCTGGATATTGACGTACGTGTGTTCTTGTCTATATCTAGTCCATAACCTTCCCATGCGTTACAGATCATAGAGCAATAGTTTCAAAACCTCTTGTAGACTCACATTTTGAGCTAGAACTTTTGGCATACTTCTATAATGAAAAGTTATTTAACCCATTGATGACTATGGCAATCTAGGATGCATGTCCTTAATGGGTTTTCTGAAAAAATAGTACGAATTGTCAAGTCTACCAAAACCTTAATATCTAAGCCTGCGTAGCACATAGAAACATGAAATAAAATGCATTTAAAAGTTAAGGTTCACAGGTTGTATTTAAACATGCTCCCTTACCAACACCTTTTTCTAAAAATCGTCAATTAGATGGGGGAGAAAAAAAAAAAATATATAAAATATTTAAAAATAATGTGCTAAATGAGGTTATAATCCTGCTTCCTTTTAGCATGGATAGTAGTGACTGAGTGTATAGTGGAGGGATAAAGATAGACAGATAGAGGAAGGAAGAGATAGCTTTATTTTATTATTAAGTTAAATTATCACTGGCATCATAAATCCGACTTCCCAGTACAACTGGAACGCAGACTGACTCCTGCTGTCGGGAGCCCATCACCACGGAGATGAAAACGAAACTGAAACTTAACTATCGCCTGGCTGGGCTGAATTTGAGTTGGAGCAGCAAAATATAACCTAAATTCATAAATATTGTTGATAAATAGATGCAATGTGTTGTGTGATTTTCGTCAGTAGCCTATAGTAGGCCTAGATTCTGTGCTCCGAACGCCACTAACTGTTCTGTAATACACTATCGCCGACACAGCTGGAGTATTTTTTTATTATTATTATTTTGTATTTCTTTCTTTATTTATTTTTTGATTGTCGTGATTTTCGGCAAACCACACAACTTTTGGGTGCTCACGTGGTCTTAAAAAATCAACAAAACCCACCTCATGTGTATTTGAACCAATGACGGTGCATTCTATGTTGCGCACGCCATGAAAATTAGATAAAGTAACAATGCTACGCAGCATCAGGCATGAGATACAATGTGGCATCGCGCAGCAGCCGTCATCAATGGGTTAATTCATTTTAGTCCAATATCCATCTTTTCCGAACATATTGATTATTTCTGAACTGGAACGAGTATGAAGACTTAAGTAGAAGATATAACATCACTTAGAATTATATTCTGATTTCTGGTCTAATACATCCCATTTGTTTGTTGTTTATTATTTTTACAGGGTTCCAACCAAAGGCAAAGGGCAGTTGTTTTGATGGGGCTCCCCCACTATTTAAAAGATGGGTCCACACTGTATAAGAAAGTACAGGTATGTTTTTCAATAATAATTTAACAGACCACACACCAGATAAACCAGCACCACACATTCTAGAGAGGCAGAAGTGATCATTGAGAGGGATTATTAGTGTGACTCTGCTTTGTTTTATCGTAAATGTTGCATACTCTGCCTTTAATCTGTTTAAAAAGTTCCAATATATCTTGTCATATGTGTTTGAACCATACTTGATGGATCACAAAACAAGTTATCTAAATTTTTGGGAAATTTATTTAAATTGAGTTGGCCAATATGGCTAACAGAAATGTGCACTCCCTAATATTGGTATCTGTTACTGCTGTTGTTATGAAACCTGAAATTCCCCATGGGTATCAGTAAAGGTTTATCTTTTTTTAACATATTTGTCCACTTTGTCTAGGTCACAGATGCAGAGGAGGACTGGCCAAAGGGAATGGCAGTCGGCATCCTTATGGTGGCACAGATTGATGAGCTGGTCCGTTTTGCAGTGGTCCTCGAGGAAGAGATCATCTTTCCAAGTCTAAGTGATTTTCCAACTGCTGTGGCACTGCTGATGGGTCTGCTCTTTGCCCTTAACATCGACTACCCCAGGGGCCTTAGGTACACTTTTGAAGTTATTCAGAAGGTGCTTATGGACATTGTTGGAGGGCAATGCTCTGCCTTGGTTCATGGCTTAAAAAAACGACTCTTGAGGAAGAAAATGTAAGCTTAAAAAGCACAGTTTACGCACATTTATCTGACCAAAAGTGAACATTGTTGAGTGATAAGTGAATGGCTTTGAATGGTGTTAAGGCCTTTGCACACCGGGCGCGACGCGAATAAACGCAACGTAAAAGCGAATGTTTTGAAATGTGAATTTTGTCGCGTCCCACTTTAGAAGCGACGTCCCAGAAAAATCGAACTCAGTTCGAAAAAATAAAAACCGCAAATTCGCGATGCGAAATGACGGCGCTGGTGTGGAAGCTTGTATTGACTCTGTATGTTCGTTAATTAACGGATTAATCGCACGAATAAAACGCGCCCGGTGTGCAAAGGCCTTTACTGATACTTTTTTATGCACTTTCTGTAAATCCACATTGTTGCATGGCAACAAATTATATATTTTTTTCAAGTTGACACCACCTATATATGATGTGTATTTTTGGTAGTCATTTACAACTGGAAATGCATATTTTCAGACTAGTTTTCCTCCTGCATTCCTTTTTTTTAATGTTTTGTTGCACTATTTTTAAAGGCAAATTGTTGAATGCCAACTAATGTTATCACAATCTGTAAAAGAAATTTGGGGGAGGGAATTATTTTAGGATTGATATCTAAATGAAATGCACTACAAATAACAAGTATTTGGCAAATATGTGTGCACAATATAATTGGTAACAAAATAATATATGCAGAAAAGGGCTGTAAAAATCCTCAACAGTACAGATTTGATATTTTGATGACGTGTCGGTACAGTTGTAACTTGTTACTGTTTTTTTTTATGTGAATATTTCATCTTCAGTAAAAAGGTAGGCCTACAATAAAACTGTTGGTCAGTGACTGCCAAAATCTCTGGTGTAAAGGCTCTCATTTACTCTTTTGAAAAAAAAATCCTTAGACGTAATGAAATGTGATGTACTCAGATAATATGTAGTGAGCAATGTTTTTACAGGTTAAAAAGAGAAATCATATCCACTTAGAAATGTAAGTAGATCTTAATAGAGTATTTAAGATATTGGTAAGTGCAAATAACTAGTATATCAGTTAAATTAACGTATACATTTATGTTAACTTGATTGAGGTTTACATTCAATCAGTTCATAAATGTAAGTACATCTCACTAGTATTGCAGTTAAATCAACTTATAAATTTATGTCATCTTGATTGGGGTTTGTTTTCAATCAGTTCATAAATGTAAGTTAATCTCACTAGTTTTGTAGTTACATCAACAAGAAAATGTATGTTACTTATAATGCTATTTAAGTTTAATCAACTAATACATTTAAGTAGTTTTGACTCAAGGTGAAGTTATGTCAACTAAAGGTTTCAAGTAATATGGACTGAAGATGGAGTTGAGTCAACTAGCAATATCTAGTTAAGATAACTTATTGTCTTAGTTGTCTTGACATAAAATTTCAAGGCAGCATGGACACTTGAATTTTTAAGTTGAAACAACAAGTTCGGGTTTACAGTGTAGGCTGTGTATCAACACAAGATGTTTTTGGGTAGTAGTTTGTGAGGAGAAATTCACTGATTTTGATAAAAAGTGATTTTGACAACAAGCACTATCCAGAATCGCTAACTTCACCTTTAATGTTAGGTGGGCAGCTCTTACAAGCCTTCAGGGTTTTTTTGTTCCACCTGTGCATTTATTTATGCATATCTTTTTGTGTTTTTTTTATCTAGCTTAATATGACAAATAAATAAATAAAATGAAATTAAATGTAGTAGAGAATAATAGAAAGAGATAAAGAGGAAAAGTGATAGACAGAGAGAGAGAGAGAGAGAGAGAGAGAGAGAGAGAGACAGATACAGGGAGGGCAGTTTACGGAGAGGAGGGGGTAACTACAAATAGCCCGGGCCAGTAGCGTTGTCTCTTCAGTGCTTTCTTCTTCTTCTTTCTGCTGCAGCCTCTCAGCATGGCCGCCTACAGCTCCTCCGCCCAGTCAGCCTCGTCCTACCGCAGACACTTTGGGCAAGGCACCTACGCCTCTCCCTCCCTCAACCGCTCTCTGCTGGGGCATGGAGGAGGCTCGGGGGGCCACTCTTCCTCCAGGGTCTATGAAGTGACCCGTACCAGCTCCACACCAGCTTACAGGGTCTCTTCCTCTGGTTACTACAGTAAACCTATGGTGAGCTCCCGGGCCTCTATGGGACGGTCCTACGCTGGGATGGGAGAGACGCTGGACTTCAGCCTGGCCGATGCCTTGAACCAGGAGTTCCTCACCACACGGACCAATGAGAAGGTTAGTTACGTTATTGAAATTCAAAATGAATGTACTAAATGTAAAATCCACTGTTCTAGACTCAAACACTGAATCACAACAAAATTAATTACTAATATACAACCTTGAAATCACCAAAATTTCATAGTTCACGTATTAAGTTAGACGTCATTTGACATGGATATTAGGGGTGTAAATCGCTTTTTTTTATCACAATACGATTAATTGGACAACGGTTCGGTATTTGTCGATTCGTTTCAAGGGCCTGATATGCTAACCCAAAACAATTGCATATGGACATACTTTTGGCCTATCTGACTTCAAAACCTCAACTTATTTATAACATAGATGGACATTTCATTTACTTAACACTTTGCATGTACTTTTTCCTATAATTCATTTCATTCACATTCTTACAGGTGGAGCTGCAGCACCTGAACGACCGCTTCGCCAGCTACATAGAGAAGGTCCGTTACCTGGAGCAACAGAACTCTGCGCTGACGGTGGAGGTTGAGCGCATGCGCGGCCGCGAGCCCACGCGCATCGCAGACCTGTACGAGGAAGAGATGAGCGAGCTGCGGAGACAGATCGAGATCCTGACCAATCAGAGGTCGCGATTTGAGGTGGAACGCGACAACATGGCAGACGACATGGACAAAATCAAACTAAGGTGAGAGTGGGTTGGTAGGACAGTGTGTGTGTGTGTGTGTGTGTGTGTGTGTGTGTGTGTGTGTGTGTGTGTGTGTTTCTTTAAGGTGAGACCTACTTTCTATGGGTGAGACACTGCAGGTGAATAGGGTAAAATGTTTAAAGGTGCTACGAAGAACTTTTAAATATTTCTGAAACAGTCTTATTTTTGTCCATCTATGATGATCATAAATTACATTTCACAGCAAACAAGACCATCAGTTTTTATATACTTTTTCTATATGCCTTTGTCATGGGTATGCTCACCCAGGAACAACAGCTTGCGTAGTAAAAACACTACCGCTTTTGTCCAAAGGGGGCGCGAGAATGAACACAAACTGAAAGTTCCTCAGAGCACCTTCAACTTATAAATATCATCATGAAACTATGCCATTGTAATTGCATATGAATAGAGTCTTACCAAAGTTAGAACTCATCACACACACACACACACACACACACACACACACACACACACACACACACACACACACACACACACACACACACACACACACACACACACACACACACACACACACACACACACACACACACACACACACACACACACACACACACACACACACACACACACACACACACACACAGCATGTTTACTCTGTCCTCTTCTATAAAAGGAGAGGAAAGAGTTGCCACATATCTGGAGCATCTCTTATGATCTGTCCTTTCTCTTATTCTCTGTGTTGTTTACATTGTTGGTGCCAGTTTCAGAAACAAGGCTGCAGTTCAGACTTAATATTAAATCAGTACTGGAAGTTCTTTGAATGGGATTTAAAAAGCTTTTCACTATACATATTGTGCAGTAGATTATGTATTATCTATCTCTTTCAATTTTCAGGACTAATACAATAAATTAAGCATCAGTCTGCTGCTGAAGAGAATTACAATTACATCTGGTCCTACTTAAGAGCCTTTATTAAAACCCAAATTGTATTTTTGAGTTGTGTTGTTTGCATATCTATACTCAGATTAAGCAAATTATAAAATTAACTTTAAATTGTGTTCAGGGCCGTTATCACTACTGTCAAAACTGTGGTTGTGTCTCATCTATTTATATATATATCTGTGATGTTCGACAATATATTTCAACAGCTATCTCAACAAATAAAATGTGAAAAATAGATACAATTAGAGCTTTTCTTAATGTTGTATTTCTGTCGTATTTCCTGCAGACTCCAGGAGGAGATTCTCCAGAAAGAGGAAGCAGAAGGAAACCTGGCTGCTTTCAGGGCGGTGAGTCAAGTCCATTACTCCATTAGGCATTAACTTTTTACAAATTCTACTCAATCGGTATTCTACTTGTCCATAAAATGAGCTTGAAAAAGTGTCGTTTTAGAGTTTATAATAATAGTGACTGATTGGGACGGGTTTTTTCACTCAGTAATGAATAAAGTTAGGGTTTGAAATAGTCTTTTATAAAACCTGAATCTAATCTACACTGTTAAAATGAAAAAGTTAAGAAAACTCAAACTTTCAAGGTGACTGACTAAAACGAAAACTATTTACGTTGTAAGATAAACTGCCTACATTTGAGCTAACTAATTATCTTTTTTAAAACAGCAGACAGAGCATTTGCTTTCACCTTTACCAGTTCAATACTATTTATAAGAAATTAATATATAAATTACGATGACAACTTTGTGTTATTTTGTGTGTTTTTTATTATTTTATTTTTTTAACTTATGTAAGTAATGTTGTGAATATGTTTTGATCGAAATAAACTGAAACTGAACTGAACAAACAGCTGCTTTTCTGCTAGCTGTAGTGTGTGTCTGGCTGTGTGCGACCACTGACCCACTCGCCTGTGTTCAGGACGTGGATGCTGCCACTCTGGCCCGTCTGGACCTGGAGAGACGCATTGAGACGCTGCAGGAGGAGATCGCTTTCCTCAAGAAGATCCACGAAGAGGTTCTGTATTTCTTCTTCTAATGATTCTGTAGAAACAATGCTGCAGATGTTATCTACTCCATAACATATACAGTACATTTAGCTGACAACTTCATATAAGTGCATTAAACAATGAAGGCACCAACTCAGAAAAGCAAGAATCACTAAGGGTACATTAGCTTGAATGAGAAATTAAAAAAGAATTATAAAATGTATAACCACTATCATCTTCTTAGCCAAGATGCAGTCAGAAGAAAACAGAATAACAAAATAATCATGTTTTTTTTCCTAGCCATTTTGGGGGAGAACATATCAATTGATTTGGAAGTAATTTGTTAGAATGAAACAAGTTGGTGACACATATTATAAGCATTTACAGTTGTATTGTGTTGCCAGTAATACATGTTTCAAATAATGCACGTTCATGTCGCAGTTGATAGAAAATCAGGCATTTCAGGATGATTAAGGATTAACCTAAATCTTTCCAGACAACAGACAAGAAATCTGTTGTCTGCACTTTCTATGTTTGGATTTTATGTGACTTTGCTGCATTTGTCCTGTTTGTCCGTCTGTCTGTAAGCAGCTGGTTTTACATCTGTGTGTGTGCGTGTGTGTGTGTGTGTGTGTGTGTGTGTGTGTGTGTGTGTGTGTGTGTGTGTGTGTGTGTGTGTGTGTGTGTGTGTGTGTGTGTGTGTGTGTGTGTGTGTGTGTGTGTGTGTGTGTGAGTGAGTGAGTGAGTGAGTGAGTGAGTGAGTGAGTGAGTGAGTGAGTGAGTGAGTGAGTGAGTGAGTGAGTGAGTGAGTGAGTGAGTGAGTGAGTGAGTGAGTGAGTGAGTGAGTGAGTGAGTGAGTGAGTGAGTGAGTGAGTGAGTGAGTGAGTGAGAAGTAGAGAGAGAGAGAGAGAGACTGAGAGAGGTATACAGTTTAGACAAAGCTTGTGTGTTGGCAGCAGGCCCGAGCAGTGTGGCAGCGCAGCACTGAAATCTCCCACAGCAGATGTACGGCTAAAATTATGTACGGCGTGTGTGTGTGTGTATTTGTAGCCTGGGGACTGATAAGACCAGACTCCATGATTCCAAAGCCAAGTGGTTGCTACAGTGTTAGCAGTGAGATTACAAGTGTTTTTGGTGGTCACATGGTGGTCACCAAGCAACACCACTGCTGAGTGGGGAAGAGATATTGACATGCCTTGTGTGTGTAGTAAGGAGTGACCAGTTACAGTCTGTCTAAAAGTGTTGCCTTTTGTAAATTGCGTGAATTAGTTGAAGATGAAGTAAATTCATTTTAACACTCAAAGTGAACCACATAGAGCAAATTGTGCAGCTGAGGTGCCCCTCTGGTGTGACCTTAGGGCAAAAATGTAGTGATATGATACAGAAATGTAGACTTTCTTAAAAGTATGTATATTCTAGATTAATTTCACTGTATGTGTAAATAATCTAGAATATGTGAAAGTTTCTCTTTTTGAATAAAAATTACAGAAAAAAAAAACTTTTCATTGATTATTCATTATTTTTAAGATTCAACTGTAGTCTGTGCACGCCACTGACACCACTCTGCCCCCCTCCATGCAGGAGATCCGTGAGCTGCAGACCCAGATGCAGGAGTCCCAGGTGCAGATCCAGATGGACATGTCCAAGCCGGACCTGACGGCCGCGCTGAGAGACATCAGAGCGCAGTACGAAGGCATCGCAGCCAAGAACATCTCAGAGGCAGAGGACTGGTACAAGTCTAAGGTCAGACAGGGAGAGAGTGGTATCATTACAATGTTGTGGGTTTGGAAGGCTGTAGATTTAGTTAAAGTGACTACAAGGAACTGTGGTGAGAAAAATCAAAGCAACAGTGATACGTTGTAGTAGGAAGTTGGAATACTTATTAATGCAATAGGAAACATTTGCTATAGAACTTTTAAATGTTTGTGAAATGGTCTAATTTTTTCCTCTGATGATCATACATTACATGTAACAGCAAATGAGACCATCAGTGAAAGGAATGCTGTTTTTATTTAGTTGTTATTAATGCCTTTGCGCATGTTGAATTATCTGGGAACTTAGTTACAAAATCAAACTTTACTTTACTTCACGTTATTTCAATAGCAAATATAACATAACTATTAGACAATTCTTCAAAGTTTTCTGATTTAACAGGTTTTAAAAGAGCTTCCCCAACAGTGCTAGTATTTGTGTAATAAACCTCTGACCTCTGACCTTTGACCTTTCCCTTCAGGTGACCGATCTGAACCAGGCCGTGAGTAAGAACAATGAGGCTCTGAAGACGGCCCGGCAGGAGACCATGGAGTTCAGACACCAGATCCAATCCTACACCTGTGAGATCGACTCACTCAAAGGCACCGTATGTCTCACAAAGAACAACCTTTTAACATGTGTTTCAAATCACATAATCTTCCTTTTTTCTATTCTACATACTACATCATACATCTTTTTCTACCTTACTAAATAGCAGGGACCTATAAGGTATTGGAACGCAGCCAATGACTAAACTTTGAATGCAGTCTCAGATACTTTTCACCTCAGAATTCTCTCTTTGACAAACCCAGAATGAGACCCTGACCTGATTTAGTAAGGCATCCGGGAATTTTCCAGCATGCTGCATTTGACCAAGTGTATTGGGACATTCTAGCATACTAAATAGTAGGGAAGTATATGTATTGGAACGCAGCAAAAGACTAAACTTTTAACCTGTGCGTAATGCAATCCCAGCTGCTTTTTCACCTCAGAATTCTCTCATTGTCAAACCAAGAACGAGTCCCTGATGAGGCAGATGAGAGACATGGAGGATCGTCACGGTGTCGAGGCGTGCGGCTTCCAGGACACGATCTCTCGTCTGGAGCTGGAGATCTCTAACATGAAGGACGAGATGGCGCGTCACCTCCGAGAGTACCAGGACCTGCTCAACGTCAAGATGGCTCTGGACGTGGAGATCGCCACATACCGCAAGCTGCTGGAAGGGGAAGAGAGCAGGTCGGGATTGAAGATTTAACCACAATAAAACATGGCTGCCTTTATTTTCTGTTAGTCAAAGTTGCAAATAGTGAATTAATATTTTGTGAAGCAGGTATAATAGTTCTGACTAGACAAGACTTAATTTAATGTTAGACATTGCAGGTGAATAGGGGACATACCGGAAGTTGCTGGAAGGGGAGGAGAGCAGGTCGGAATTTGAGATTGTTATTATTTTCTGTTACAGTCAAAACCTCTCCTAGAGAAATTAATATATTGTGAAGCCAATACAAACAATTCTGACGAGACAAGACTTCCTTTAATGTGAGACAGTGAAGGTGAATAGAGTACATACCAGAAGCTGCTGGAAGGGGAGGAGAGCAGGTCAGGATTGAAGATTTAAGCAGAACAAAATGCTTTCTATAGCTGCTACATGGCTTCCTTTATTTTCTGTTAGAGTCAAAGTTGCAAATAGTGAATTAATATTTTGTGAAGCAGGTAAAATTGTTCTGACTAGACAAGACTTCATTTTAGCATGAGAGACTGCAGGTGAATAGGGTAACATTTTAAAGTAATAGATATCAAAATGAAACTTTGCATTTTCAGAATGTTTCATGCATGTTTTTCAGAACCAAATGTATCATTACTCAGACTATTAACAACATATGAACAAATCCTTCTGTAATAACCTTCAGAATAGTGCTGAGAATGATTATGGAAAGTTTAGTTGATGTAAGTGCCTTAAAAATGTTGTTTCCAAATGAAGGAAGATGATTAAAAAGTTATGAGCTAGGACTAATATATGATGCATCATGTTTTGCAGGATAACTTTGCCGGTGCAGAGCTACTCCACCATAAGTTACAGAGGTACGAACATTTCTGCCGTTACCTGAACACACCACTAGAGGACACACCGGGTCTGGTCTGGAGTCTGTTTTAACCACAATGCATTTCACCTAAACCTCATTTATAATCCATCATTTTAGTAGCCAATTGTAGTAGTGCTCACATGGTATCATAAATTCTTTGATTCCTTCAGAAGCAGAACATAATGAAGGCCTAATAAGCAACTTAAAATGATTAATAGGCCCTATAACAAATTCTATTTTAATATAACATTTTTAATATATCATCCTTTATTTTTCAGTGTGAAATAAAAAAATTATTTTATTTTTTTAAACATTTTTTTTTTTTTTTAGGTTTTATGATATATTTGTGGTTATTTTGTTCAAACAGAGACCAACCCTG
This sequence comes from Ammodytes marinus, assembly GCF_949987685.1. Lineage (NCBI taxonomy): Eukaryota > Metazoa > Chordata > Actinopteri > Uranoscopiformes > Ammodytidae > Ammodytes > Ammodytes marinus. Next base: position 14,144,179 of record NC_137228.1, read on the forward strand.
AGCACCAGCAGCGCGCCAGCGAGATGCATTCAAAGAAAACAGTCCTCATCAAGACCATCGAAACCCGCGATGGAGAGGTGAAACGCACACACAAAAGCCTTCCTATTAGTTTCTAGTGTATACTGAAATGCATAAACAATAATCTCAGTCTACAAAAGTTTTTTTGTGGTATTCCATTGACCTTATTGGCTTCTATCATGACAACTACTGTATAAACATACTAATGACATACAGCACCATAACATTTCCTGTCAGATTTAAAGCTTTGAAAAACATCAGGGACCCACAGCTGCGTAGCAACATTGTTCATTTGAATATCATTCATAAGGCATGCGTGAAAGTAAACACACACACACACACACACACACACACACACACACACACAGGCTGTGACTCATTCAGCCAAAAATACTGTGACACACGAGCGCAAAGAAGGCTAAACCCGCAGCTTCCTGGGAAAACGTACACACATCACTGGCGCGTCGAGACAAGCCATGACAGACCAACTATATCGCTCTGTGTTGTCTCCTCTCCATCTCTATGTGCAGAACTGATGACTGTGTTGAGAGACGGCATAGTGCTGCCCCCCAACCCCCCAACCAGAGAGAATAGGGCAGGTTAGGGCACGAGAATCAAGAAAAAATGTAACTTTAAAGTTGCAGTGTGTAGAACTTTATGGCAATCTTTTTAGGAACAGACTTGGTAGAGTATGGCATTTAGAATCATAACCAATTGGATCACATGTCTCTATACATTTTATTTTATTATACTACTTACTTGTGAACACATCACAAACTCAAAACCTGAACAGAATTAGTGTGTATTATGAAGTTACAGAGGTTCTTTCACTTTAAAATAACACAGAGAGCCTATGTGCTTATGTTATCTGCATATTTTTATATCTATGTTTTCGCTCCAAATCATTTTATATCTTTGAACATCTCCTGACCGCCATGCTTCTGCCCGCAGGTCGTCAGCGAGTCGACGCAGCACCAGAAAGACATCATGTAACCATCGGCAACAGATAAGAAGAGAAGAAGAAAAAAGCACATCTGTCTTTCCATCGACAGAAGAAGAGAACAAACAAGATGCGCAAATAAAACCAGTGAAAAGACTTTACAAATTCTTTATTATGTCCCGTACTGTTCTTACTGAGATATGTGAATTTATTAGCCTACGGTTTGCTTATTGGTGTGATTTGGCCGGATCCCATATACGTAGCCTACATGCACTTAGCTGGCTATAGGTGCAAAGAAAACTCCATTTAAAGCTATAGTGCAGAACTTCTGTTGCCCCCATGAGGAATTCTGAGTAATTACAACAACACTGTCGGTGCATCTACATGAGTTAAGCCTTCAGTGATGGCTCATGGATTTTATACCTTCTGCTGTACGTCCAGGTTTTTTCTTAGCAGTAGAATCAACAACTGAAACACTTCTTGGGCTCTTCTTGGGATTTTTCTGAGCTCCTGCATCAGTGTTGGGGGACGACACCAGTTTGTAAACGCTGCCATACTGAGAAATACAGAGAGTTTTGTGGAGCCGATAGGCTTAATGAACTTTGTGTCAACTCGTTTGGCGATGGGTTGTAACAAAATTAACGCAATAGGGCTTTAAATTAAATAAATGTAACAGAAAATTATTTCACATTAACCAAACCCTCTGCTTTAGCGTCCCCACAAAAAGTGTGCAGATGTATTCAAATGCAAATCAAAGAAGCAGCAATACGGATTTTTTCTCTTTCATACACAGCAGCGTTTAAACTATTCCTCAAGGTCAAAGACTCTTCTATTCAATCAGGAGCCCTCGATGTGCGTGTGTTTGTGAGATTAAAAGTGTCTGAAGATGAAGTGAGAGATAAAATGAAAGAGGTTGTGCAAGGTAGAAAATAAAGGAGAGAGAGATGGAGAGATAGATGGGGGGCCTGTTTTCAGGAGAGATAATCCTATGTGACTTTCAAATGTTATTTGCCAATAAAAGTAAAGTGGATTACATGTTACAGCTAATTGATTTCTGTACGTCCTTGAGATAGATAGATAGATAGATAGATAGATAGATAGATAGATAGATAGATAGATAGATAGATAGATAGATAGATAGATAGATAGATAGATAGATAGATAGATAGATAGATAGATAGATAGATAGATAGCAAAGGAAATTCTGAAAAATTCATTTAAAGACGACTCACACACAATTATGGTATATTATACAGGCCCATTGGAACACATGCTTTAATAATCATAGTCATAATTCAATTTTAATGTTTTTAAAGCATGATTTACTGGCCTACATTGATGACATTGCACTCTCCTTCACAGAACAGCTGGAGAAATATATAAATAAATCAGCAAATAAATACATCCCACTGGAAATGGACATGTCTCAATAAAATTAGATTTTTAAGAAATGAAAAAGCATGATTTGAACAGGTAAAAAGAACAACAAATAAAACGTTAGTAAGTGCTGTGTTTTATGTACAAATTTCACATTGATACACGTGACGGGCCACGCAGGGTGGATTGTGGACGGGACATAGGGGTGAGATCATGCATTTCTGTGAGTAAAAACGTACCATACATCCCCCCAACCCCTCCCCACACATTTGATTGCTTTTCCTTATAAAAAACAAGGTAAAGACGTTAACAAAGTATTCACATTTTCACTGGTGACAAAAAGTGTTATGTTGGAAGGAGTTGTTTCTTTAAGTACAAGTTGGTATGGCCACTATTCTATCTTTTCCATTCATAGACTCTGAACCCCATTTACACTGGCATCTCAGCCTGGTCTCGTTAGTAAAAGGTGCTTTCGAGGACTCACATTTTTTTTAAGGTGCTATGAGGAACTTTCAGTTTGTGTTCATTCTTGCCCCCCCCCCCTCCCCCCATTTGGACAAAAGCGGTAGTGTTTTTACTTTGCCACCTGTTGTTCCTGGGTGAGCGTATACCCATGACAAAGGCATTAAGAAAAACTATACAAAAATAGCATTCTTTGCACTGGTGGTCTCGATTGCTGTGACATGTCATTTATGATCTTCAGAGGAAAAATTAGACTGTTTCAGAAATATTTTAAAGTTCCTCATAGCACCTTTAATATTAATAAATTACTATAGTGGTAATTGTGAGATAAGCATAGCCTGGCTTGCACACTCAGTGGTTGTGTCCCAAGTCATACAAAAACAGGAAGGTCTAATTTGTGTTAGAACTCTCATGACAGTGACAATGACCAGACCGAGTAAAACCCACAGCAGCGAATAATCCTGTAACCTTAGCAAGATGCACAATTCCTTGGGACTGGATTCAACTCAAAGATGTGACCAACAATATCAGCTCGGTACATGGGCAACTGTTGGGTTACAATTTAAATGATATGACAAACTGTTTTTTGACATTGCACCACTTAAATTACAGTACTTGGAATGTCAATCAAAAACTCCAAACCTCCAATGAACACTTGTGTAGGGGACACGGTCACTTTAGAAGTGAAATTTATTCTTTTTTGGTGAAAACTATTTCATATAATACACCGATTTCTTAGTTTATGTAAATACATTTTTGAGTTCAACTTGGAATGTCATTTTAACTTGAATTCAGCTGACATTGTGCAGGATTGCTTAATGGCACAAAAAACACTTGTCTCCTCAAAACAGAAGGGATCCTTCGAAATCAAGATTAAAAGTTTTACAATATGGCAAATTATGTAAGGATTGAAATATATCTCTATAGCTATGCATATGGAATAAAAATATTACCACTCTGTTTAGCAGCATAAATAAACTCACAGAGGGAAAACTGCACTGCAATTCATGATGTAAAATAATCAGGGATTTTAAATTTTCAACTTAAAAAACATTATAATTTTTTTCTCCATATGTCTTGTGTGAAATCCCAGATGAGTTGCCAGTGTAAATATGGCTTTCCTTCTCCAGGCTAATCCTCATATATCCAGGCATCGGTGAAGACAACAAGCCAACTCCACTCCAGTATCTCTTACCCTGCTTATAGTAGCACCATGGCTAGTGGCAGAACATCCTTCTTAGATCACAGTTAATGCAAAAACAAGCCATCGATGGGATATCTGCCAGAAACCCCCGTCCTGTTGCTGAATGGTACAGTCCACGGAGGAGCAAAGGCACCCGTATCAACAGAGTCCCGGGCCGTTGGAGAGCGGTTTGACGCGTGAGGAAGTGTTTTGTCGAGCACCAAGGATAACAAAGGGTTTCTCCCCCTTTAAAAACAACATTTAAAATGTCTTTTCCCATTTCAAGGATGATCCTCATAGTCCCATATGGCACGGAAAGAAAAAACAAGATCCGGGTTTGCATCAGAGGGCCCTTACCTCCCTTTAGAGAGGATCTATGTTGGAATTTTTTAACACGCCGGAAACTAGAAGTAGTTGCTTCAGTTGAAAAAAAGGATGTTGGCTAGAAATAGCACGCTGAACAGTTGAATTTTGATTATTATTTTTTTTTCATACAATGCCTGTGTTTGAACCTGAGGCTAGTTGCACTGAAACGGTGATCCCTGATTGGTTGGACTTGACACAGTGCTATACAGGCCGGGCTGAGTGTAGCAGACTGCTATGGGGGTTACCATGGCGGCCCCTATAGATTTTAGCTGCGGTTTGTGTTTGTGTTAAGTGCATGCATGCATCGGTGCATTTGGATCTACTGAAAAATTACGTGAATAAAGAGGTCAACCAAACCTCGGCACCATAATGATGAATCCAACAGGTAACTTTATAGTCCAATGTTGAAATAGTAAAAGGGTTAAACATATTTTTGCATTTTGGGTAAATCAAGCCCTACATATATATATATATATATATATTCTAAATCCTCTAAGGGATGTGGCTGAACCCAGATGATGTTTAAACCCCAGAATCTTTTGCATTACAACAGATTGGTGGCGTGTCCTAGCACAGGTGATTGTATAGTCATGTATCTCCGTGGTAAAGGGAGGTTGTAAATGGTCAGACCCGTAGTGAAGGCCCTGCTGCTCCAGTGAGGGGCACAGAGGGGCCACAGTCATATCCCAGATCCACCACCGTGCTGCTGCCACCCACCAGACGGCTGGGGAAGGGCTGCACCTGCCGCTCTCTGAAACTCTGGATGTAGCTCTGGACGGGACAGAAAGAGAGATGTAAAGATGAAGGAGAGGAATATATAGAAAAACTAACAAATAATAAAAAAAAGTTGTCTAAATCACTTTTTTTTTTAATCAAAATCAGTTTGCGTACATACCAGTTTGAAGCCTAAGTTAATTGGACTATTATCACCAAAATCTACTAATTTGACGCACAAAAGCTGATAAAAAATGGAAAACAAAGCAGAATTTGCAAATCCCGCCCAATACTACGGTGGCCCTGATGTTCAAAACACACTCATCAGGTAATTTGCTATTCTGTTTTGCACTCCAGAGCCACCATACAATACAGATGAAAATGTCCAAACAAACTGAAGGATGCACGAAAAAAAGAAAATTACAGAACAAAACAGAAAACACACAACAATCAGGACCACAAAACTACCACAAACCCCCAAATTAAACTACAAACAACATGAGAATGAGATGGCGTTTCCCACCGGTGAGAGCACGTCGGTGTCATAGCGGCGGATGGGGTTGGGTTTGCGGCGGTAGGCGGGCTCAGGCAGCTGCTTGGCCGGGTGAGCGGACGGCTGCGGCTTCTTCTTCTTCTTACTGCGACCTCGATCGTCCCTCTGACGGATCCTCATCACCTGCATCCGCCGCTGCTGTCTGCTGATGATCACTGGGGAGGACAGAGGTGGTGAGCCTTGGTAGAAGCAATCTATACCAGCACTTTATTAACTTGTGCAATAGGGCGATAGTAGTACGAGCACAATACTTCAGCACTGAAGAAATGTTATATAAAATACGCAGTGTTTCCCACTAATGTATAATTCCGTGGCGGGCCGCCACACTTTCATTTTGCCCCGCCACACTTTCACTTTTTTTTTTTTTTTTGATATATGTATATTTTACTATTTAAAAATATACATGTATACATTTCATTTGCAATGCGCAAGTTTCACTTGGAAACAATAGCATTTCCGCATAAAAATCTTTAACGTGTGATTCGCGCTGTGATCTCAAGAAACAATATTTCCTTCAATCATGGACGTATTATCAAAGCGCCGCTTGAGGGATCGAGGCTTCAATCTCCCCGAGTCAATCAGCCCCTCCCCCTGCGGTGTCAACACGCGCTGTGACTGTATTCATAAGTAGCTATTTTCTGCAATTTTTCCATCACAATTCATTCTGCGCTCTTTGAGCACCCTCTGCTGGAAAGAATATTGTGAGCTATCCTTCGTGATTGTAGTCACAGTTATTTGAGTACTAGTAATTCAACAATCTAATAAAACAAAAGGGCGCTTGTGTTCACTCTTTTGAACCACAGGTAACCACCACCTTTGCTTCATTTTTTTGATGGCTCAAATGTGTATCATAGAAAATTATTTATTCATTAACCATTGATAAGTGTGTTAAACTCCATCTTAATCACCATTTATATAGGAATAGTGTTCCTCAAAGTACACCAGATTGATGCATTTAACATTTAAAAGGTACAACATTTTCTTCCGGGGGGGGGGTCGGGGTCCCCCCCCACACACTTTCAAAAAATTCTGTGGGAAACACTGAAATACGTATGGTCCCCCAATTTCTGGTTTGTCGTAAGCAACATTGTTTGATTTACTCTTTCACTGCTATTTTTTTCACAAGACTCTTTCTGTATTTCTTAGTATAAAATCCATGCGTGATCACAGAATTTGACCTCATGTAAATGCATCCACAGTGTTATTGTAATGACTCAGAATTCCTCATGGGGGGGGCAACACAACTTACGCACTATAGCTTTGAAGCAATAACAACCCCACCACCAGTGTCCCTTACCTTTGGTGTGGGAGTATCCCTCAGCGGTGACCTTCCACTGGACCATGACCCCCAGCAGAGTGAGGGCCGGCCAGATCCCGAGCACCACCCAGGTCAGCCAGCACACAGGCTTCCCCGGCGCCGCCTTCAGCCGCTCAAACATGTACAACACCAGCGCAAACAGTTGCACAAAGTAGTCCAACGCTACAGTGATGACCGCCGCACCAAACATGGCTGTTGACAGAGTGGTGAAGAGACGCTGCCACTGTAGGGTGAGCACGGCGAACAACATGCCCAGGCCAAGCAGCACGCCCAGGGGCACCCACACGGAGCGAGGGGGGCTGTCAGAGAGCTCCTCCATGCCCACTAATGTAGCCACAGCTACTAGTAAACCTAACAGCAGACCGACCATAAACAGGCCCACGCTACGGACTAGCATAGTGACCAGCCCGCACAGCGTCCCTATGCCCAGGCCGATGCCCACAGACGCCTCCACACTCAGCTGCGTGTCCAGGACTCGCTCCTTGTAGCAGAGCATGAAGATCACCACGGAGCCAAACATCAGCCCCGTCAGGAACATCACCGCCTTGAAGCAGCGGTAGCCTGAAGATAGACGAAGAGGTGTGGTACGTTAACAAGGGAATTAATCATGAAGAACAGAATTTGCACCGCAAATTATGCAAAAATGTTAAAAGTTTGTGAGCAAGTCTTGTAAATGTTAATGTATATACTGCAGATATATAAATGTTGTTTTCTTTCTTTATTAGCTTGTTTTCACTTTATTTTTTTCTATATACACTAAATGTATGTATATTTCTGTTTGCCAACACATATTTGTAGAGGTTTTTTTTCTAAATTTTTTTTAAAAAAAGAACAGTAAGTAGAACTGCTGCTTCGCGCTCCGGTCAAACTTTGGAACCCTTTGCCCTTCCAACTATATATTCCTTCTCCTCACCAAAGAAGCAGTAGATGATGCCAAACAGGCAGCACATGGAGCAGACCACGGAGGGAACCACTTTGTATCGGCCCAGCGAGTATTCACAGCCGTCCCGTAGCTCTGGGAACTGGACGCCTAGCAACAGCGTCTCCATGGTGGTCGTCATGGTTATCAAGAAGAGAGAACAGGACGGAGGAGAGGAGAGAGGGAGGAGGAGAGGAAAGAGGGAGGGAGGCTAGGGAGCAACACCCGGCCGCATGGTTTCACCTGTGGAGAGACGGACAGACACACAAGAAAAAATTGTTAGAAATTGGAAAAACTGTGTATCATTCATCATTATCTATAGACTATAACATGCACAACTGTCGTTTTCATTGTGCAACAAGTGGCTTAAAGGTAATGAGCATATGTGTTAAACAAGTTATAGTGCGTAACTTATGTTGCCCCCATGAGGAATTCTAAGTATTTACAACAACACTGTCGGCACATCTACATGAGGTAAGCCTTAGGTACGCTACGCACTACAGCTTAAATATACAGATATGAAACGTAAAATACCGATCTACTTGATCTTTTTAAATTAATTTTACCATGACTGTGCCATAGTGTAGCTCGTAAATGCTTCAAGGCAAACCTCTCTTATCCTGGATGATGGAGAGTCTTTGAATGCACCACCATGAAAAGAGTTCACTGCCTGCACCTGTGTCAATAGCTTTTAAGCTCAGTTATTGTTGCCTATGACTATCTCAGCAAGTTTGAAAAAGTTTAAAATGCTGAATTGGCCAACCCATACAAAACACTGCCGGCAAGTTACCAAAACCAATGTTACTCTGTTAAAGAAAGTGGATTTAAACCTGTAACAGGTTTTGTTTTTTCTCCCCACACTATAGAAAAAATGCACACACGCACACACGCACACACACTGGCATCCCCCGATGGCGGAAACAGTGTATATTAATAGCTCAGATAACAGCGGGTGTTCGAGTTGGGCGGGCGAGGGCAATCAAAGCCTCTCACTCTCTCTGTGTTTGATTAGGAAGCATTTAACAGGAACAAGAACTAATGTCCTACAGGAAAGTCAAGCACGGCAAGGCAAACACATCTATATAATGGCTTTTTTCCATAATGGCTTCCATCAATCATTCTGCCTGCATCTACATTGCAGTGCCTATTCGCCTATTCATTACAAGGTCTCAAAATAGAGTCAAATATGTCCACTCAGTCCCAGTCTGTATTTCATCGTAATCATCTAACCTTTATTTATACTTGAGAGATCAATTGAGGAGGTGAACCTGATTTGCAATGACGTTGAGTCAAACAAAGGCAAAGCCAAAACAACAATACATACACGATATACAATGTAAAAACATCAACAACTGATAAAGAGAAAAACAATGTAAACATTTAGACAGTGATGTAGAATGGCTGCAATCACTGATGCCAAACGTGATGCTAATTAAATATACAGGGGTTTTAGTCTGTGTATTAACACTGGATTCGTTCTCAGCACACACATAGTACGGACAGGTAGCGGACCATGAGGAGATATTCACTGATTTTGACAACAAGTGATTTTGACAACAAGCGTTCTCCAGAATCACTGACTCCATCTTTAATAGTAGGATGACCCTAACTCTCCCCTCCCTCCTTTCACTGGCTGTTTGGTTCTCTCCATCTCAGGGTGAGTTCAGTCCAACTGGAAGGTTTCTGGGTCAGAGCAGAGGGGCTTATGTAACTCCTGTCTGGGGAACTTTGCTTTGATATTCATGAGCTTCCCCATCCCTCGTTCCCTCGTTCCCTCTCGCTCTCTCTCTCCCTACTCTCATTTCCTTTTTCGTTTCCTTCTTTCACATCCTACTTCCAAGCACTTCTCCTTTTGCTTATACCGTCTCCTAACTCTCCTAATCACTAAAAGGAATAATTATTTTTTTTCATTTTAAGCTTGTAGCCTCACTCCTGGGTTTAAGACAAGGCCACAGAAATCATTATTTTAACTGTGTGTGCATTATTGAAGAAGAAATGGTCAAAGGTCGCTCATCGCTAGTTAGCTTAGCTCAAATACTGGTTGTCAATAGGTAGCGTTAGCCTGCCTTTTGAATAAAGCCATAGAAACAGTAGGAAGAGGCTGATGATTGTGCAATAAAGCCCTCATGCACAAATACTAATACTCAAATGCACACACACACACACACACACACACACACACACACTTGGTCTATCCACAAATTCATCCTCATTTTCATCCAAATATGTCATTGATAATCATCTTTTGGTGGAGGATTAGCACTGCAGATTGATTATGTGTGTGTGTGCGTGTGTGTGTGTGCGTGTGTGTGTGTGTGTGTGTGTGTGTGTGTGTGTATAGGGCTAAGCTCTAAGCTGATTTGTGCTGCAGATGAAAGTGTGCAGTTTATTTTACTAACAGACAGATCATCCGATGTGAAAAAAAATGGACAGAGGAGTTTCTTCTTCTGCTGTCTGAATCAGCTGCAGTCACAACAACAATAAGGCGGTTATCCTCCTCCCACCCCACTTCCTGTCTGTTGCCATGACGAGGAAGGGATGCTGACAGTTGGCCCGTGTGCTCAGCCTGACCAATGGATGAGCAGCTTCAACTCCCATAGCAACAGCATGAAAGCCAATCAGTGGCCCCATCAATTCCCTTTGAATACGTTCCTATATGTCAGTGTGTGTGTGTGTGTGTGTGTGTCAATGTTACAAAAGCCGGTTCGACTGCCTTAGGAACCCTACACACACACAAAATCAATACATTTCATAATGATTATTTACTCAAATGGATGTAAATAATTCTGATAGATGACTATAAGGTGAAGAAAACTGTCTATTGCTATTGCTGTCCAATCAAAACTGTTTAATAACAAAAATGGCTTCAAGCATGAATGGAATGGAGCTCTCCTCCACCACAGTGTCTGTCAACCTGTGTATGCCAAAGTTAGTTTGTATGCAGCCGATTATCTCAACTTGTGTGTGTGTGTGTGTGTGTGTGTGTGTGTGTGTGTGTGTGTGTCAATGTTACAAAAGCCGGTTTGTCTGCCTTAGGAACCCTACACACACACACACACACAATCAATACATTTCATAATGATTATTTACTCAAATGGATGTGTGTGTGTGTTTGTTTGTGTGTGTGTGTGTGTGTGGGGGGGGGGGGGGGGGGGTCTGTTTTTGTCTTTCTGTCGCAGAGTGAGCAGAGGCATATTGATCAGCTATGTTCAGGTCCACTTCATTGTCCCTAAACATCATGCCCTGATGGTCCCAATAATGACAAAAAACAACAAATCAATCTCATGTTTAAACCACAACAAAAAGTGTTTAGTAGATCAGCTAAGAACTCCCAGACACACTGACACAGATGTTCAGCCATTTCCAATGCTTACATCACCAGTCTGAACTCAGTGGCAGCAGCTGAAAGAGATTTGAAGCCTTTTCATGAATAAAGTAAAAAGCTTGTCTATAAATACACACAGACAGTTCACAGAGTACAGAGACTGGCTGGAAACCAACACGCTGCATCAGGTCTCACTGTGATCATGTCTAGTGTAGCGAGATTTAAAAAATATTTTGTTTTGTTTTTGCCGCATAACATAAGAAGAGAATAGAAACATGATAACCCTTGGTGTTTTTATTGACAGCTCTTTTAAGCTGGAAAAGCAGCTAAGCGCAGTGGTTAGAGTTGGCTTTTTTCATCTTAGGCTTCTTGGGAAGGTGAAGCGTTACTTGCCCTCTGACCAATTCCAGACAGTAGTCCTTGCTCTTGTAATTAGTCGCTTGGACTACTGTAATTCACTTTATTTCGGTTTGAGCCAGTCCTCAATTCAGCGCCTCCAGATGGTTCAGAGTGCAGCTGCACGCTTGCTCTCAGGAGCATCTCGATATGAACACATCACTCCTGTCCTGGCATCTCTTCATTGGCTGCCTGTTGTTTTTAGAATAGATTTTAAAATCCTCTTGTTTGTTTTTAAATGTCTAAATGGTCTAGCGCCAACTTATCTCTCAGAGATGATCTCTCTGCACAGTCCTGTCAGAGCACTGAGGTCCTCTGACCAATGTATTCTAGACTGTCCCAGGTCTAAGCTGAAGAGCAGGGGAGATAGAGCCTTCGCTGTAGCTGGACCCAAGTTGTGGAATTCTCTTCCTTTACATATCAGATATGCCACTTCTTTGGAAAATTTTAAATGTCTGCTGAAGACACATTTCTTTGCACTGGCCTTCGGAACCAGCTGAGCTGAGTATTTTCTTATGTGTTTTCTTTTGGTTTCTTATTTGTAATAAATGTGGATTATTTTATTATTATTTAACCTGTACAGCACTTTGGGGCAGTACCCGCTGTTTGTAAATGTGCTTTATAAATAAATTTGACTTGACTTGACTTGATAATGCACTCCCCGTCCCAAACAGAGAAATGTCTCCAGAGGTGAAACTAGGATGAAAGAGGAATTTTAATGACAAACATAACTTCCCCTGCTAAAGCCCCTGTTAATCCAAATACACAAAATCCTCCTAACTATGTCATTTGCGGAGTTATTTTTTGCATGATAGTAAGCAAAGAGTAAGGCGTATTTATCAATCCAAATAAATAAAGATATTGCAACAGCAACACACTCTCACACAATTAACTACACATTTTTAGTTTGTGCTCTGAGGGCTGTGTGTGTTTCATAACACTGTGACTCATTATTCTGTTCATGCATTTATTTATTTAAAAATATTTTTGATTCCAAATCCTCCTCCTCTCCTCTCTTCTGTTTAGTGATAGAGGCTAGGGTGCCTGAGAAAGACTACATATTGAGAAAGCTAATGAGACAACATTTATAAAGATGTTGTTTGAGCACTTCCTTGAGTCTACAGGGTCGTGGTGAGGTTTAAAAGGAAAGTGTGTGTTTAAGCAAAATGACCAAGAACCCACAGAAGTTTTTTAACATGTAGTTTAACTCAGTTCAAGTGCAGTTTAATATACTAAACCAAACTAGTGTGCAAAGACACCGTACACTCTTAATACTGGCTGGGTAAGGTGTTGCTGAAAACAACAAATGTTCAGAATTTAAACATTTCCAAAGACCATCTCCTAATAATGCCAGTGCTTCTGATGCGTCACACTCACACAACAGATTTCACCAACATGAAAACGACAACAACTACCAACGTGACTGAGTGTGTCACAGTAGTAATCAATGCCAAAGCTTTGATGACTGCAACACACACACACACACACACACACACACACACACACACACACACTCTCTCTCACACACACACACACACACGACCTGCTGCTGTGAGAGGATCCAACTGTGGCGAATATATGTTCCCGTATGAAACAGAAAACTGGAAGTGAGTCCATGTAGTGTTTACTCACTCCCCACTTTGCTTATTCAAAGTGTCTGTACAGCATCGGACTACATGTGAAAGTCCAGACTGAGTGGGAGAGAAACCTATGTGAAGGATATTCTCACCAGGCTAACAATTTATTTATTTATTATTCTTTCGGACAATTCCACACAATACACAATTTTCTCTTGCAAATATTCATACATCATACTTTGTGTTGTCCGAAGGGAGACGGAAGAAGCCAAAGGCTTATCAGGTCCCGCCCCCATTTTCATCAAATTCGGATTCAGATACACAGATTACTGTTACAAAATAAAAATAAAACAAACAAAAAACATAATTTTTTATATATATATAGCTATATATGTATATATATATATATACACACACATATATATATATATATATGTATATATACATATACATATACTTTTTTTTTAAGAATCTGCAGTCCAATACACAGTCAATTTTAATCTAATTGCTTCAGCTTTTAAAATCAGTTCAGCACAGTTCAGTTTTTCTGTGACAATGCCAAGTGTATAAAGTGTGAAGTGGCCTTGTATTTGGCCTGTTCCATTACTAAACTGGTAGTCTAAACACTTCTGCAAAAGTATTCCAAAACAAGTCTGTCTGCTGGCCTGTATTATTTGTTACAACATTGTAATGAAAGTGACAATGACATTGTGCTCAGGTTATTAGTCTGTAATTTTCAATAATTTTTGAAACATAATTTGCTTTGAAATTGCGCAAACTGCAACTCCCTGTGACAACTTCATCAAGTCCATTCCACAGCTTAATACCATTTACAGATATCGAAAAGGATTTAAGTGTGGTCCGTATATTTTTCTCAGTGAATTTACCTTTTCTTCTTAAATCATGCGAAACTTCTCTGTCTTCAAACATTGCTTGTAAACTGTTAGGAAGGCTTTTCTTTGAAGCCTTGTAAATAATTTGTACTGTGTGGTAATTTACCACATCACGTAATTTGAGAATTCTGCCTTCAATAAAAAAGTTATTAGTGTGTGCCCTGTAATTGGCTTGGTAAATAATTCGTATTGCTTTCTTTTGAAGAATCTCCAACGGGTGCAATGTACCTTTGTAAGTGTTTCCAATCCCTCACACCCTCAGATATACAGCTCCAGAAAAAATGAAGAGACCACTCCAAATGTTCAGTGTCTCTTGTTTTACTCTTTAGATGAATATGTTTGAGTAAAATCAACATTTCGATTTTATAATATAAAGTACTGACAACATTTCTACCAAATACACAATAAAAATATTGTCATTTAGAGCATTTTCAATAAGTAATGTAGAGATAAAGATGTAAGAAAAATCCAGACCGGTCTCTTAATTTTTTCCAGGGCTGGTGGTATGTTTATAATACCTTGTGACTGCAGAGACATTCAAAGACAATCTGAAACGCTATTCTCTCACCCCTATAACCGCACAAACAAACACTGATATTGTATCTACGTAAGACCACAGCTGAGCTTGGCAGAGTATCACATGTCCTCTGTATTATCTGATGGGGGTTTGAAGCTCTCGGGCAAAGAACTGAGCAGCAAAAAAAAAACATTAAAAAGAAGGAAAAACACAACGCCAGTGGCCTTCCCACCATGCTGTTACCTAACTGCCTCATAATGCATTACTCACGCCACGCCAGATCCTTTCAAAATCCTTTTTCTTTGGCAACGATTCCTGTGATTCTGAACAAGTTAAAACACAAACCTTCCCGTGTTCTGAACAGGTGCAAAGAGGAAAGAAAACTGCAGGTGTAATCTCAACACGTGTCTTATAAAATGAAAAAAGGTTGAATCCAAAATCTGCTCTGTATAAACTTTGGACTGTAATATTTTGTGAAAATGAAATGAAGATTTCAACTCTGGCTTTATCCAACACCAACATCTAGATTGTTTTTCTTTTAAAGACATGCAAATAGTAGATATTCCCTCATTCGCATATGTATTAAAACATTTCTAAAATATTGCAACACAAAAAGTAATAGTTTTGATGTAAGTAATCAAGTGGCAGAGGTTTCAAGGTGGTATCTATAAGTTAAAAACCTTAATATTACCCTATTCACCTGCAGTGTCTCCCCTTTAGTCATCAAATCTGCTCCTCTCTCCATCACTGACCTGAGAAATCTGCCGGTGTGACCACGGCTGCAACATGTCTTCATCCAAACCCGAAACCTCTCTTCCCTCATAACGTCTGAACACTTCCACTTCAATAAGAAACTGATCCACAGCCCATTGATACAGACAGTACAGTAGCCTCTCTCTCTGCTGTTGTTCCCTGTCTAGAGCTACTAGGTATAACAGGCGGCCGGGTGAGCTGCCAAACCCAGCCAGGCCTGTGTATGACGGGCTCAGAGCAAGCTGCCAGGTTCCTGTTGCTCGCAGCGGAACACCGAGTGTGTCACCGGTTTACATGATGTCAGCTTCCGGGAGAGGAGACACAGATCGTGAATGGAGTCCACTTATTTATAGCACATTTTTCCCCTGATTTTTCAAGCCCTGCCGATAACCTGGCACGACAAACAGCCATGTTTATATGGACATGTCAATCAATACTGGACAAGGGGGTCGACATGGAAACGTGACAGAGTGCAGGGGAGGACGTGGCTTGTTGTAGCAGGATCATTAAATATATATGTGTGAGTGTGAGTGTGTTTTTATGTGTTTGAGGGTGAGGGTGTGTGTGTGTGTGTGTGTGTGTGTGTGTGTGTGTGTGTGTGTGTGTGTGTGTGTGTGTGTGTCTCAGTCACTCAGAGGCAGGTCAGACAGGTTTCAACATGACATGACAGCACCACGAACAGCGTAATGACAACAGTGAATACATGACAGAGGAATTCTGCTTTCCAAGAAGAAGATTGGAATAAAAGGTGAAGTCAGTGATTCTGGAGAACTCTTGTTGACAAAATCACTTTGACAACATCAGTGAATATCTCCTCCATGATCCACTACCTGTCTGTTCTGTGTGTGCGATGAAAAAAAGCTGGTGTTGATACACAGCCTAGGCTCTGTGAACAGGTATGTTGCTAGCTATTGGGCCACTTACATACATTAATACACAGCTTAATCTGGAAACAGGAAGACAGTTTGGCTTTTGTGGTTAAAAACAACAGCCAGGCTAGCTGTTCCTTAATTGCAGGTTTTGAATAAATGATGTGAATTGCAAAGACAATACATCACCCGCTCATGACAGTTTGCTTATCATGAAACCATAACCAACTGAAAAAGGGGAAATTATGAGTAAATCTCAAAAGGTCTTGACTAACAGGTGACTCTTAAAAATGACTTTTGAACAATAACAACACTATGTGACTTGCGCTGATTAATATTATTTGCAGCGATCACACAGACACACATACACACACACACACATACACACACACACACACAGACACACACAGACACAAACCTCCGCACGACTCAGGGGGCTAAGGCACGACCGTCAGCGCCAAGAGGCCGAGGCGTTCTCACACCTCCTCAGACACTCACTGAGCCGCTTACATAAGGATGAGACAGAGAATGGGCCGATACCGTTATATATGTAGCGGATGTCATTTAATATGGTTCAGAATGAGGGAGAATTCTCTTTCTTTTTTGTTTACTTTATTGTAAGAGCAAAAATAGGTTGTCATCTTAATGTTATTGTGTGTGTGTGTGTGTGTGTGTGTGTGTGTGTGTGTGTGTGTGTGTGTGTGTGTGTGTGTGTGCGTGCGTGCGCACAAGAAGATAAAGGGGAAAGAAAATATTAATTCAATAAAGAGAAAATCTTCTGATTGGGAATCGGTAGGAAAAGCAAGAAGAGGAGGAAGTGGTAAACACTGAGGTCTTTGTCCATGTCATCCTGGCAGCATCAATACAACTATTTTAGTCTAGAACATAAAAAGATACAACCAAGAATCCACAACCTAAATATATTCAGTTCACGATGATATCGAACAGAGAAAAATCCTGACATTAGAGAATCTGGAACCAGAGTATGTTAAGAAATTATGTTGGTCAACTACAACATCAGCACTTGGCCGCCCAGCAAAAAAAAAACGAGTGCAAAATAGTTGAACCCGGCTCAACTTTTGACACAAATAAAGCAGTGTCATGCAATGTCAATGTGCACGTACAGTACATAGCCCCGTCCGAGCAGCGATATAGTCCTAGTGTCTGTGAGGTCTGTTCACCGCAGAAACAAAGTAATGAGATTCGACTGAATGTTGTTTAGGCCGAAGGCAACGTTATTACAGGAACTGGATCAACAGACCTGTTTCCATTCACACAGGACAGTCACACTTTCTGTCTGAATTGATTTTGGGGCCGACAAAACAAATCTAAGGTGGAGTCTGTGATTCTGGAGAATGCTTGTTGTCAAATTACTTAATCAGTGAATATCTCCACACGATCTGCTACCTGTCCATGCAACTGTCTGTGCGCTGAAAAAATCCAGTGTTAGTACACAGCCTAGGCTCTGGAAACTGATGCACTACATCAACTGTAGCTAGCAAACATACCAATTACAGAGCCTAGGCTGTGCATTAAAACTGGATTTTTTTTTCACTGTCCAAAAGTGATTTAGACAAGAAGCATTCTTGTTGAATCCACCTTTAATTTGTTTAAGGGCGAAAGGTTTGAAGTCTTTGGTAATTTTTTTGACCATAATTTCTCACCTGCACTTCCTATACAGGTGTCTAACTAACTAACCAACTAGCCTTGTTTGAGTTCTTTCAGGTCTTTCTTACATAACTGCCTCTGCCACCCTCCTACAATATAAAGGCTTCTCTTATTCACTGAGTCTTAATCCTGAGTGAACAGCCCCCGACCGGCTCACTGCTCCATCCACCAGCCCAGAGGGAGCGGCTTAGGAATATCAATGATGTTTGTTCCCATAGAGGACAAGCTAACACACAGCTAAGGCCTGTGATGTGGGCAGAACCACACAGTGTAAAGAAACTGCTAATAAGTAAACATGGCCGCAGCATTGCTTACTTTAAATTGTGATGTTAGAGAGAGACATTTTGGTGTCAGGTGCAGTAATTCAGAGTGCCCTCCTTCGATTTTTATTAAGAAGCACTGACTAGGTTTACATGCACAGCAGCAATACTAAGATATTAACCCGATAAGTAAAGGTCATATTCCGAATAAGACCGTCACCATAGTCGGAGTGAAACATGTGGGATATTCAGTTCCACTCAAAGTTATCTCTAAAAGGTGGCAGCAAGTCTTCTTAAATCTTTATCTCTGCATTACTTAATGGAAATTAAAGAGAACATTGTGTATTGGTGGAATTGTCCGAAAGAATAATAAATAAATAAATGCTCTTAATGAGAATAGTTGTTGTAGTATAAAGCCAAAATGTTCATTCTACTCAAACATATGCCTATAAACAGTAAAACGAGAGACACTGAATATTTGAAATGGTCTCTTAATTTTTTCCGAGCGGTATGTATGGCCCAACCAAGGAGTCTGAGAAACAGTAAAAAATGTAATCTGTCTTAGTTCGAGTTCAATAGCCCGTGATAGGAAGTGTAAATGCTGAGCAGAGTGTCTGGGAGGAAGCCAAAAATACCAAAGAACAATCAGGGAAATGCACGAAAACACACAAACACAGTGAAGATAGGAAACCCATATGTCATCATACTAGCAACTTCACAAACATCAATTATCACACCATTTTTATGAAGACTGATGTTATAATCACTTTGAATATGGATGAATTATTATTCACATATTATTTCCGATGTCTGAAATAATTCTTGACTATATTCAGACACGTGCAGGAATACCCCATGATCCTCTCTGCTCCAGTTCACATGCCAGCTCAAATAACATGGTGACACGTGTGAAGAAACAACGTGTCAGTCGATGCCGCTGACACACACACACACAGACACAGACACAGACACACACACACACACACACACACACACACACACACACAGACACACAGTTTTCAAAGTGTGGAGCTGTAATCATCAGCTACAATCAACCCAATTATCTAGCTTCATTGCTTCAGAGCACAGAGGAACAGAAGTGAACTATCGAGGACAGACAAGCAGTAGACGTTGATGCACTATAATTTATGAGGTCACACAGGGGACTTTCAATACTGAAGTGAAGGACAAGTGATGCACATCATTCAAAGGTATTGAAGAATGAGACAGGTGGTAATGACAGTGCCGACATGAGTGTGTATAGTCAAGTACTTTAAGGCAACGAAGAAAATCGGGGAAGTCAAAATGTTCAGGTTATATTGCCCATTCAACCATATGCAATATATAATGTAAACTGTTACGTAAATGTTACTTATTGGCCCATTAAATCAAATCAGTTTTATTTCTGTAGCCCAATATCACAAATATACATTTGCCTCAGTGGGCTTTACATTCCATACAGTATGAAACCCTCTGCCCTTAGATCCTTAGCTCAAATGAGGAAAAAAATCCCAGTAAAATAAACCTTTAAAAAGGATTAAAGAGTTCTAACTACAATGTCAACAGTTTTCAGTAGACTGCAGACTCTGCCCTGTCTGACTGTCTGCACCTGTCGCCTCCAACAACCAGCTGTGATCCTCTGGAGAAACATCTGGCCGCTAGTCGCCTGCAGCTCTCTGCTCACTGTCTCACACTGAACACTAATTATCTCTACGTCTGTGAACCTATCATCTCAGCTGGACCTTGAACGCCTCATAGGAAACTCTGACCTGACCTCCACGCTGACACACACACACACACACACACACACACACACACACACACACACACACACACACACACACACACACACACACACACACACACACCGCCAAACACATGATTAATGTCAAGCTCTATCCCATCTGGCCCCATTGGCAATTAAAGGTGGTGTCAGCGATTCTGGAGAACGCTTGTTGTCAAAATCAGTGAATATCTCCTCACGATCCGCTACCTTTGTGCGCTGAAAAAAATATACAGTGTTAATACACAGTCTAGACTCTGTAAACAGGTATGTTGCTAGCTATAGTGGTCCCCCTTTGTTTACATAACCTTTGTTTACAAACACATTTACAGAGCCTAGGCTGTGTATATTAACACTGGATCGTGAGGAGATATTTACTGATGTTGAAAAAAAGTGATTTTGTTAAGAAGCGTTTTCCAGATTCACTGACGCCATCTTTAATCAATATCAAAGATGTTACAATGGATTCAGTAAGAGGCACAAACTGTAAGTGGACGTTCATGAGATCATAGTGAAGCTACCGCATCCGGAGAACAAACTCTGTCTTCCCTACATCCGGCCCAGACAGACAGTGTGTGTGTGTGTGTGTCTGTGTGTGTGTCTGTGTGCGTGTGTGTGTGTGTGAGCAGCACATGCAGGAGATGTTGACCCACTAGTGGATCCGAGGAAACGTGTTGTGGCATTTTCATTCCCCCGGCACGGAGGCTCCTGCTGCCTGACTGCGCTGATAAGACTTGGGCCGTACACACACTGAATACACAAAGAGGGCGTGCGCACACACACACACACTATCAGGCAGACGCTCACAGCCACTGTTTCATAACTTCACAATGTAAAGCTCAAAACACGGCAGTAGTTATTTTTTAGATGAAATGCCCCTTTTTCACTTCAAACTGCCAAACTCCATCAGTTGGCAATGTAGGCCTACTACATTTCCCACAATGCATTTCACTCCAGGGAAAATGAATCCAGAACCAACTGCTAATTAAAGCAACTAATGCATCTCCATGAGGCAAAAATAGAAACACATTAAAAGCCTCAAAGTTCATGAAGTTATCCCAGAACAGATCTAATTTATGTCAGTCTACGGCTGCAATTAAAATATTTTCACAAGTCCACAGGATGTAAATATTCACATCATGCAATAAAAGGCCCAAAGTGAACGAGGTAAATCTTAACATTTGAGATGCTGTTGTCAGTGAACTTCCTGTCAGGTGACTAATCGATTCCTCACTTTCTAAATCAGACAGATTATCCAGATAAATCCACATTAATCCCACACTGATCGGACCAGCCATTGGAGAAGACACTTAAGTTTAAAGATGGAGTTAGCCATTCTGGAGAAAGCCTGTTCAGTCATCAGAAGTGAATTTGACAACAAGCATTCTTCATCGTCGCTGACTACCTTTAGGTGACGAGAAACTGAAGAAAACCCGTCTTTAAACCGTGATCAGTGCACAAGAAATAAAAATGTTCTGGCAATTTGTCTGCCTGTACTTGTTCTTTGTTTTTACCATCTCTTAAATGCAATTTCTAATGTTTAATCTTGATATTTTATTTTACATTAAGATTTAGTAAAGCACTTTGAATGGCCTTGTTTCTGAATTGTGCTACATAAATAAACTTCCCTTGCCTTTAATTATTCCTCCTACATTGTATCATGAGGGGATGAAACCTAAATTACCTATAAATTGGACCTCATGTAGTTTTGTGTGACCCCTTCAGGGACCTTTGGGAGACGTAAACACATCGACATCATGTTTTCATCCGTCCATCTGTTTTAACGAGCAGCAATTGACTGGATGATCGACCCTGATGCGGCCGCGCGGGTCAGACATCAACGACCTCAGCCTCCATCACACGACGCAGCTGACCTCATTTAAAGCCACAATATTCTGCATTCAACTTTGACCAAGACTAGTGGCCGCATGTCCCAGTACATTTACATCAAAGTCCCCCCTTTCATCATGTCTGACAGCAGGTGTGTGTGTGTGTGTGTGTGTGTGTGTGTGTGTGTGTGTGTGTGTGTGTGTGTGTGTGTGTGTGTGTGTGTGTGTGTGTGTGTGTGTGTGTGTGTGTGTGTGTGTGTGTACACTTGTACAACTATTTTTGTGTGAGAACCAATTTGAGTTTTAGACCTTAACAGTGAGGACCTTTTTGGAAAGTAAGGACATTTTGTCCAGTTCTTACTTTGTGACAGGTCTTTAACGTTCAGGTATGAATTAGGTTTATGTTAGTCTATTAGGTTGGGGTTAGGCAATTCGGTTCGATGGTCAGGGTAAGGGTAAGGGGATAGGGAATGCATTATGTCAATGAATGTCCTCACAAATATAGCCGTACAAACATGTGTGCGTGTGTTCGTGCGTGTGCGCGTGTAAGACAAAAGAGACGCACAGTGCGCGTGAATCGGCCTCTCACCATCATCCCGAACAGGTTGACGCGTCTCGTCCAGGTTCATATCCAGGCAAAAGCAGCTTCCAGACCCGGAAACACCGACCATATTCAACGTTTTCTCCCCCGACCTGCGTGCCTCTCCGTCGGTGGGGAGCTCCGGCTCTCCCCGGCAGCCTGCAGGGCGGTGGAGCGCCGACCTGACTAGACCTCCATGGCGAGAAAAAAGCAAAAACACACACGCATAGACCGCGCTGAATGAACAGTATTCTGGCTTACATATCGGATTAACAGCTGGGCTATGTGCGCCGGTTGGCAATGGGCTGTGTGGCTGTCCTGCCCCCGGTCTGGATGGATGGATCAGAGGGATGGAGGATATTGAGCCTCGCGGTGCGTCGGGTGAGGAAGGTGGCCTCCGCTGTAAGAAATGACGCGCCCGCACTTGTCAAATCCTGCATCACGGTCACTGACTATGTTGGAATGGGAGGGAAATAAAAGACAGGAAAATCAGCAGCACCCCCTAGAGGCTGGTCATTTCAATACATCTCAGAATATGATTTAAAAAAACAACAATGATAGTTCATTCCTTAATAAATCTGGAAATATATTCAAATTATTCCAATATCAACAGTAAAATATTTCCCATAAATCTATTATTCAGAATGTAACAATATAACAGCCTATATAACAATATATCAAGGATCATTTTCTGCAGAAGTACTTTCACTTGTAATACTTTAACAATATTTAGCAGTTATATTTAACAGTAGCCTACTTTGGTACTAATCAAGTATTTTACACTGTGCTAATACCACTTTCACCTCCAACTCTTAATATAAACTACAGGCGTCGCGTCACCAGGGTTTTAATCACCTGCTGCATTATAGGAACATAAAGATACAAATGTCCAACTTCGTTTTTTTTTGTAAAATATTTCTATCTAGTGTTATTTATAAATGATATTCTTTGTTTACCTATAGTGTGACCACATGCTTTCCCGTATACTCCTGTGTATTCCTTCTTTAAAGATAAAAATGTGCAACTATTATCGCACAGTACTTGTGTTTTATTTGCAAATATAAAATAAACTGTAACTCGAAATATTTTGCAGTGCCTCGCGCAGAGGAATGACGTCATATATTATATTGATGAATTTAAAGCCAGCTGTGTTTGACTGATGTTAAAGAATGTTTGAACACAATAATGCACGGCACCAGTGTGAATCATATGTCCATGGTGTGAATGTCATTCCTGATTATAAATAAAGAAGCTTTTTGGAACAGTCAATCTATATAACTGTGGCCAGCAGGGGGCGACAGATGTAAACGGTTTACATCTGTCAACTTATTTTAGTCTCCATAAAAAAAATCTGTCCTTTATTGTGGACTTCTATTCTCACTTCTGTTTTGTATAAATCATACAAGTCATTGAACATCTTGCACTAGTATTAGTAACAGTATTGGCAAAGAGCAATAAGGCCATTACAATATTATTTATATTCATTTTACAACACAAGCATAATAAATTCATTTTAGAAAAATTGTATTTCGCTGTAAACAACACTACACACGTAGGAACTACCAGAGGACAACTGAATGCACCTGTTTGATTTCAGAACATATTAGTCACTTCAGATGTGATGTAACTCACGCGTGACTCACTGACTTCTTTACTAATGTCAATATACGTGTCTCTGCAAAGTACAATGAGTCAGTTAACTTTGCTGCACACACACACACATGCACACACACACACACACACACACACACACACACACACGCGCAATTAGGCTTGTGCAAACAAATGCACAGATTAATATTTTATATTGTGTAGAAAGCGAAGTCTGCGCGTTGAGATCAAAGTTAAACACTTTAATAAAAAATAAGTGTGTGTGAGAGTGAGTGGGTTGGCGTGTGTGTGTGTGTCTGCGTGTGCGTGTGTGTGTGTGTGTGTGTGAGTGCGTATATGTGTGTGTGTGTGTGTGTGTGTGTGTGTGTGTAAGCGGGTGTGTCCTAATGTAAAAAGGAGAACTTTATATACAAAGCACATTTCATAACATCTAAGCACACCACAATGTGCTTTTCATAAAGTTACAATTTAACAATAAAACACAAATACTCAATAATAAATAAATAAAACTCAGTACTTTTCTCTAACCTGCACAGCTGATTATTGGAGGCCGGTGAATAAAACATTAAAATTACTCTCATCAATACATGGATTCATTTTTCAGTTTTTGACAGAAAGCCTTTTAGTTTTATAAAAATACTCTCATGAGATGATTGACATGGCTGTTTAAATTCACCTCGCCCTTATGAGCACAGCCAGGTTTATTTTGCTCTAGTATCAACAACTGAAACATTTCTTGGGCTCTTGTTGGGATTTTTCTGAACTCCTGCACCAGTGTCAGGGGGGGTGACACCAGTTTGTAAACGCTGCCATACTGAGAAATACAGAGAGAGTTTTGTGGAGCTGATAGGCTTAATCAAAATTGTGTCAACTCATTTGGCGATGGCTAGAATGTAACCGATGAATCAGTGATTTAGATTGGGTTATGTTGCAGTTGACACCATTCTAGATTTCCATGTAGAATGGGAATAACAACTGTAACAGTGTTTGATTGTCAGTGGCGCCCCCATCAGGCGCGGGGCAGGAATCGCAGGTTGATGGGTCCTCCAGGGATGAGCAGAGTTCTAGTTTTGGGCTCAACGATCGGTGCCCCCTCCTCAGGCTGCAGCTCATACTGCTGCAGGATCTGAAACATGACACACACTCATAACTACATTCACAATCCATATCTGTGTCAATATCAGCCTTTGATTGTAAACTGCTGTGTAAACAAAGGGGCCACCGTAGCTAGCAACATGCCCTTTTACAGAGCATAGGCTCCATGTTAACACTGGATTTTTTTTCATACACTGTACTGGGGTGGTAGCGGATCATGAGGAGATATTCACTGATTTTGACAAAATGATTGAAAACCGACAACACAGGCTGAATAAACAAACTTCAGTATTCTATGAGGAAGTAGTTCCGTCTGTCCGTCACTCACCCTGGTCAGAGCGAAGTACATCTCCATCTCAGCGACCCTCTTGCCCACACAGCCCCTGACTCCCACCCCAAAGGGGATGAAGCAGTAGGGATGGTGCTGGTAGAAGCCTGGTGTGGCCCTGCCTCTGCCGCGGCCCTGTCCGCTCCCGCAGCCCGGAGCCTCCGCACGCAGCCAGCGCTCAGGCAGGAAGCTCTCCGCGTCTACGAACTCCAACGCATCGTGACTGGCCGCGTAGTGACAGAGATGGAACTGAGTCTGGGAGCGGAATGGAAGGGGATTTAGTTTAATGTCACGTCAATTTATTCTCATTTCTGAACAGAAGCACTGAATAACTTATGTTGTAACAAGTCACTATGTGAGAGTTAAAGGTGGAGTCAGCGATTCTGGAGAACGCTTGTTGTCAAAATACATTTTTGTCAAAATCAGTGAATATCTCCTCATGATCCACTACCTGTCTGTACTGTGCGTGCACTGGAAAAAAAACAGGGTTAAATACACAGCTTATAGGCTCTGTAAACTAGTATGTAAACAAAGGGGCCACCATAGCAACCTAACAGTTTACAGAGTCTACAGTAGTATGCAGTGGTGTAGTGGTGCCTGGAGAAGTGGGTATACTCTAAATTGTACTGCGCGCGCATCCGCTTTTGCCGGTCCTATATTTCCCATAATTGCGCTGCCTCACACAGCCACTCGTGAGTAGTGGTCCAACACAGGCCTAATGCATGAATAGCCTATAAGATATAGAGAGCGTAGCTGGCAGAACGGCTATATGTTTAGCCTCCGTGTCCGCTCCATTTACAGCCATTAGTGCGAGTGGGGGGGGGGGGAGTTCACTGTCCTGACAGCTGACTGCCGCTACGGTCTGTCGAACCATCACTGTTTGCACAGTAGGCTAAATAGGGAGACTGAGGTGGGGACCCTGGACCTTCTAGGGGGGTCCGGGGGAATGCTCCCCCGGAAGAAAAAAATGCAACCTTTTAAAGTAAAATTCATCAATCTGGTAGCCTGGCATTCCCAGACCTGCCACTAGGCGCTGGCAAATTAAATTTGCTGCGCGTGTTGGTCTGGAGACGCTCCGTTGAAGCTTATCAAGACTACCAGAAATCTGGTATAACGTTTCAATTGGTTCTATCTAATATGGGCGCGCCAGAGCCCTTTATATGTTGCTCTGGGGAGGACGTAACCGGATGACGACAGTGACGTGCATGCGACGTCGAAGCTGTGATAGTAAACATCAAAGATGGCTGCGGATATGTTGTGTGAGTTTGAGACTGCTTTGGCCTCGACCCTTAACGAATTGGAAGACGGGACTCATAGCTTTCACTAGCAAGTAAGTGGAATGTTCTGTTTTGCCGACCGACAACGGCAAACGTTTAATTTAACAGTTTAACAGCTGTTCGCTAAACGAACGGGGCTTACGTCACTTGTGCATCGCTCTGATTGGTTGTAGTGCTATCCAACTGCGTGCAGTGGCATTTGAAATGCACGAGTAGGAGCCGCCCCTAGAGTTGGAAATTACTATTGATCGTCGCCAGACCCTCTATCGTTCAAGATATCAGGGTCAGGATTTCCAGGCTATCAATCTGGTGCATTTTGAGAAGAAAACTGCATGTAACCAGGCCCAGGGGCCCAAGGGCTCAGGGGGGCCCTAAGCCAGAGATACTGATAGTAACTTTACATGTCACATTGTCAAAGAGCTCAGTCACTCATGTCAATAACAGCCTAGGGTCCAAAAAGGAATAGGAAATAAATCATCATGGCCCCTAGCAGGTGAAAAATAGAAAAGCAAGTGCAAAACAAAAGCATTATTAGCTATGTCTTATGGGCTTCATAAGGGGCCTCTAAGGCCCCCACACACATACAGGAATAAGCTTTATACGTGTAAATTCTATACTGTTCATAAAAAGTAGCTTTCCACCCTGTATCTGTTGCAATGGGCCCCTCCATCATATAACATGGATCTGCAGACCAATCTACTGAAATGTTTTTACAGTTGAAGAGTAAAGAGTGCTGCCTGTTTAAGAAAAATAATGTTCCTTCTGCAGCTCAAGATTTGATTTGAATCTAAATTTTCCTCTGAAAGTGCATCAGATTGATGCATTTTACTTTAAATCTTATAATCCGTCTATGAACCAACTGGTTTCCACAATCTTTTTTATTTTTGCGGGGAGCATGCACAAGCATTATTCATAGAAAAAAATGTGGGGCCCCCCCACAGGGTCTTGAAACGGGCCCCGAGATTGTTAAGACCGCCCCTGCACGCTTGCCGCCTTCTCTCTGCCCGCTCGCCTCTCTATTGAGAATGCATTAGTGGGCGAAACAAACGCCTCGGCCCGTGTGAAAAGGCCTGAACTACTGAACGAAGGAAATCAAATGAGGTTCTGTCATTTTCCCCAAAAAACGGGACAAATTGTGTCCCGGGAGAGATTTTTCTTTTCCCGGGACAGCTGGTGAAAAAAAGAGAACAATTTCGGGGAAAACGGGACGGGTGGCAGCAACAAGTCCCGCAGTCGCGGCCGTTAGAAGTGGGTATACGCAATGTCGCCTGAAAAATAAGTGGGTATACGCCGTATACCTGCGTATACCCCCCACTACACCACTGGTAGTATGTGTATTAACACTAGACATTCAGGTAGCAGATCATGAGGAGCTATTGAGAAAAAGAGATTTTGAAAACAAGCATCCTCCAATTTCTAGTTTTTCTTGAACAACATTGTTTATTTTTTTTCCCTTTTACTGTTAATTTTCTTGTTGATTGATTGTGTTTTAAGTTGTATATTTGACACCAACCTGCCAAAGGGACTGAGGATGTAAATTATGCAACGTCTATATTTCTTGCATGTTTACACAAGTGTTCATTAATATGCATTGCCCCTATTTTAAATTAGATAAATCTGAAATAATGTATGACCCAAAAGCCCAGAATAACTTGTTTTGAAAGTCATTGTGTGTGAAAGTTAAAGCAGCAGTTGTAGTGGACAGTGCGTCCCTCCCTGCTTTCTCACCTTCTTAGGGAACCAGTAGTTGTCTACAATCACCTCGTTCTCTATAATAAAACGTCCGTTTCCAGGGACAACAGGATAAAGGCTGGAGGGGGAAGACACAGGAGACAATGGTCTGTTAGTTTTACATCAATGGATTCAATCAATCAATCAATCAATCAGCTTTATTCAAGCGACACAAGGTCTATTTAAAATATGTAAAGGATTATTATTATTACTGACGCATTAACACATAAGCTTTAAGGTTAGAGGGGCAGCTAAATTTTACTATTTGGTCAAAAGCATGTGGACACCTCCATTATACATAGATGTTATTTACACTGGTAGGGAAGGCTTCAGGTGTCAACATACTTTTGGTATACCATGTGTTATGCAAAGCGGTGGAACCAACTTAAAAATATTCTAATATAGTGATGTCAGATGGACTTATTCATACAACAATAATGATTTATCAGTGTTACATAAA
The DNA here is from genome assembly GCF_949987685.1 of Ammodytes marinus. Classification (NCBI taxonomy): domain Eukaryota; kingdom Metazoa; phylum Chordata; class Actinopteri; order Uranoscopiformes; family Ammodytidae; genus Ammodytes; species Ammodytes marinus. The sequence goes on from NC_137228.1 coordinate 14,172,981, forward strand.
AAGTTAAGACCAGCAACATTATTCCAGTGCAAGCAGTTAATCTCCGTATCTGAGATCTCAGCAAACACAAAAGCAAAACTTAAGTGTAATATACATTACCATAAGATCATGCATTCCAAGTTATAAACGATATTCTGCAAAAGCACTCTTTCAAAATACTTGGGCTTTGTTGGCAAATACTATAAAATACGTCAAAAACAAGCCGGCACTTGAGTATTTGCAAAATGATACACGTGTTGCCAATATTACACCCACAGTGACTGGAAATGGACCATAACTCAACCCCGGATACAAGATGCGGTTTGCTCAACCACAGAAAGATAAGGAGAAACAATTCAAGTGGAACGTCTTGCAAAACCTCAAATGAAAGAGTGTATTACCTGTTAATTTTTATTTAAAAGATGCTACGAGGAACTTTTAAATATTTCTGAAACAGTCTAATTTTTCCTCTGATGATCATAATTTACATGTAACAGCAACCGAGACCATCAGCGCAAACAAATAATTATATTTTTATATAGTTTTTTCTAATGCCTTTGTCATGGGTATACGCTCACCCAGGAACAACAGCTGGCGTAGTAAAAACACTAACACACTCCAAAAGGTGTACAAGAAAGAACACAAACTGAAAGTTCCTCGGAGCACCTTTAATAATAGTAAAAGATAAGAAACTGTTCACTCCTAGAAAGGGTTCCTCGCCTAAGGGGATTTCAAAGCAGAACAAAAATATTTCTACAACAAAAAAATGCTGCATTTCTCTTGTCAAGTGTTCCATGTCTTTCTAAAAGGACAAATGCAATCAATCGGTCATGGGGTGTCACAACTACATGTTGCTTGTTGTAATTGGTCTCAAGCCAAATGGGTTGAGACCACATTGCTGACAGTAGGCATGGATAACCTGTTTCAATGTATACCGCAGTTTGAAAAAGTCAAGGTTTCAAAAACACAAAAAAAATGTGCTATTATTTTACTCAGACATTTCAAAATACTGATAGACTAATAAAAACAGCTGTCTTGGAGGCGCAAGTGGTGTAGTGGTTAGAATCCAGCCCGGGTCGTTCTCTGCATGTCATTCCCCTCTCTGCCCCATTTCACCTCTGTCTCTCCAAACAGTCTAATAAAAAAATAAATATAAAATACCCCCAAAAAATAAATCTTAAAAAAACAACCCAACAATGTAACTCCCAAGCCAGACTTTCTGTTTGGTTTTTTGTTTACTGTATTATTTTTGACTGTGGACTGTCTATGTGAATTTTGAAATAAAAATTTAAGTGAAAAAAACAAAAAAACAACCCAACCCTCAGTGGTCTCACCGTAGCGTCTCCTTGATCACAGCCTTGAGGTAGGGCATCCTGCTCAGGTCGTCTGTGCTGGGCTCTCGTCTGTCTGGACACACAGCGCTCACCTCTCTGTACAGTCGCTCCTGACAACCACCGCTCCTCGCCAGGTGATACATCGCCCATGACAACGTGTTGGAGGTCTGAGGTCAGGGGAACACAAACAGAATCGGAATATTTAGTGGCATTTATTTAATCCCGGTAAAGGTTTTTTTTACTGAGAGTTTTTTCTCAGTCGAGCTAAGGGTCTAAGGGCAGGGTGTCATACTGTATGGAATGTAAAGCCCACTGAGGCAAATGTCTATTTGTGATATTGGGCTATAGGAATAAAACTGATTTGATTTGATTTGATTTGTCATCTAGTGGTGAAAGAGCTAGATGTCAACGCTCCCTTGCTAACCCCTCCCCTTTGGAGAATTTACAAAAGCTACGGTGGCCTTCAAGGACAAGAAGCTACCTAATATTTCACTAGGATAGAAATATTTCAGTCTGCAGTAAAGTGGTGGACAAAGCAACATCGTCAAAGTGCAGTCCTGTCATTCACTGTGCTAGTTATAATGTTTACAGCATTTATAAACAAATATATTTTAATACAGGCAGCCTGTTGGAAGTAAAATGCTGGTCCTTCTCACACAAAGAGTCACTGTTCTGGAACAAAAAAAGAGTTCAAATTATTCTAAACGCAGTAACAGTGGTTGCCTAGCTGCAGAGGTGATGTGCAAATACTGTGGGAGCCGAAAAATCCGAGCAGCAGCAAACGGGCAGTGTGAGAAAGAGGGGATTTTGAACAATAAACTATGTAGACATTTTAACTTGAATGTTCTTGTATATAGGCTAATATTAACTTTTAGTACCTTCACATGATTCGACTGCTAAAAGTTAATACTAGTCTGTTTACAACATTCAAGTTAATTTATCACATTAGAGAAAATTAGCCTTGTTGGATTATGTAGACATCTTCTATTAGAAACACAAGTTAGAGTCTGAAAATGGGCCTTATACAGCTCCGGAAAAAAATTAAGAGACCACTCCAAATAAAATGTTCAGTGTCTCTCGTTTTACTATTTGTAGGCATTTGTTTGAGTAGAATGAACATTTTGGTTTTACAATATAAACTACTGACAATATTTCTACAAAATTCCAATACATTTTTTGTCATTCAGAGCATTTTCAAAACGTTATGTAGAGATGAAGATTTAAGACAAATCCAGGCTGGTCTCTTATTTTTTTTCTTCAGGAGCTGTATGTCACCTTTAAACCACACGTCACGTCACACACACGTCACAGAGATAACCCAGATATTTCTCAAACTTTCAGCTCGCAGTTCAAAAAAACAACAGCAAGTCTCAACCTCTCCTGGGAATGCAGCCAGACACGCTCCGTAACTGCACCAACGAGCAAATACTAAACCAGACCTGCAGCACAGAGCCACAGAGCTGCTGGCTGGCTGAGGCTGTTGTTCACGGATTTGATTCCCTTGGGCCAAATTACACTGATTTCAACATGAGCCTCGTGGAGGGTTTGAATCTAAAATGAAGTAGTCAGATAATTTAGCTTCTTCATAAAGTTAGAATTTGAATTCATAAATGTTAATATAAAGATAAATAAGACTAGAGCTTTGGTATTTAAAAAATAATGTTATTCATGAAGATATTCATATCTGTTTATCCATTCATGTCATGTGTTGAAAGAAGTCTGGTTGCAGCAGACCCTTACGCGCCCCACACACATCCTGCGTCTACCTCTGGAGCGCGTCGCGTTACCTTACTGCTGCCTCTCTCGGACTTTTCTCGGACACACATGCAACGTCTCAGCAGCTGCTGCTGCAGCGCTGCTTCTAAAAGCCCTATCTTTCTACATAGAGTTTTCATAGATAATTCCCATTAAAAATGAAGTTATTTCATGTCATCTATGATGCATATGATTTATATTGAGTCTGGACAGTAATCCGTGCGCCCCATTGCCATTTTTTTTCTTTTTTTTTGCCATATTTTCGCTTGTTGTAAGTTTTATTTTGAAGGGGACACACCAGGAAATGGTGAAACTACAGCGAAAGCTGCCAGTATGAAGTCAATATGACTCTCAGCAGAGTATTTCAAAAATCACTTTACTGATTTATACGGGAGAGAGAGAGGGGGGTGTGGTCGGGGAAGAAGAAGGCCGTAGACACAGATAGAGCAACGGAAAACTGTTGCGCTCATCATGATCTTTTTTATTTCTTCACTATATTGGATCTCTATATGTGTCATTTATCCAAAAATGAATTGCCAGAACTAATTGAAAATTAGGTTTTGAATCCCTCGGATTTTGATTGCACAATTACATCGTGAAATAAAGGGATTATTTGCGTATACGACTGAGGGATGTTTTATTTTGAAATAAACACACCGGGTAAACGTGTAACTAGAGTGAATGCTGCTGGTATGACTGTCAGCAGAGTATTTCTCTATCAGTTAAAGCACAGAGACGCGAGAGAGACGCGCTGCTCTCAGAAAAAAATAGGCGAGCCTCCTGAGGTGAAGGGGAGCGGCGCTGCAGACGTGCCTCCGACGCGCCTCAGCAGTGCGTCTGAGGTTGGATGTGTGCTCGCTCTACGTTGATTTCACAGTCTGTGACCAAAAGTCAGACGCAGACGCGAGGTAGACGCGCAGTAGAGGTAGGATGTGTGTGGGGCGCGTTACCCTGCGTTTCAAATCGCAAACTCTTTTTTTCCTATTCTACATACTACAGCTGATCATAAAAAGTATCTTGTTAGCATGCAGTATGCTACAATTGGGACATACTTTAACTTATTTATTTCATCATAACATTGCTCTTGTTTATAACTGACGGTGAGCAGTTGCTTGTGGACAATTGAAAAATCATACCGATTTCAATCGAGCATAAAACTTTTTTTCAAATAAGAGGATTATTTAATTTTTTTGCGTTTCCACCCTTTTCTTACAATTTTCTTACTGAGATACGAAATGTGCCTGAAAGCAGAGTGATGGAAACATTTACAAACACCTTTACAGAGCGTTTGTCACTGAAATTACTTATAGGCTTAATGTCACTTAAACTGATTTCCTAGATAACAAGATTTCAATCATAACAGTTAAAAACCACTAAAGCATAAACACTGGGCAGAGAATCAAAGCAACAGAGAGGATAATGACGCACACACAGCCCTGCTATCTGTATCATGGATGGACTGATAGCATCATGCCGTGGCTGTTTTCGAAAAGTCATACTACCGTCCTCCCTCCTACAACATGTATATACTACATACTGTCTACTTAACGATCGATTGTGTATGCGGGGTTCGTCGGACCGTTTACAGTGAAGTATACAAGAGCAATAAAGAATTTAAAAAAAAAACGTCCATTTCGTTTGAAAAAAGACGCAATGCATTGTGGGGCAGTTGAGTAGGAAAAGTATCATTCAGAGCATTGTGCATTCGATCCATACACAAAATCTTCCCGGAAGTTAGTACTCATCCAGGCATTTCTCGCCTACCGAACTCAAAAAGACATACACAACCATCACATACTCTAATTGACATCAAAGTGAGTATGAGTAGGACATTAGTAGGGCTTTTAGTATGAGTATTTAAGTAGGGCTTTTAGTATGAGTAGGATGTTACTAGGGCTTTTAGTATGAGTAGGATGTTAGTAGGGTTTTTAGTACGAGTAGGACGTTAGTAGGGCTTTTAGTATGAGTAGGATGTTACTAGGGCTTTTAGTATGAGTAGGATGTTAGTAGGGTTTTTAGTACGAGTAGGACGTTAGTAGGGCTTTTAGTATGAGTAGGATGTTAGTAGGGCTTTTAGTATGAGTAGGACGTTAGTAGGGCTTTAGGAACACAGCCCGTGCCTCACCGTGTCCACTCCGCCCATTAGCATCTCGGTGATGGTGGTGTAGACCTCTCCCCGGCTCAGCCTATCAGAGGACAGCAGGTAGTTCAGGTACATTCCGCCCGGCGACTCGCCGCTGCACACCTGAGCGTCCATCTCTGCTATTCTCCTGTCGATGAGGGTCCGTGCTAAAACAACACACAATACAAACTGTTTACTGACTTATTTTACTTCCAAAATTAGAACCCCATATTGTTATATTTTTTATATATATATATATAGGCTATATAGGTTTATTCACCAACTAGTGTAGGGGCAAACAGTGTATACATGTACTTTACGATCCGCTACCTGTCCGTACTATGTTTGCGCTGAAATCTGGTGTTGATCCACAGCCTAGGCTCTGTAAACTGGGATGTGAAACAAAGGGTATGTAAACAAATGGAGGGCGCACCATAACTAGCAACATGACCCGATGACCTTTACTGCAGGTCATCCCCCCTCTCTTTGTCTGTCTCCCCATTTCAACTCTTAAAATCTTAAAAAAAAAAATATATATCTTAATCTAAATATTTAGTTGTGTCTGTGTACCTGAGTTATTTGCTTCTATTTATTATGACCTATTGATGCACTTTTAAATGCTGCTAGTTGGAGTGGTGCTGGAAACAAAATTTTGTTGCGTTTTACATGCAATGACAATAATCTAAATCTTTAGTTGTATCTATTTAGCAGATTTATGCAGGGTTGTACCAGAGTTGTGCAGGTCGTCCCAGGCCTGGACGAAGCGCTTCCAGAAGGGGAAGATGTTCCTGCTCCAGCGCGGCAGCAGGATGACGATCTCAGAGAGCCGCAGCATGTCGCTCACGGCCCCGATGAAACGCACCGTGTCGGGGGGAATCTGGTCCTCTAGGCAACCCAGCCGCCTCTCAAACAAGATGGAAGAAATACCTGCATCAGGGAACATAAGAATCAGGATCAGTTTTGTTTTTATGTTTTATTGCTTTTATTTAAATGTTTTATTTCTATTCATATTTTTCATTCGCTTTAAATTTTGCAACACACTATGAATGGCCTTGCGTCTGAATTGTGCTATAGAAATAAACTTGCCTTGCTTTGCCTTGCCTAAGTTATCTTTATTAGTCAATTTACACAAGGCACATTGAAATTTGTCTATTTGCATATCCTTTCTCAAGTTAACACACTTCGGAGGGTGTCAGAGCGCAGGGTCAGCCATAGTACAGCGCCCCTGGAGCAGTTTGGGGTTAAGTAGCTACCTTGCTCCACCAGTATTGTCACTACCGTAATACTCACTCGGCAGCATACATTGAAACGAAATATCATGGTATGTTGCAAGTCCTCTTCACAGCAGACCCGGGTCGTTCTCTGCATGTCATTCCCCTCTCTGCCCTATTTCATCTGTCTCTACAAACTGTCTAATAAAGCTAAAAAATATATAATTTTTTTAAAGAAAAAAAAGATAATCAAATAATTTGCACCTTCAAAGCCGAACTTGTAGAGCTCAGCGGGGATGTCCGAGACGGTGGTTTGGTCGTGGCTGCGGCTGCGTAGGAGCTGGATGCGTTTCAGCAGGTCAGTCACCACACAGTGGATGATCGGAGCGTAGGCACAAACCTCCTGGAGCTTCAACATCTTTGGGTTCAGAACACTGCGTATCCGGTACCACTCCGGTCCCTCACTGGAGAGAAAGAGACAGACAGATAGATAGGTGATCTTGAGTTATCTGTGCTTACTGTGCGTGATTTTGTCTGTGTTTAAATGCTTATGTGTTTTAAAAGGTGGAGTCAGCGATTCTGGAGAACGCTTGTTGAAAAATCTCTTCCTGTCTGTATTATGTGCGCTAGTGTTAATAAACAGCCTAGGCTCTGTAAAGTGGTATGTAAACAAAAGTGGCCCACATAGCTACAACATGCCCATTTACAAAGCCTAGTGTGCCTGTGTATTAACAATGGATTTTTGTCAGCTCACACACAGTACAGACAGGTAGAGAATCGTGAGAGTCACAAAACAAATTAAAATGTAATGGTTATTGGGGTAAAAAACACCAGTGAAAAAATATATACGAAAAACAACTTTTTCTTACATAGTACAGCTTTAAATAAAATGGTGCACTAAATACTGTTCCATATTGCAGATTTTATATTTCCTTCTTGGCATTCAGTCTGTGGAAAACAAAGGAGGAATTTCATTGTATGACTGAGAACATGTTTCTTATTGTGCATATAATATGACAATAAACACTTTGAATCTTGAATCTGCACTCACTCGACATGCAGCCCGTAGGCCTGTCCCCTGAGGTCCCTGTAGTCCCTCCAGTGAGGCAGCTCGGCCCGGATCGGGTAGCGCCCCTCCTGCTGGATCACCTGGGCAATCAGCTCCGGAGATGCCACGTTCACCAGGTCAAAAGGCCCAAAACGAGACCTCCATATCGGGCCGTAGAGAGACTTCTGAACCCCCTGGAAAACAATATCAGTGGAAAGAATTAATGTTACAATTGGGGTTTAAATGTGGAGTCAGCGATTCTGGAGAAAGCTTGTTGTCAAAATCACTTTTGTCGTAATCAGTGAATATCTCGTCATGAACTGCTACTTGTCTGTACCGTGTGTGCGCTGAATACAATTCAAGTGTTAATACACAGCCTAGGCTCTGTAAACCGACAACAAGCAGTCACCAGAACCGCTGACTCCACCTTTAACAAGAACAAGGGTGAAGAATTTTGACAATTAAAAATGACATCTTAAGATTTCCAGCTAATAGATATAAGTTTATTTCGTCATATTATTACCGCATGGTATTTAATACTCTGAATACTTGCACGGTGTAAATGCCCACAGCAGTTCCTGTTCAAACTCATTCCTACCGTCCGTTATTGTTATATTATATCTTGGAGTGAACTCATAAGATTGTATCTGTGTCCTGGTACAAAGACATATTATTTACTTTCTAAAGAGACTGAGGTCACTAGGTACAAACGCCACTGTCAATGAAAACACAATGCACAATGATGCCATTCAGCTTAGAGCTGCAGCAGATCAAAGATTGTGGAGGATAATTGTCTTTTTTGGCACGTGCTTTATCTGAAGATTTGAAAATGTTTGTTAAACATGTAGAAAGACTGTTATTGTAACCCCCAAAGTTTGCTATTATTAGGACTTTAGTAATAAAGTTAATACTGCCTGCACATACAGACAGACAGACAGACAGACAGACAGACACATTACAACAAACAACCCTGCTATTACTACTACTACTAATTATAGGCTACTAATATTAGCCATAGCAATTACAAGTGAAATGTGTGTCATATTCAAACTTGATTTAAAGTCAACTTGTTTAACAGAAAATTATCTTTATAGTAAAAAACATGATTTTGAAGTGTTTTAGACTGAATACATTTTCTCTAAAACATACATATCCAGGAGTGAAAAACTAACAATAAATGTGTTTTTGTGAGTTGGCTTGACACTGTACCTGCATTAAGTGGCTCTTGTCCGCATATCCTTTAACAAATAACCAGTAGAGAGTGGTGGAGAAACTCGGTCCTGGCAGGTCATCGATGCTCTTCAGCTTGCCCGCCTCAGTGGTCGCTTGTACGGCCATGTTTCTGAGAATGACCCGCTGATGGTCCATGGGCCGGTCCCGGAGCGCACAGCCCCGAAGAGGCCGCGCTGCAGCAGCCAGCCAGCGCATGGTGTGAGCTGTGTGACACACTGCGAAGCTTTGTCTGGGGGGTTCGTTCCTTTTTACTACAGGTGTTTGTGGGTGTTGGTTGATTTTGAGTGTTTAGTGACATCTAGTGGCCACAGCGCGTAAATACAGCAGTTCAAATTAAACCTAAAGGTAAAATAACAATATGAAAATTAATATATTATATATAAATATATCCCTCAAAAAGTTACAGAATTATTTGAAGACAACAAAAAAAACAAGTAGAATCTACAGTAGAAACACATTTCAAAGGTAATATAAGTGGCTACAGAGTTATAATCTCCAATGCAATTTAAAAGGTACCCATTTATTTAATGCATTACTAATTACTAATCTATATAGTGTATATATAGTAAATTACTTAATTATTAATTATTCTACTTATTTGTTTGAATTAGTTATAAGTCTGAATGTCCTATTTGTGTCTATTTGTTTATTTCAGGACCCAACAGGCTCTGATCGCCAATATTCATGGAACAACACTGCCCTCCGGTGGTCGAGGTGCGTAACTGCACCCATTTGGCTTTTATTTTTAATTGTCTAACCGGAAGTTCTGCTTGTGTGTTTTTAGCTAGCTACTATGCTCCAAAAATACAAGTCATATCCCATATCTTGAAGGTTTTCGTGTTGTTAATCACTAGATATTTTTTTTGTACTTCTACATAGGCTTCATGTGGAATTTATAAATGTATGAGTATTTACAAACCGTTAGCTTAAGCTAGTGAAGCTAACAACATATAGCCAATCTTCCTCCTTCTAAAATAAAGTTTCTAACGTCTGCTTTGTCAAAATAAAGATTGCGATATGTCCGTTTCAATTCACAGATATTAACTGGTTTGCTACATTAATACTTTAAAACTGAGAATACATTTTTAAAACAGTATTAATGTTGCTTGTATGTAATTACACCAAGCGACCAGTGCCGTTGTAGTAATGATGGTCACAGGGGGGCGCCTCAAAATACCTCTAAATGTAGTACCTCATTGTAGTCACCAGGGGGCGATATTGTCCGTGCCTTCAATACTACACCAATAGGCCTTTCACACCAAAATGAACCAAGAGTCAGTTCCAGGCTGGTGTTGGGGTCAGTTCAAAACTGGTTACAGCCTTATCCCAGTTATGAACCGGTTGGTTTCACATCGACCGGAGACAGCCATGGAGCCGGCAAGAGAGCAACGTGATGACGTCACTGTAAACGTGTGTGTACGTCACCCGACGCCGCTGCTCTTGTGGCTAACGCTAAAGCTACCGCTAGCTTTAAGCACAACAACAGCGGCGAATACGTCTTATTTTTTACACTTGTTGGCTCTCGCTTTGCTTTCTTAAGCAAACAGGACCCATACAGCGTATTCTCGCCGGTCAATTTGATCGCTACGTTCGGTAATTATGTTATGTTTACGTCTCGTATAGGCCTTTCACACCGCCGCAAAATCGGAGCTAGTTCTGGGCTTGTTCGGAGTTAGAGCCAGTGTTGTGGTTTCACACCGCCAGAGAGCCTGCTCCGGGCCGTAAAAACCGGGGGAACTCATACCCCAGGATTGAGCAGGGTTTGATAAGAACTGCTTGCGCGAACGGTTGGGGGAGGGATTATCCTGACCAACCAGAGCAACTCAAACCTCATGCCCGCCATATTTAAAAACACCGCTACTACGAGACGTAAACATAACATAATTACCGAACGTAGCGATCAAATTGACCGGCGAGAATACGCTGTATGGGTCCTGTTTGCTTAAGAAAGCAAAGCGAGAGCCAACAAGTGTAAAAATAAGACGTATTCGCCGCTGTTGTTGTGCTTAAAGCTAGCGGTAGCTTTAGCGTTAGCCACAAGAGCAGCGGCGTCGGGTGACGTACACACACGTTTACAGTGACGTCATGACGTTGCTCTCTTGCCGGCTCCATGGCTGTCTCCGGTCGATGTGAAACCAACCGGTTCATAACTGGGATAAGGCTGTAACCAGTTTTGAACTGACCCCAACACCAGCCTGGAACTGACTCTTGGTTCATTTTGGTGTGAAAGGCCTAGTAGTAGCGGTGTTTTTAAATATGGCGGGCATGAGGTTTGAGTTGCTCTGGTTGGTCAGGATAATCCCTCCCCCAACCGTTCGCGCAAGCAGTTCTTATCAAACCCTGCTCAATCCTGGGGTATGAGTTCCCCCGGTTTTTACGGCCCGGAGCAGGCTCTCTGGCGGTGTGAAACCAAAACACTGGCTCTAACTCCGAACAAGCCCAGAACTAGCTCCGATTTTGCGGCGGTGTGAAAGGCCTACAATTTAACTTCACTTTTGCTTTTAATCTTTAGGTGTAGTACCTCATTGTGGCCAAGGGGTGGCAGTATAGAGGCATAGTTAAAAGAGGATTTCCGTCTTAAAAATATATATAGACACATTCCCCTTACAGAAAATAGACAATGCACAGTACTGAAACACCCGGCAAATATACGAAAAATAATATATTTATTTTTTAACTTTTATAGTTTTTCATTAACTTTAGAGCAATTAAGTAGTGCTTTTATTTAATTATTTTAGTCTTTATCTTGTCTAGTGTATTGAGTGTATGTAATTTATGTGAACTATTAATAATGCAACTGACATTTCCACTTTTACATAAAGCTATCTTTTATGTTTAACATATATATATAGCATTCGTGATAATAAATATTTCAAATAAAAACTCGGTTAATGTATTTTCTCCATAAAAACATAATCCATCTATTTTATTTATCAGTTTGTTACAACTTCAAAAATGTCTGAGCAGAACTCTTTGCATGTTACAAGAAACTCACAAAAAATACCAGTAATGCGCAAATGTGAAATAAATATCTTTTATTGTTTTCATCGTCATAGTCATAATTGTTGTAATTATGAACACAGAGCTGTCGCATCAATCCAGAATTTTGCCAAAAATCAGCAACCGTTCAATTGCACCGCTGCGTCTCTCAAGACCCAACCATGCATAAAATCTCCCATTTAAAAAAAAGTAAAATAAAAAATATATATTAAAAAATTATGCGTACCACTGATATACAGATTTGATATAAACAGGCTTATTGGTCACACACCAATTAGAATTATAAACATGGCTTCTTTTACAATACACAGAGACCAAACATGTGGGATATAAGTGGACTTTTCTTAAAAAAAAAAAAAATTACATTTGATTTTTTTTTTACATTTGTACATATTTTTTTTTTTATTACATTTTTTATTCTTATTTTCTATCGTAGTCCCCCTACAGTCAGAATGCTCAAGGCATTTCGGGCGCAATGTCCAAAAAGCACAAATTGCAGTAAATGCACGTTTACAAACTCTCTCACACACACACACACACACACACACACACACCGGAGTGGCAGCAGTGGCTTTAGACACTAAAGAGAGAACTACAGGTGTATCTTGGCGTTTGCAGGCGACAAATACTGTTACCGATGAACGAGGCCATCTGACGGTTAAAAATTAGACATTACATTCATGTATTAAACACAGATTTGACTAACATTCTCATACGCGCGCGCACACACACACTCACTCACACACACACACACACACACACACACACACGTGAAAAATAAAAATTCAATTTTAAAATGTGCAAAGGAAAGGTCGCTGAATGGAGCTGCATGAGCGACGGGGGTTGTGTGAGAAAGCATCAGTGGATTATAGATAGTGCATAATAATGTGAGTGCGTATCTAGGGTTACCAGTGCTGGCGGCCAATAGCAACCAAAGCCCCTTCTGTACCAGACAGTTTACCGTTAGTTACCGCCTCAATCTCAATACAACCACTAAGATTTTAATGACACAAGGCTGATTCGAAAAGAAACAAAATATATATAGATAGATTTTTCGTTTGGACACGTACCGCTTTGGAAATGCATAAAGTGAGTGAGGAAGCTGTTTGTTTTCAGTTACCATGACAAAGAAGAGAAGTTCCCACAACCTGTGTGGATTTAAAATTCACTTTCAGACCAGTTTCAAGTCAGTGAAATCAAGAACTGTGTCAATAAATCATTCTTCACCAAATCTAAAAAGGCCCGGTAAACAGGAGAATTACTTGAAGGAAATGATTTAGCTCCCGTTTATCAAAAAGGTGCAATCAGTAGAAAAAAAAATTCGACTCTAGTGGGTATTTCATACAAAAAATAATCCTGGAAATAACTTAGTTTGTACCAATTATGAGTATAAAAGGAACATCATTTAGGAAAGTGCTCCATTTTAAACCAAGTTCATATTAACAAGTTATCCAAATCATCATTGGAAACTTATTTCTCCACAAATGTTTGAAATGTTTGGCTGAATTCATAAAATGCAAGTTGAGAAACTGAGAACTATTTTCACCTCAAGTACCAAATAACTGCAACGTTCTTTTAAAAAAAACGGCATAATCTTTCGTACCACACGTTACGTACCATAATACACTCCATTCTATCTTCTATCCACCCAATGATCAAAGTCCCAAAGTTAAAGAACAAGTGAATTTAGAATAAAAGTTGATGTGTGTGCAGTTCTGATTTAATAGATGTATGTTTTCGTACCTACGGTCCGATAAAATGCACATAACATGAACTCTAAGCAGAACTTAAAGCCCCTATAAACCCAGATATCATCTATTGATTTTTACTATTTTAGACCAAGTTTCCAGAGGTCTTAAAACTACAATCAGAGAAGTGCATTGTGGGTAACCAAGTTCTTTAGAAATCACAACAAATAAGTATTAACGGAAATTTTCAACAACATATAGTATATTCTGTGCCGCCATTTTTGCGCTGTAAAAACGTTACTGATTGCACCTTATTGATAAGCAGAAACCGGCTCTAAATAAATGCAGGAGAAAAGCTTTCGATACCTTCTATTTGATTCCTATTATTATAAGTTACTGTAGCTCTGCCGTGTCTACGTACGCTTACTGTACATACACACCAAGACTCGGAGAATTCTGTCTCATTTTAACTTTAGAACATTTAAGTGGTTTTTAAGATAGAGCCATTATTTCTATGTTGATTTTCCCAGAAATCAGACAGCAGCAAATGTAGCATGAAAATGGTCAAAGAGCCGAGCAGAATTAAGGTTTAAATAATCAAGTTCAAAAAGTTGAAGTGCTCCAAGGATTTAGAAACTCTAGTGGTGGCTGGTATTACATCTACAGTGCCCACCATCTCTACCATTGTGTCCTTGAGCAATACACTTAACCCCAAACTGCTCCAGGGGCGCTGTACTATGGCTGACCCTGCGCTCTGACCCCCTCTGGAGTGTGGTCACTTGAGAGGGGAGATGAGAAAAGACACATTTCAATGTGCCTCATCTAAATTGACTAATAAAGATAACTTAAACGTCTATGTGCTAGGGAAGTCGACAGTTTTCTGATGCATAGTTATGAAGCCAGTGCTATGAATCAACCTCAATGTATCGGCCGTATTCAACAGACAGACAGAAGTGATGGAAGCTCAGCCCAGGAATAACCTACAATGACAAGAGCCATGCATGTTGAACGGAGTGTTTGTGATTTGACTAAAGTGACAAGTTCAATTTGATTTGGTAAAAAAACTAGTAAAAGGATCTGTAGGCGTTCACACCAGGCATAACAACCACAAACAAGACACAACAAGAGAGAGGGAAAGGTCCCGATTGCAACAGTGGAGTCGATGAAGCAATGTGTTTTGTGGAAATGTTGAGCAGTTAGAAATGCCCGGGCTAAAGCTAAGCTAAGTTCCTGTTTGGTTTGAAATGAAAACAGCGTCATACAGCCAACGCTCTGGCCAATCAGCTGTGAGCCGTCTCTCCACACACACACACGCAGACACACACACACACACACACGCAGACACGCGCGCGCACACACACATATAATTTTTATGATTTCAGATCTGCAAAATTCATTATCGATTAATCTAAAAAATATTAACTTTAAAAGGTGGAGTCAGCAATTCTGGAGAGTGCTTGTTGTCAAAATCACTTTCTCAAAATCAGTGAATATCTCCTGTCTGTACTGGGTCGGAAAAAAAGACCCCGGGTGTTAATACACAGCCTAGGCTCTGTAAAGATGATTTTGACAACAAGCATTCTCTAGAATCGCCGACTCTACCTATTCAGAACAGGGGTAAGTACCACCACTGCCTCACAGAGTTCCAGTAATGTAATAATAATGAAGTCAACACCACCATCTGACAACAGTAAACTGACTTATCTGATGAGTGGATAACTTGAGAAGCAGAGGAGAGAAAGATGAAACTCAAATCATCTAAACACCGCTGCCATCTGTAAAAGTACAGATCCCTGTCTGAGCACCAGGTAGCTTCAACGTCGCACCATCAAAACCAGCGTCACACCCTTTCAACAGGAAGTCTGAAGGATATTTGGTTAGGAGGCAGAGCGGGCGAACAAGCCAAATGAGCTGAGGTGGAAATGGGACGCCCCCCCGCTCCACACGCTGAAGGAAAAGGCAAAAAGACGGACATAACAGCTGAACTGAGATCAGCTGAATCTGGGCGTAACGGTGAAAAGGCAAAAACAAACAAATACTGAGAATCTTTTTGTGGCCAAGAACGACAGAGAACTCACTCGACACTGCGTTTAAGGCGAGACACTGCAGGCAAAAATATGGGTCAGTTTGGAGATTTTTGGCTATTTATCTTCCATACCATGTCTTCTTTCATACTAGTATGAATATAAGGTCCAAAATGTACATTAAGGTGTTTATTTGACTAAACCTTGTCTGTTTGCATCTGTATATTTCTCCTATACGACCATCTTTAACGGCCATTATCTCAACATTAGTTTTTCTCTCTCAAAAATCACAACCACTTACATCAACTAAACTTTCCATAATTATTCTAAGAAGTATTCTGAAGGTTATCTCAGAAGGATCTGTTCATATGTTGTTGATTGTCTGATTTATGATAAAGAAAATGCATTTTTAAGACCTGTACGTATTACAATTCTTTCATTTATAAAATGAAAAAAGGCTGTATCCAAAATCTGTTCAGTACATTCTTTGGACGCTTCTATGTTGTAAAAATTATCTAAAGATTTTAACTCTGGCTTTCTCCAACATCTAGATATTTGGTTTTTAAAGAGATCAGAACATACTCATAATTAGTTAAATATAGCCAAATATTTTCTTAATACAAAAAATAATTGTTTTTATATAAGTTATCAACTGGCTTTCAGTTTCATGATGATATCTACAGTACAAGTTAATTCACCTGCAGTGTCTGGCCTAAATAAACAGAAAAAGGCACGCGGCAAATAACACAAATGGAAGAGTAGGGAAGATAGTTAACGGACAGAAAGGCAGAGAGACGATGGATGAGCCCAAGGGAGTGGAGTGTGTAGATTGGTCTGTTAGCAGCGTCACCCGCGCTCTACATTCTGGGGTCAGACGTGTGTGTGTGTGTGTGTGTGTGTGTGTACGTCTGTGTATGTGTGTGGGAGTGTGTGTGTGTGTGTGTGTCTATGTGTGTGCGTTTGCGTGTGCGTGTGTGTGTGTGTGTGTGTGTGTGCGTGTGAGCATCACCTCTTTAGGTCCAAACACCACGATCCAGAGAAACCGTACAAACATAAAAATAAAAAATAAAATAAAAAAATAAACAAGAAAGTTGTTTTTCGTCGCTTCAGGAGGAAGTCCTCCTTGTTTGAGAAATTAAGGTGCAACTTGCGGAGAAAAATAAAATAATAATTAAAATGTGGAGTCAGCTTTCCTGGAGAATGTTTGTTGTCAAACGCACTTATAGTCAAAATCAGTGAATATCTCCTCACGATCTGTCGGTACTTTGTGTGATGAAAAAAAAAGCTGGTGTTAATAAACAGCCTAGGCTCTGTAAACTGGTATGTCAATAAAGTGGCACAAGACAGCCTGCAACATACCCGTTTACAGTGCCTAGGTTGTGTATTAACACTGTTTGTTGTTGTTTTTTTCAGTGTGCACACACACAGTACATACAGGTATCAGATCGTGAAGGTATATTCACTGATTTTGTTTTTTAAAAAAGTGATTTAAACAAAAAGCATTCTCCAGAATGAGAATGACTGACTACACCTTCAGTTCATGTCCTCTATGGCAGTCTCCTACAAACAGAGACACACCCCCACCTCCTCCAAACCCAAACCCAGGTCCTCGCGCTCCAATATGGGTGAGAGGCGGGTGGGTAAGGCCGTATCTGGCAGTTCTGAAGTGTCGGGGCGTTAATGTTAATGTACGAAGATGTGCCTCAGTAGTTCATCAGCTGACGGCCGCTGTTTGCTCTCTACAAAGATCCTCTTGAGGAAATCTCTGCAGTGGTCAGACACGTGGCCGGGCAGCGACGGGTTAGTCGGCTGGGTCGCGATTTTAAAGATGGCCGCCATGGCTTCAAACTCTGCCCAGGGCGGTCGCTGCGTCAGCATCTCCACCACCGTGCAGCCGACACTCCTACAGGGGGAATCACATGTTAGGGCAGCAGGAAAAGAACAGATACTAATACAGATGATTATGCACAGGTTTTAAGGTTTATAGTATTGTTCCAGCTGTCATGACAAGGCCTTTCAGTTGAACATCTTGTCTACATTTTATCTTTGACATGGCAGATACGAATTGAGTCAAGACATCTTCAAGAAATGTAATGAAATCAAGTATTTTTGTATATGTATTCTCATATTCTGACCATATATCCGCCTTCCTCCCGTATCCCTCTCCACTGATGACCTCGGGGCTCATCCAGTACGGCGTTCCCGTCACAGACATGATGCCGGTGCCCGACAGACAGATCGTCTGCAGCCGCCGACTCGCCCCAAAGTCCCCAAGCTTCACGTTACCAACCGAGTCACGCAAGATGTTAGCACCTAGAGAGGGAGAGAGGGAGGGAGGGAGAGAGAGAGAGAGGGAGGGAGGGAGGGAGGGAGAGAGAGAGAGAGGGAGGGAGGGAGAGGGACAGGGAGGGGGAGAGAGAGAGAGGGAGAGAGGGAGGGAGGGAGGGAGATAGAGAAGGAGAGACGAGAGGGGGGAGGGAGAGAAGGAGGAAGGGAGGGAGGGAGGGAGGGAGGGGGAGAGAGAGAGAGAGAGAGAGTGAGTGTTAGGATGCTGCATTTTCTATATACGCATATTTCCACCTTCAAAGCTATAGTGCATAACTTCCGTCACCCCCATGAGGAATTCTGAGGAATTACAACAACACTGTCGGTGCATCTACATGAGTTAAGCCTTTGGTGATCCTGTATGGATTTGATACCTTTTGCTGTACGTCCAAGTTTTTTCATAACAGTAGAATCAGCAACTGAAACATTTCTTGGGCTCTTCTTGGGATTTTTCTGAGCTCCACAATACAGAGAGAGTTTTGAGGAGCTGATAATAGGCTTAATCAACTTTGTGTCAACTTGTTTGGCGATGGCTTGAATGTAACCGACAGCCATTTATATGAAAAATGTACGCACTATAGCTTTAAATGTGAAAATCATCTTGAGTACCTAAACATTTCTTTCCCTTGATGTTGTAAAAACAAGATGAAAACAAACCTTTGATGTCTCTGTGTACGATCATGTTGCTGTGCAGGTAGGACACTCCCTCCAGGATCTGTCTGGTGTAGCGCCGCGTCACATTTTCCGTTAGAGCGCCGTACGACTTCAACTGGTCCTTAATGGAGCCCTGGGGGGTCACAACATGAACAATGGATTTATAATAAAAAATAATAATAATAATAATCTTGCTTTTCTCATATTTCTTACAAGTTTGAGGAGTAGGAACAAATATTGGCAGATATATCTTAATTTAGATTTTTTTAACAGTCATTATTATAGTCGTCTGAGTCTCTGGCCTTAATACACACTATAACAATAGATAGATATTTAATTTATTCATCCGGAAAGGGAAATATGTATCATTGCAGTAACGAAATAAGACAATTATCACAACTCTACATTTTCAATTAAATATTAAAAATGTGCAGAGTCCATTTTCATAGATTGAAGGAGTTACTGTTGACTGTTATTGCATTATCATTGCTGTATTGGTCTTTAGCATGTACATTAATTTTTTTTTTTTTTTTACCTTTATTTATACAGGTAAATCCCATTGAGACCAGAGACCCTTTTTCAAGGGAGACCTGTTGCCATTTACACGTTACCGTTCACAGACACATTCATACACTGATAGCAGGCTAACTATCAACATTCACACTACAAAGTAAATGAGAACTCACTCCAGGCATGTACTCCATGAAGATAGACAGTGTTCGTTCCATGGTGTCCCGCAGACAGCCGTAGTACTGGACAATCCGCTCGTTGCACAAATTCTTCAGGAGCTGAATCTCACACTCCAACGCACTCACCTCCTGAATGACAGAAAAAAAAACATAGTATTTTTGGATTTATATAAAATAAAAGGCTGTATATTGTTCAGTGAAAACTTTGGACATATCTGTTGTAATAATGAAATAAAGATTTTAACTCAGGCTTTATCCAACATCTCGATTTTCGTTTTTTAATTTACGCATAATTAGTTAGATATTGCCATATGTGCACATGTATTCAAACACTTCTGAAAAAAATTGTAATACAAAAAAAAATAGTTTTAATTTCAATAATCAACTGGCAAAGTTTCATAATGATATCTATAAGTTAAAAAATGTTACTCTATTCTCCTGCAGTGTCTAACCTTAAACTTACCAAACCTACAAGCAATCTCACAACAACAAAACATCCCTGAATTTCTAGTAAATAAGCAGCTACGTAGCAAAACCCTTTACCTTGCTGGTCTCTGGACTCTCGGGGTCAAACTGGACTTGTTTAACTGCCAGTTCTCGTCCGGTATCAGCGTCATAACACAGAAACACCCGACCGAACGCCCCCTGTCCCAGCAGCTTCCCTAGACGCCAGTTAGTGGGGGCCCGTGGAGCTGTAAACACATCACACAAACATCAGATACAATCAAACCACTGAAATTAAAAAAAACTGTCTACTTGTACTTTCGGTGGATTTGATGTGAGTCCTAATAAAAGTTCTAATAAAAAGATTTTTTGTTATCAAACAGCTAGGATGCTTAGTGCACATGTTTAACTAGGGATATAAATAAACCTGTACAAATAAAGGTTAAGAAGAAGAAGATATCATGATAACAGCAATGTAACAATTGATGTCAATGTGGGAGTTTTTGTAGTATTTTCTTCACTCGTAGTTGTAAAATTGGGAAGAATTACATCCACAGTTCTTATGGTAGCTACAGTACTGTAGAAAAACAAGTAATTAAATTAGAGTTTATTCGTCACATACACAATTGCACAGGGTAGTACCGTCACATTTTCAGGATTTTGGCATCGACTAGTGTAGTTACTCGTGACATCCCTATGGTTTACTGGTAATAAGCTGTGTCCCACTCATGTGTCCCACTCACAGCGGCTTGGCGGGCTGATGTCCATCACAGACAGAGTGGGAGCAGTGTTGGGGTTCTGGTTGGACTCTATGATGTCACTGCCCCTGCGCGGTCTCCTGGGCGGCCCCGTAGCTTCGTCCAGGTCCGGGCTGAACACGCTGCTGCCGCTGCTGTTGCTAGGCGACTGCTCTGTCGGGCTGAAACTCACCGGAGAGCGGAACCCGTGAACCTGCGTCCGCCGAGCGCGAGGGAACGTTTTCCTCCCTGAAGAGAAGAGACAATACGGGATATTAATATAGTCTGAATCATTAAAGTGTAGTGCAAAGGAACAAGTAGATTCAATTTTACTTATAGTCAGTATTTATAGGGTTTCATTAAAGCCTATGGAAAACTGGTCCAAAATAGTACAATTCAATATATGATATCAAAGTTGGGTGTTTCAATAAGCTTTTACACAAATCTGATTGAAAATTAATATTATAGAAATTAATTTAAAAAAAAATAAGCTTTTTTTACTGTCTACGCCATGATTGGTTTAACATACTTATTGTCTAATAAAAACCAGAGCATTACCCACCTCATCTAAACTGAATTTCTGTAAAGTGTATTAAACTTAAATGAGAATATCTTTCATTTGGATTGACAAAAATGCCTAGAACTCTTTTCAAATACTTTCGATTACGCAACTAACACCTCAAATGACATAGTTAGCAGGATTTTGTGGATTTGGGTTTACAGGGGCTTTAGTGAAACATGACGCACCATCGCTGTAATCTTGAAGGCCGAAGGGAATGCCGTATCGCCGAGGGTACGTCCCACCTTTCCCTGATTTCTCAAAGACTGGGATGTCGTACTCTAGAGAGGAAAAGGGAAACAAAGACCCTTTACATTTCAATGTATAATGAAAACACTTGTGATTATAGTAAAGACGAAATATGTCAGTATCAGTGTAGCATTAACTTTGTTTTAATGAAGACCAACACAGTCTATTTTTAATTTTTCCTTTTAATTTAAATCAGCTATTAAAATAATCTGATATGATTTTAAATAAAAGAGTCACATGATTATTTACCTGGAAAGTCCTGGTGGTTGTCCGGGTAGCTCTGTGCTCGAGGCATCCTGGATTTTGGGTAGTCACTGCACAAGAAAACATTACTATTAAATCATCCAACACAGATCAATACATGTCACACATCTTAAATAAATTGCATTGGTGTAACAAGTTGTGGAGCGAAGTTAACTTGAAAGACTTGCTGTCATTAATATGTACGGAAATATAACTCATATTTGATCTGAATATATGTGACATTGAATTTATACGATCCCTATTTAAATTACAGTGATTATAATATACACGAAGCCGGGCCTAGTTTCTGTATATTATTGTATGAATAAAACATTGAGTTCCTGACCTGTCCAGTGGGCTGTCTAGAGAGGGACAGCTTCCAGACGCAGAGTTCTCTGGACTGCTCATGGACAGCGGGTCCAACATCTGAAGAAAAGATAAAATATCAGAAAAAACAAACTCACATTCTATCAATCATCTCATTATCTACAGGGCAGGATTCCCCAAATACCCTCATTTTACTTTCTGTATCCGAAACAGATGTGAAATTCATAACCTTCCCGGATTATATTGACTTATTTATGACCACACATACAAGCCTGCTAACTGCACATGTGCAAAACATGTCCATGTGCCCAGCCACCTGATATAAAATGTTCTCAAATACGTGTGCGTTGCTTGCGTGCGTGTGTGCATGTGCGTGTGTGTGCTTGCGTTGGTACCTGGTCCATGCTCTCGGGGATGAACTCGCCCTCACTGTTGATGCTGGTGAAGGAGCCGTTTCTGGCCACATGCTGCAGCGCGTCGGGAATGTATCCGGGAGGAGGAGAGCTGCGGTCCGTAGAATGGGAGCCTACCATTGGTCGGTTGGTTGTGACATCATTGAAGAGAGATATTTTTATTAATGGATGAACTTGTGTGAAAAAGTTAAATCCGATTGACATTAGCGAAACATTTTACTGTTATTTTGAGGAAAAGTATTAACTTGAATTTTGAGTTTGCTTCATATGTAATGTATGCATATATATTTAAAGGTGGAGTCAGCGATTCTGGAGACCGCTTGTTGTGAAAATCACTTTGTCAAAATCAGTGAATATCTCCTCACGATCCGCTACCTGTATGTATGCATGTGCTCTGAATTTTTTTTTTTTTAATGCACAGCGTAAGCTATGTAAACGTTTATGTTGCTAGCTATGCTTAGCCCCTTGTTTACATACCAGTTCACAGAGCCTAGGCTATGTATGACCACCAGATTCATGAGGAGATATTCACCGATTTTGACAACAAGCGTTCTCCAGAATCACTGACTCCACCCTCAACTATTTCACAGTATTAGTCTCAGTATGACTCACCTATCAGAGCCAACATGCTCTTATTGTCAGCGACCCTGAATCCAGTGTTGTCCAGCTCTTCGTGGGACGGCAACAGGTCCATGTTGGAGGAAGAGTTCTGGAGAAACAGAAAAATATGAAGTTAAAATTTTAAAAGGAAAAACTTAATATGAAAAACCATAAAAGAAGCAGATTTTAAATAATAAGAACAGACAGGACAGGTGTTTGCTTAACTTCTTGATTTTCACCCTGTTTTTCAGTTGAACTTTTTTATGCTTAAATAGTCTCTAATACAGAGATATGAAAACAAAAATATTTAGGGTGAAAAGTGTAGTTTGAGAGGTTAAGCTAACTTCACATTTTCCGAAGGCGATTTGTTAAAGCTTACAGGCTGTATTTTATTTCTTCACACACAAGTATTCACATTAATTATATAATACAATTTCAATTTCTGGTCGTCAATCAGACGGAGAAATCTAAGTTGGCATTACACTGTAACCGGCCATTATATTTTGTGTGTCTTACAATCATCAACACAATTATCTGCATGTATTAAACATTAGGATTGAGATGACCTAATGTCATGTCTTTCACCTGTCTAGTCCTGTTCTGCGTAAAAATAAAATAAAATAAAATAAAATAAAATAAAATAAAATAAAATAAAATAAAATAAAATAAAATTAAATAAAATAAAATAAAATAAAATAAAATAAAATAAAATAAAATAAAATAAAATAAAATAAAATAAAATAAAATAAAATAAAATAAAATAAAATAAAATAAAATAAAATAAAATAAAATAAAATAAAATAAAATAAAATAAAATAAAATAAAATAAAATAAAATAAAATAAAATAAAATAAAATAAAATAAAATAAAATAAAATAAAATAAAATAAAAAAGGATTGAGATGAATATTGGGTGTTTTTTCTGCTGCTGACCTGAGAGGAGAACTGCAGCACTAAGAGGATCTTCAGACTCTTCATGTGAACGCTGCGATCCAACAGCTCCACCGCTTTGTCCAGGTCGTCCTGAGTCGTCAGAGGAATCACCAACTGAAAACACAGACATTATTTATTTATTTATTCTAAAACATTTCATATATGACTGAATAGGAAACCGTGCAAAAAAAGATGGAAGAAGTGGATTGATTGTTTGTTGGATTTATGTAATTATAACCGGCTCTATTGTTCTGTTCGTTTGTGTTTGTTGATATTCAAAATTCTTATAAAACCCTAAGTATTTAGTGTGTGTATGTGTTCTTTAAAAAATAAAAATAAATCCAAAAATAAAGAATTTGAAAATAAATATTTTTTTTAGCTTGATACCTCGTTGTTGGTGTAATGAAGGTCCATCGTTTGACCGAAAGCAACTTTGGCTTTCGACTTCAAGTCGTCGAGTCTGACAGGTCGAGGAAACTGCAAGATCCTATCAAGAACAAGAGGGGTGAGAGGTTAGGAGGGCACAGCTACAAGTCTAAGACATTAAGGGCCAGTTTCACAGACATGGATTAAGCCTAATCCAGGACTAAATGGAAATAGGAATGGAGATTGTCCATTGAAAGTACAATTTAGTCCAGAACAGGGCTTAAGGGCTTCATGTCAGCGAAACCGGCCCTCAAGGTGCTATGAGCAACATTCAGAAGAAAATTTAGAAAAAAAAGCGAGAGAGAGAGAGAGAGAGAGAGAGAGAGAGAACGTTGTGGAAGCCTCACCTCTTCTCCCCTTTGAACTCAAACTTCACTCTGACGTCATTCTGTTGGAAAGACGAACACATCAATTCAATTCAGCAAACAACAGACAAAGTGCATAAGAAAGGGAAAGCATGGATAATTGTTCACCCCATGAAAGTAAAGTAAAGATTTTTGTTTTTAAATTTTGCTTTGTATGTGTCCATATGTTATATTTATATCTTTGAAAACGTAATATATTTCTCAAACAGAAAAGATCATTAATATTTTAATTAGTGAGTCGGAACATTAATTTTGCTGAAGATAAAGAGCTTTTGCCCTTTTATTTTAGCATTTATTGGGACATAATATTCTCTGACAATTTAGCCTGGTATTGGGTTAGTTTATGACGGAGGGGTTACCTGGTTAAATAAAGGATATTGATTGATTGACTGACTGACTGACTGACTGACTGACTGACTGACTGACTGACTGACTGACTGACTGACTGACTGACTGACTGACTGACTGATTGTTACCTGGTTCTTGGGCGAGGAGGCTTTGGGTTTGCCCAGGTCGGACAGGAACGTGGCCGGACGGCTGGAGCGGTGCAGTTCGGCCAAGTCCTGCATGATTGAGTTCAGGGCCTCCTGCTCATCTGAGGGACAAAGAGGTTTCACTTTATTTAACTGATTGTAACGATAAACATAAGGGTCATAAATAAGGAAACATGACTTCATCAAAAGTGGAAAAATCACACAAAAACATATCACTGCAAGACACAAAATCTGAAAAGGCCAATTGTTTAAAACTTAAAGATGGAGTCAGCGATTCTGTAGAACGCTTGCTGGCAAAAACAGTGAATATCTCCTCACGATCTGCTACCTGTCCGTACTGTGTATGCGCTGAACTAAACAAAAAATAAATAAAAAATACACAGCCTAGGCTCCGGGCATGTTGCTAGCTACGGTGGGCCCCTTTGTTTGAAGACCCTAGGCTGTGTATTAACATCCGATTTTTTACAGACAGGTAGCAGATCATGAGGAGATATTCACTGATTTTGAAAACAAACATTCTCCATAATCGCTGACTCCACCGAGCAAATTTATTCTTCACAATAACAAATGTCATTGCCTTATCTTTAGCTGCAGTTCAATTTTAAACATTTCACTCAATAAATATTATCTTTCCTGTCCTGCAGCAGTAACATTAAGTACAAAGGAACATTGTTCTGGAAAAACAGTCCTTCGATTGTAGGTTTGACAAAAGACCAAGATGGCTAACTGCCAACCAGTAACACTAGTATCTTAAAGCACACACACACAATCATCTTAAAACACACACACACACACACACACACACACACACACACACACACACACACACACACACACACACACACACACACACACACACACACACAACGTTAAACAGACACACACACATTCCACACACACCCCTTTAACAGACACAAACACACACACACAATCATCTTAAAAACAGACACACACCTTTAAACAGACACACACACACAGAGCTTTAAACAGACACAAACACACACACACACACACACACCTTTAAACAGACAGACACACACACACACACACACACACTTTTAAAAACAGACACAAACACACACACACACACACACACACACACACACACAAACACACAGAGCTTTAAACAGACACAAACACACACATACCCATCATCATGGCACGGCGATTGACCCAGGAGGCCAGGAAAGAGGCTTCTCCCATCAAAGGGATTCCTTTCTCCTGCAACGGCAGAAAGACATGAACATAAATCCTGACGCGTACGTACTTCACCAGGACACAAGTCAGAGCCTGAAGCTGCTCTAAGATCAGCAGCTCTGAAAACAGTCACTCCAAGCCTCCACTGGATGCATAGTAGTTTTTATTTAATAAATATATATATACTTTTTTTTGTGTTTAACAGTTTTTTTGACTGACTGATACTATGATGACTTATTTATTATTATGACCTATTTATGCCCTTTTCAAATGCTGCTATTTGGAGTGGTGCTGCAAACAAAATGTTGTTGTGTTTTATGTGACTAGTGCAGTGCCCGTAGGAAGCAGGTATTAGCTTATGCATGCTTAAATGTAACCCGTCTATGAAAGTGGGACACAGAAACAGATGTAGCCTACACAGACAGACAGACGTGTCTTGCTTTATAGATAGAAGACAATAAAACTATCTATCCATATCTATGATTAGTTATTATCAAATTAATTGGAAAACAATGAAACAATATATTTGCATTATTCACAATATCTGTTTAAGTAGGGCAGACATGCGTGTATCAAAGTTGTACTGTTGGTGCTTATTATCATTATTACATATCAGTTTTGTTTAAGCTGTGACCCGCTGCCTTACTGGTCAGCACAATAAATACTAGTAGATTGGTTATTTATTTGTTATTATTAATTGCCCAGTGGAAAAGTAGCACATACAGTATCTAAGAAGCACTTACATTTTATTCAGTGAGTTGCTGTCATTTTCTGTAATGCTTAATGTTTGAAAGGTATTTATTTTGTTCATTGAAGTAAATAATCTTTTCATGTAAAGTGTTATATTCATAATAAATGGCTGAAAGTTCCACACCTGTCAGCGTATTCTATTTAGTTTTCAATTGTATTTCTTAACTTTTATGCAGTCTGTTGTCATGTTTTCTAAATATGCCATATTTTACGGAACAGGGAAGTGCAATAGAAAATGCAAATTTTTCATTTTCAGATATTTTTCTATGTCTACGTTTCTGTTCGTGAAAGTTACATTTTGTCTGTAATTTTTTATTATTACAAAAATTAATTATTATTTAAAAAAGCACACCAAAACAACAGCATCAGGCGACCACTATAAAAAAAAAAGTGTAGCCATCTCCGTGACAATGTATGGGAAATGCAAGCAAGCTGTTATCAATTAATATATTGCCGAGCATATCATCACTTATCAAATCAAATCAGTTGTATAGCACAATATCACAGATATTTGCCTCAGTGGGCTTGTAGTTTCCATAATATTTTTGTCATGTGTAAGTTATTAGTGGAAAGTAAAAGTCGTGACTACACACACAAGCTCTGTATCAACCAGAACAGATTGGAATCAAGATGAGGACCTTCAATGTTTCTATCTGGTCATCACTGATCGATCATCGTCTGCAAAGCGACGTAAAATCTGTCAATTCCACCACGTTGGTGAGAATGGGCTGTGACGTTAACATTAGCTTAAATAGCTTAAGCTTAGCATTATCATTTCTCATACAAATGACGTCCTTTGCAAACCGCTGCGGCGAGCTGGCGGACAAAGTTGACACAAACAACACTGCCACTATTTTGGCCTCCTGCGGTTTATAATTAGCCTTAAATTAACTTGCTAGCGTTAACTAAGAAGCAACGCAAGCTAACTGACTAACAACAGTTGCCCAATTTGACATTGCCGGCTACGCCAAAATGTACATATTGACTGATTTGGCACCTTGAGTAAAACCAAAACACAGAGTAAGCGTCTCGTATTTGGCTGATAGAGATGCTAAGTGGCTAATGCTATTCAAGAGTTCCGTATGCAGCTAGCTGTCAGGCAGGCAAGCTAAGCTACGATAACTAGCTGCGTAGCTATTCAAAGCTCTACCGTAATAAGCAACCGTTAAATGAACACACAAAACGGTTTGAACCGAACAGTTCGATCGTTATGAGCTCACCTGGTTGTCGGTTGTGTCCGTATTCACTTCCTCATCCACAGGGCCGGTGACAGGAGCCCCGGGCCCCGCGGAGAAGGCAGAAGTTTGGATCCCAACTTCACTCGAGTCCCGCTGGGCCACGACGACGACGAGGCCCGGCGGCGGTTTGGTTTAGCCCAGTGCGTCTGATCTTTCCGTGCAGGAAAATGACAAGAATATGAGTTATCCAACAAAGTATTCCCGTGTCAGTGAGGCGATTTAAAGGCGAAGTTAATCGACAGCATTCATTTTGTTGCACTTTACAAGCCTGGTTTGACGGCAGCTTTGCCCACTGCTGTCGCGCGTGAAGCTAACGGTAATCGACTAACAGCTACCGGAAGTAGTGGGATTTTGCTGATAAATTAAAATCACAAAATGTACAGCGTGGCGAAATATCCAAACGTACATATTTTGGATTTTATTTCGAAAGTCATCAACCGGGAACATATATATTTATTTGTACATACTTTACAGGTCTCAACCTCGTTGGAAGAGTCCAACAAAAACACAACCTGTGATGTCAGAGAAATGTAGGCCTATGAGTTTCCTGGATCATAAAAAAAATACTTTTGATATGGTGTATAATATGTTATTTTATATTGACATGTATTTACTCACATGGCCAATTCAGGCATTCACCATTAGAACCTTTGTATATAAAACTTTGTTGTCAAAAGATATAATTTATGCACGGAGAATTATTGTTGTTTGTTCATATTGATTAATCATTGTGTATGTCATAAGGTCGTATGTATCTGCTGCACCATCATAATTCAAAGGACTGCCACCTGCTGCTACTCATAGACTAATTGACAGGGCATTTCAAACACAGGCCAACTTCAAATGTAATAATTGATATGTAATTAACATTTAATTGTTTATATTTAAAATTAAAGATATTATCTGGAATAATGTATCGTCAATTCAATTTAAAAAAAGTTATACTATTACCTTATTGCAAGTTTTCATTTAATGTAGGCTGAAGTTGTGCAAAAAAGGTACTTTAATGTCAATATTGCCTCACTTGCCATCTGCATGTTTGGCGGTGCTCAATCCACTCCACCACAATCGTGCTTTTCTGAAGCAATGCAACAGATGCTGGGGATGATCGTCGCCAAAATACTCATTTGAATCATAGATTTGAATCGAGTGGAAATCCCCTTCGCTCCCTTTCCTCCATTGATGGGTTTTTAGCTTACTGGGACCCATATGTTGTTTACCAAAACGAGGCCAAGGGAAGGAGAGGACCACATTCAGTTTATTTCTCATGGCACACTTGAAATCTATTGCTTATCTATTGCTTATAATTCTTAGGAATTTTGTAAAACATTTTACTATTAGTTTATTCTATTTATTTGATTACATTTTATTATTTGTACATTCACATACATCTGTATTTCCCTGTAATTTAACGTTTTGATTATTTCTCTCATTGTTTTACGAAAAGCCCAAAAAAATTAATCAAAAACAAAATAATGCCTTTTCAAAATGTCGCTTTTACTCTAGAAAGAAGATATTCTTGTTTTGAAAGGAGCGATTCATTACCTCACTTCCTGTTAATGGCGCGTTCTCACAACATCAAGCTAGAGTTGAGACTGGAAGCTAACGCGAACATCTATTGTTATTATACTTCTCCAAACACGCACAGAGTGAAAACATGTCAGATACGGTAAAGTTAACACTTTAAATAGTCTCTTTTGTTTATAGTGTGAACGGAAATGAATGAGATGTACGTGTATTTTGGTGGTTGCTGCCTCGTATGGGGTTATTTAATATGCTAACTGTTAGCTCGTGTCGCCTCAGGCCCAGCAGCACTATGCTTATTTAGCTTTGCTGCTAGTTGTAAAGTTTTAGTTTATCCTTTAAAGTGCAGCTATTAAACAAGAAGCGAGACGAGCATGTTGTAACCAATATTACTGTGTTATCAGCGTTGGCAAAATCACATAATTGGTAACCTCGGGCCTGATTGTAGTGTGTGTTGTTGATTTTTTAAATTTGTTTATTTCACGTTGTTTTTTCTAGGAGGTAAAGCCATCCAGCCAAGACGGGGGAGATAAGAAAGATGGAGAATACATCAAGTTAAAAGTGATCGGTCAGGTGTGTATGGACGCAGAGATGTGTCATGCAATATTAGTTGTTGAACTATTACTTTTACCTTTACTCACAAATAGTTGATTGTATTGCAATGTAAAATGGCTGTTAAACGTTGATTTTCTGTTAAATGATGCAAAGAATATACATAGTTATGTTATTAGTATTTTATAAATGAAACGCCATATTATATGAAGTTCATAAGTTCACCTGCCATGTGTTTTTCGAGCTTTTAGTATTTGAAACAGTTTGATTAAACTGTACAAATCCCACTAAGTGATTTGGTTTAAATCACATCTCTCTTCCTCAATAATTGTGTCATTTTGCAATTGACTAAAATGTTGAATTCCTGCCTTGTTTGAACTTCCTTAATCATCCCTTTCTCTCTCTGAACCAACAGGACAGCAGTGAAATCCACTTTAAGGTGAAAATGACGACACATCTGAAGAAGCTGAAGGAGTCCTACAGCCAGAGACAGGTACGTGGAAAAACTAAAAGTTACCATCATCAACCTGAACCTACATTGATGTATTTTATGCTGCGGTAAAGCACTCTGAATGGCCTTGTGTCTGAATTGTGCTTTATAAACAAACTTGCCTTGCCTTGCCTTGCTTACTTCCATGTTACTGAATGGCAAAATGTTAGGTTCAAGGGCCATAAACAAAGCACTCGGAAATATCTGACTTTAAAGGTTGAATCAGCTATGCTATTTCAAAACAGTCTTTGTCAAAATCAGCAAATATCTACTCACCATAAGCTACCTGTCTGTACTGTGTGCACGCTGCAAATAGTCTGGAGTTTATGCACAGCCCAGGCTCTGTGAACTATTAAACGTTAATTATTTGTGTTGGTGTTTGTGTGTTTCTTCCAGGGCGTCCCAGCGAGCACGCTACGGTTTCTGTTTGAAGGACAGAGAATCGCAGACAACCAAACTCCAAAAGAGGTAAACTTCTCCCTCTTGACTCGAGCATCTCCTTGTACTTTTGCTTCGATTTTATTGATTCAGATTGTTTGAAAAAGATCCAGTGTTAATACACAGCCTAGGCTCTGTAAACAAAGGGGCCTACCGTAGCTAGTAACATGCCCGTTTAAAGAGCCTTGGCTGTGTATGAGCATTGACACTGGATTTTTTTCAGCGCACACACAGTACGGACAGGTTGCGGACCGTGAGGAGGTATTCACTGATTTTGAAAAAAATAGATTTTGACAACAAGCGTTCTCAAGTGTTATATATACATTAACAGTAAATACAATATAACAAGAATATAGTAATAAGGAAATTCTTTTGTTGACTTGTTGACTAAAAATGTATTTTCTCTCGTGTGTGTGTGTGTGTGTGTGTGTGTGTGTGTGTGTGTGTGTGTGTGTGTGTGTGTGTGTGTGTGTGTGTGTGTGTGTGTGTGTGTGTGTGTGTGTGTGTGTGTGTGTGTGTGTGTGTGTGTGTGTGTGTGTGTGTGTGTGTGCGGATCAGCTGGGGATGGAGGACGAGGACGTCATCGAAGTTTATCAAGAACAGACCGGTGGACTCTGGCATGTCTAAACCTCACGCATTTCTAAATCTTTCCTTTCCTTTTCTTTTCTTATTTTATATTTTATTTTGTATGTAAATGTATGTTACGGATTTTTGTTCAGTTTCAAACCATCTGGATCAAAACAACAACACTTATCAGGGCTTCCATGTGTGAGCGCGGGAAGGTGAACGGACTGAGATAGGATGAGAAAAAGTACATTGGATTATTGTTCTCATGTTGGTAACCAAAGCAATAGTTTTCAATAGTTTAGACAATTCCTGTTTAAAACTGGATTTTTCCCCCCCTTGTACTAACACATTGAAAACCTAGTTCGCTGGCACAACAATATATTTTTTTGACAGAGGTTAGACGTTAAAGGTGCATTGAGTGATTCTGGAGAACGCTTGTTGTCAAAATCGCTTTTTTTCAGAATCGGTGAATATGTCCTCACGATCTGCTACCTGTTTCTAATGTGTGTGCACTGAAACAAAATCCAGTTTTAATACACAGCCTAGGCTCTGTAAACGGGCAAGGTAATATCTATGGGGCATGTTGCTAGTATGAACAGGTAGCGGATCATGAGAAGATATTCACAGACTTTGACAACAAGCTTTTTCCAGAATCGCTGTCTCCACCTTTAAAGATGCAGTTATATGCACCCAAGGCAATTCATTCCACTTATTCTTGTGCTACATTCAGGGCATTCACCAGACTATATGTATAACAACTGGATTGCTGGCAGTCTCTCTGATACACTGCTAGAATACCACACACAGCAAGGAGTTTGTCAACATTTGTTTCTGTAAATTTGAATTAGCATTTACAGCCTCTGTGTGCCACATTTAAAGAACTGCACCCTCTTGAAAAATTGTAAAAACTTATGATAATAATTGACATGATACGATACGACAATGATTGAGATTTTAAACACATGTTCAAGTTGCTTTACTTGTATATTTTGTATTCAGTATTAGAGTGTGTTTGAATTATCTGCCATGTGTATCTCTAGCGTTGTATTTTATATCATATTTGAGGGATTCATTCTGTAATGACAATTCTAAATATATACCCGCTATGGAAACATTTTACTCGCTGACAGTCACACAGTATTTGACACTCGGATAATACTTTGCTTATCAGTTTGTTTGAGGAAAATGTTTGCAAATTGTCATCTGGGTGTGTGGTTTCAGCGCTTTTTTATTTTGTTTTTGTTGAAAGCTTTTCTTTTCGTTTTTGTAATTAATTCTCAATCTGTGTACTGTATGACGTTACTCAAGAAAGTTAAGATCATCAGCAGCCCAAGACTGTCGTGTAATAAATGAGTTTTCAGGATTTCAATGAGAAAACAAAGATATTTACTTGATAGAGATGCTACACTCATGAAGGATGAAATAACCAACAAAATGTCTATTGTTTATTTCACTCTTCAGTCTTCACAGATGTTCAAGGTTATAGGTGGGGTCGGCGATTCTGGAGAATGCTTGTTGTCAAAATCAGTGACTATCTCCTTACGATCCACTAACTGTCTGTGCAGTCTATGCGCTGAAAAAAATCCAGTTTTATTTCAAAGCCTAGGCTCTGTAAACTGGCAAGTTGCTAGCTAAGGTGGGCTGCCTTCCAGTTTACTGAGCCTAGGCTGTGTATTAGCACATATTAGATTTTCAGCAGACACACAGTTACAGACAGGTAGCGGATTGTGAGGAGATATTTGATTTTGACTAAAGCGTTCTTTCAGAATCGCTGACTCCACCTTTTAAAGTTGATGTTTAAACTGCACCTCTAGGAATCCAGAAGCATGTCAGCTGTTTCTACTGCCAAAATGTTCATAAATTCATAATGATAGAAGTTAGAAAGGCAACTTTAAAAAAAAAAAAAAAAAAAAATTGTGATTTGGTGATTGTCTAGTAAATTCTAATAGACTAGAGATGTGTGAGAAGGAAATGATTTAAAATGTCATTTAAAAATGTAAAATATTTTCTCAATTGGATTTTTCTCAACCTGACCAGCTGTTATCAGTCAAGGGCTCAGGTGAAGTCCACTCCCCCCAAAGGCAGGGCTGTGATTTTGAGCCATAAACACTGATCTCAGTAAAGGAATGTTGATACAGATGGTTTGAAACTCTGGAGATGAGCTTTTTGCTTTTTTTGAATAAAATATTTAAGAAAAAAAGTGTTTTTGTGTATTTTATACATACGTATGTAATTTCTTGTAAATGTTTGAATGTTGGAACATAATATTATACAATATTTCAGTGCTAAACATCCTAATGAGCAATTTGTGTCCACATAGTGAATGTTTTACTTGAAATCGGGAAGCAAAATGCACATTACGTATTCAAATTTAAATTATTGACACATTAGAACACAGCAGTTAATACAGCAATACAACTTTACATTATATTCTATTTTTACATGTAGTTTAAACAGTTTGTTCCTTACTTTGATAGAAGTTTTTGTAAACATATTTTTTCTTTTCTTTTGAAGCTCTTCTCTCTCATTTTAAAGGCATCATTTTAGGCGCTGCGTGATGTAGTGGTTAGATTAGAGCGTGTACAATAGACCCTCAGTCCTCTTCGCAGCAGTCCCGGGTTAGAATCCAGCCCGGGTCGTTCTCTGCATGTCATTCCCCTCTCTGCCCCATTTAATCTCTGTTCTCCACACTATCTAATAAAGCATGGAATAATACCAAAAAATAATTTATAAAAAGGAGTTATTCGGACAAGTAAAAAGGTGTTACTCGGATAAGTTTCCTCTGGTTCCAAGTACAAGAGTCATCCCCAAACAAACTGATCACAAGTGTTCATGAGACTCAAACGCTGGGTTATCATTCCCCGCAAAGCTCACAGTAACAGAATATTTGGGTATTGACGTGTCCGTGTGCCCCTCTCTCTCTTTGGGCACTGGTAACTTGTATTTACAATAAAGAATCCCAGATGCAATCATTAAGGCCGTGCCCGCAATCCCAACCCCTATGCCACACCCCACATGCTGAGAATCAGGGGCAGGGGGCATTTTAAACTCTGGGGGGAAATGTATCGTTTGATTTGTCACCACTGAACTTATGTTCCATGCTAGAGGTATTAGTGACATCACAGAGGCCAACAGACATAGTGCACCGGTGATGGAGAATGTCAAACGTATCGGTGTGTTTTTGTCCATCCCAAAGTAGACGTTCCTCAAAGCGTAAACTCCGCCAGCGTTGCCACAAAGACCCACAAGCAAAGACAGGAGCATGAGAACCTGAGCTGCTACGATCTCAGGTGGCACAAAGGCCTCGGTCAAACTGATGTACCTGCAGAAATGGTGGAGGAAGAAGTATTTAGATAGTAAAAGTATAAGTGCTAATACCAAACTATAAAAACACTCTGGTACAAGTAAAAGTGCATGAAATGTTATCTAAGTAAAAGTATGTTAATCAGGAAAACTGTATTTAAAGCTTTAGTGTGTAACTTCGGTTCCGCACCATGAGGAATTCAGAGTAATTTCAACAACACTGTCGGTGCATCTACATGAGGTAAGCTTTGGGTGATAGCGCATGGATTTTATACCTTCTGCTGTACGTCTAGGTTTCTTCTTAGCAGTAGAATCAACAACTGAAACATGGCTTGAATGTGACCGACATTCATTTATATGAAAAAGTTACTCACTATAGCTTTAAGTACAGCACTTGGGTATATCAGGGTCAGGGTCAGGGTAAACTTTATTGTCCTGTTAAGGAAATTTGTCTTGGGCATTGTGCTACATTTTGCTTAACCAGTAGACAACAACAATATGACACAGTAAAAACACAGTAAAACCTACAATATATACTTAGTCACTTTCAACCACTGACCTGCAGTGCATGACTATAAAGCCCGGGGTCACGTCTGTGTGGCTGTTAAAGCAGGCCCTCCATATGCCGACCCAGGCCAGTCCTGAGCTGATCTCCTCACTGTCAGACACCTGCCAGACCCTCCACTGGATGAGCCCCATGGCCATGGCGGTGAGCGTCCATCCCACGCAGCCCAGCCACAGGGCACCGAGCTGGGCATTGGCCGTGTGGGCGAGGTAGGGCATAGCACTGGAGCAACAATCAGCTGAGCAAGACAATCCCAATACCAACCAAACTGGGCATCTTCAGGAGATTACAGGTAGGTGGAAGATGTCCCCTCTTATCTTTAATGTTGTAATTTAAAGCCCCT
The DNA here is from genome assembly GCF_949987685.1 of Ammodytes marinus. Lineage (NCBI taxonomy): Eukaryota > Metazoa > Chordata > Actinopteri > Uranoscopiformes > Ammodytidae > Ammodytes > Ammodytes marinus. The sequence goes on from NC_137228.1 coordinate 14,208,799, forward strand.
GTAAAACCTAATCCACAAAATCCTTCTATGTAATTAGGGGAGTAAGTTGTATGACAGTAAGCATCTCAAAAGACAAGCACCTACAAAAACACAGAGACAGGTGTATATAGATTAAAACAGAACATCTATTCAATGTAGAATCACTCACTCAAAGATGTTAAAGCAAGACACTGCAGGTGAATAGGGAAACAATTTTACCCTTTACATATCATCATGAAACTTTGCAAGTTGATAACTGACATTAAAACAACAATTATTTGTATTACAATTTTTGGAAAAATGTATGAATAAATATGAAACTTTGGCAATATCTAACTAACTATGTGGAATTAGCATCTCTTCAAAAATCTTAAAATCTAAATGTTGGATGAAGCCAGAGTTAAAATCCTTAATTAATGTTATAAACATATTCGATTCCAAAGTGTATTGGTATCATCATGTTAGTATCAATCTATGGTAACAATAACAAATAATTGTTGACTTCACTTTAACATGTTAACATGTTTAACATTACTTTATTGCGACCACACAAGACTAACTTTCTGATATTTTCCTGTGCCAAACAACTCAAGAATTACTTTATTGATCACTTTATTTTTTACAATGTCTTTAAAAAATATGTGATGTATGGAAATTATTCCTATCATTATCATTTCTCCAGATCATGTTATGACAAAACCCTATTCAAAAGCATCAGAAAAGTCACATGCTATTCTTTTTCTTTCTAGATTTATAATTTTCAAATAAAGCAATGTAAAATACAATGATAAATCAAGTAGCCTATCTTTCTGTTGTTCAAAAAACACATCACATAAGATCAAAGCATGTGTAAATTACACAGTATATATACATGTGTAAGTGCATATGTATATATACTGTATATTCAATACATAACAGCCAAAAATTGTTAAATCAAATTCTTAATTTTGTCATTTACCTGTGATTTATTTTTCTTAAGCACCTGGTCGCCGCCGTCTTTATACTCTGAGGGCAGAAAAGCAACTGATATGATTATGATTCAGACACAGAGCAACACTTCCTCATCTGTCTACCATCGAGCTAGTCAATGATTGACAGTTTACAGGCTCATGGAAACTTGGAAAGGCATAATATATGTTGTGGTAATTCTGGTTTTATGTGTAGGCCTACCATATAATTTCAACTCTTTACTTTCTTTTTTGACCACGTTTTACATCATCATATACAAACTTTAATTCTTCTAGGATCCTTTCAACATTAATAAATAAATGTGGAAACGGTCTTTAATTTGGGAATATCAGAGAGATTAGTAGGTTTTTTTGTTATTTCTTGCAAAAATGTCATATTCTCATAGGGACAGATAAACTGTGCAACGTGGGAAAGACGATAAAACAAAATAAAAGTAACATTAAAAAACTAAATTTGCAATATTATCTTAAAGAGCATCTTTTTTTAAATCTAAAATAACCTTTCTTCTAGTACATTTAAGGAACAAACATTTTTCTTTCTAGCACTGGTCAATTTTGAGATTTTTGTTTATTTAGCTTCCATAACATATCTTCTTTCATAAATAATAGGTCCAAAATGTACATTAAAGTGTTTATTTGACTATCCTTGTATGTTTGCATCTGTATATTTCTCTTGTACAACCATCTTTAACGGACATTATCTCAACATTACTTTGAACCAACAATCTCAGCTTTTAAAGGAGTTAGATCAACTAGACTTCCCATAATCATTCTTAAAACTATTATGAAGGATATTTTAGTAAGCCTCTGCATTCATCAAGTTCAACTTAAGGGCAAAGCCATAGTTGAGTAAGATGAACTTGGGATAAAAATGTAGAGTATGTGACAACGTTTTGTGTGGTGAAGGTGGGGTCGGAGAGGGGATTGGCAGGGAAAAGGACCTTGATTTTCGCTCCAAACGATAAACGAAACACTACACTGAAAATAAAACTGGATCTGTTATGTAACTTGTGCAGTAAAAGTCCAAAATGGTGCTTAAAGGTGAAGTCAGTGATTCTGGAGAACAATTGCTGCTAAAATCAGTGAATATCTCCTCATGATCTGCTACCTGTCCATACTGTGTGTGCGCTAGAAGGAAATCTAGTGTTTATACACAGTCTAGACTCTGTAAACTGGCATGTAACATGCCAGTTTACAGAGTCTAGGCTGTGTATCAACCATGCTATCAACACTGTACAGACACACAATACTGACAGGTAGCAGATCGTGAGGAGATATTCACTGATTTTGACAAAGTGATTTTGCAACAAGCTTTCTCCAGAATCACTGACTCCACCTTTAATGCTGGATAACTTCCCAGCACAGGGCTGTTAAAGTGTCAGACAATAGTAAACGGTAAATGGTCCTCTTTACTACGTGAATCACCAAGTTGAGAAACAGTTGATAATAATACGTCATCAGAGATCGTAAACAACAGGAAACGTCTGTACTTCTGCACTTTTCATGACATATTTTACATGATTACAAAATTCTTGGTTCGAATATGAATTTGAAGAAGCTGGAAATTGAATAAAGAAAAACAGGCCTGAGTGCGTTTAGTTCAAAAGTCTGTGTCTGTTAATACTAAGAAATACAAGTTACTTTCATTGATGTGAATGCTGTTGATCGCCTCTGTATAGTTTTGTCAGAAGATTATTTTATATTTATTTTACACCCGGCTGAACTTCACCCACACTGCTGGTTATCAGATCATTCTGACCCAACCCCTCCTCACCAAAGCAAACACAATAAACTGTTTCAAAGGTCTCATCATGGGATCAGTCCGATACATAAACTGATTATAAACTGAAGGCCTGGATTTATATTTTTACTGTTCTTTCTTGTATAATATAACAATTTTCATGTCAATATTTAACACAAATCAGACTGAAAAGCCTCTAAAAACAGAAACCTAAAAGTTGTTCAGGTAAACCTCACACACGCCAATAGTCTTACTGTACCGTAGATTGTGGGCATATTCATTTGACAATAGAAAATAGGAAAGTAAAAATGCAAATAAAATTATTAAAATGTTTAATTTTCTGTATTTCAGGTGCATATAACTTTCCAAATGTCATGGCTTTAAGACAGTTATTCCTAGAAAACACTTTGCACTTGATTTCAAGGAAAATGCTACAACTATTTTATCTGCAATTTGTTTCTAGGGCTTCTTGACATAATTACTTGAAAAGAAATTGGTGCTTGGTGTTTTGTTCCAGTAAAATTTCATAATACAAAGGAAAAGTCATTTAAGGATTTCTCAGCATGATCATTTTATTGCTTTGCAAGTTGTTGAAGGCGTGCAGTGCATACTGATGTGTGTATGGTGTTCACAGTGTTGAGGAGGCTACAGTAGGCAAGTATTTGAATAAATATATAAGCAGAAAGTCCCGTGAAGGGGCCACACCAGAGAGTTAAAGATGGAGTCAGTGATTCTGTAGAACGCTTGTTGTCAAAATAAATGTTGTCCAAATCACAGAAAATCTCCTCATGATTCGCTGTATGTATGCTGAAAATAAATATGGTGTTATACACTGCCTAGGCTCTGTAAACCGGTATGTAGACAAAGGGCCCACCGTAGCTAGCAACATGCCCGTTTTTCAGCACAAACACAGTACTGACAGGTGGCAGATCAAGAGGAGATATTCACTGATTTTAACAAAATGAGATTATTACAACAAGCATTCTCCAGAATCGCTGGATCCGCCTTTAACTACCAGTTTGGACCTGCTGTGCCTCAGTCCTTTAAATGACTGAAAAAGTAGAAAACGACATTCGGTTGTCATGACACCGTCCCCAAAGTGTGAATGAAAAAACCATCCTAGGAATATAAACACTGTGTTATTATCGTATAGAAAACAAGTAGGAGCAACGTGTGAACTGCTGGAGCAAATCAGCATTGTCTAGGAGAATATAGTCAATTTATCAAATTCACCTCTTATTCTGGCATGAATTAAAGAGTTGCACTTCAAAATGAGATATTCGCCACACGTCAAAGTGGCATCAACCTTTCCTAGAATATATACTACAAAAATAAAGAAATAAAAGCACGAAAGACAACTTAATATCATAGTTGACAAGATTATAACACTTGGATTGTAACCTAAAACAGTTTTATAGCATTTTGGAATCAAACAATCGGAATTTCATTTCATTAGAAATTAGAAAACAAAAAGTATGTCATGAGTGAAGATAACTTATTAATTCTCCATACAAGTCTGCAGAAAGCCTACAATAAATTACTATAATAACATAACTTTAAAATATACACACACACGTTATGATAATTACAAACGTTTAGAGCGAGATAGCAAGCTTGTGAAGTAGCTTAAATACGACAATTCAGAAACACAAATAATTGTTTGCGTAGAGACGACGTAATAGTAGAAACGACCAAAGTTATGTGTTTACATATTGGTACAGAACATGATTTGGTCTGTTTTGAAGCCGTCACTTCCCCATCTTAATGTTTAGGGGGCGTCCAGGTGCAAATATATACAAGGGGTTCAAATAAATATTATTCTAATTTAAGTAATAAAAAGTTTCTGGAGAATGAAGGCTCAACTCGAGTCACAGCAGGTAAGAATGACTCCAATAGTGACGTAATTTGATAGAAATAGAATGTATTAAGTGTGTTTGATACTGCATACTTTATATAATGAGATGTACCTATTATATCAGTAAATCATTCTAATAGAAAGTTAGAATATTGTTGAGACGGCTGTCAGCTCCCACTCTCTTGTTCAAATGTACTTGTCATTTTCAAACAACTCAGAAAATCAAGCAAAAGAATAAATCAGTTAACACCTTGCAAAGAGGCGTATTCCCCATCTTGCTCTTTAAGTCTCCCTTCCTATTTATCTCTATATATTTTCTGTACAATGGCCATTTACGTTACACTCAGTAATGTTATCAGTTAATTATATGTGGCGACACAATGTCTCTGTTTTCTTGTGCAAATTCATTGTGAACAAAACAAAAAGAAGCCTTTGTTATGTACCCACTTATTAGTGTAGTTGGACATATTTTAGCTCCTAATTTCGTTCGTTAGGCTCATTGATTCTTATTGAACTATTTGGTCAAAAATGGGCAAAATTACAATACCACCGGACCGGTATGAAAAAGAGCCATGAATGAGTCTGTGATTATTGAGAATGCTTGTTGTCAAAATCACTTGTCAAAATCGGTGAATACACTCTGTAAACAGGCATGTTGTTGGTAGCTACTTTGGGTCCCCCTTTGTTCACATACCGTTTGTTTACATGCCCGCTTACAGAGCCTAAGATGTGCATTAGCATCAGATTATTTTTTCAGATCACAGAGTACATACAGGGAACAGATTTTGAGGAGATATTCACTGATTTTGACAAAAAAGTGATTTTTACAACACACATTCTCCAGGATTGCTTGCTCCAACTTTAACAATGACATTAATATTAAAGTGCTACACATAGCATAGCACCCTCAAATGTAGAAACTGCGCCCCAGCTCCTAGATGCCTCAGCCTTGATGCAGTATCAATGCAAAAAGGTTATTTTAGTCTAACGTGATAAATTAAATTAAATGTTCTTGTACAGTACAGCCTAGTATTAAATACAATGTACTTAAACCTAATACTAGTCTAGTCATACAAGAGCATTCAGGTTAACTGATTCACAAAGACTATGGTATAAACTACACTATCAGAAAAGCAGCCTTTGATCCAGAGGCAAACTGTCCACCAGGCACTTGAGCTGCTCCTCTCCCAGCTTGATTTTATCTTCTAGTTTACGTTGTTCTATGATTAGCGCTGATTTCATCTTTACAAAATGGCGGTAATCGTCCAGGCTCTCAGGATCGAGATGAGACGCCATGATTCCTGAAACCAAACGCTCCCGACGGTCCAGGTTTTCCTTCAGCTCTTTGGCATCTTCATGTTGTCGCATCAACAGCTTACGCTTCTCTGTCAGGGTTCGCTGAGGGAGGGCAGATAGTCAATCAATCAATCAATCAATCAATCAATCAATCAATCAATCAATCAATCAATGTATTTATACTGTTTAGCAACTTAAAAAAAAATCAGATGTAGTTCAAAGTGCTTTATATTGAAAATAGGAAGAAAGTAAAGATGGATGCGGAGACCAATGCACGCTTAGCAATAAAATATGAGTAGTTAACATTGGAAAAAACGATAATGATAAAATACCTGCTGTGATGTTTGAGTGTGAAAAAGGCCATATCACACAGAAAAATATACAGTTTCTAAAATACCTATTGTTATGTACAGGGAGCACAGTCACCGTTGCTCGTTGGCTGCCATCTACTGGTGTAACTGAGAATTCTGGCTTTTGGAAATAAACTAGACCATGTCCGCCATGCACAATGTCATCACCTGGGGCCTCATTTATAAAGCTTTGCGTGGGATTCACGTGGAAGCTGGCGTACGGAAGAAATGTAGGATGTACGTGCGAACAAAAATATTCGGATTTATAAAACAGTGCGCACTCACGTCCTACGCCTGTTTCCCTTTATAAATCACAATCAACTCTAAATGTGGCGCAGCCTTTGCGGGCTTCACGTACCGCCCATATTTACCCATACATAGTCATCGACACGCCCGAATTAATATCATTTACTGAGTGCATGAAGGCGGTAGTGGCAATCGCCGACTGAAAGGGAAATGGAAAAATAGACTCCACACGGTGTGGATCACTGCGGTCACCCCGAAGTACCCGTTGGAGAAGTGGCGACCAGGGAAAATATAGTTTGGTGGCAGTGTGAGCGTAAAGGCGTCAGAGTGCAGCCTGTGGCGATCTCTGTGAACGCTGTGGCCGAAATAAAAAGAAGTGATCCGACATAAAAGTGGACGCAAAAAAGTGCATATCCTCACACAACAGTGTTTGTGCCACGAGCGGGGGGCACTGAGACCCCCCATGAGATACAGATTCGGAGAATTCATCCCGGGGCAGTGGCAGGCGGCGGAGGGTTAATAATAAACTTCACAGTCCCTTTCAAAACACAATTGCGACGTGCTTAAACACAAAGAAAAACACATAAAACGGACTAAAAGCCGTGAAAAAAATCACAGTAGCCTATGTGATGTACAGTAGGCTTATCATTAGTGTATGAAAAGGTGCACTCCTGTCTGCCTGACTCAGGCATCGAGAACAGCGTCAGTGTAAAAGTAATAGGCTGTATTTCCACCTCAATATTATCAGAATTAATTCCACAACATGCAGATAGGTTATTCTTTAATAACTGCAGAGCTTATTCGAACGTTGCTGTTTTGTTTTTATTTGCACTCATATATCTCCGTTTGTAGGCTATTTAAGATCCTAATTCGTTTTGTTTTTGTTGGTATCACTCCATGGAAAAATCCGTGGAGGCATTTGTTCATTAGTTGTAAGAATGGCTTCATCCGTTTTGCAAAGGAACTCCCTATATGATAGACCTACATGGCTTATAATAGGCCTATATCTGGATTAATTTTACACAAACACATTCGTTCTCGCACTTCATACATGTGCCGACGGAGTCGCCGTTTCTCCTTTCTCCACTTTCTGTGCGTACGCATGGGTCAGAGCTTGCGTGGAGGACCGCACATCTCCCGTCAAGTTTGCTTTTTATAAATCCCAATATTTGCTTAGAAATTGGCGTGCGCCCTCTTCTGGGCGTACGCAAGCTTTATAAATGAGGCCCCTGATGTTTACGTTGTATAACTATCCTACATAAATCAAATGGTAATACATGATACCCGTGTATGTGTGAACATGTCCCAGGGCAGTTACTTTCTCCTCTGGCAGGCTGTTCTAGCAGTACTAGTATAAGACTATGTATTTAATTTAATTTAGATGTTTTATTTAAATGTTTTATTTCTCATTCGCTTTTCTAATGTGTATTCTTTACTTGATGTATTTTAATCTTGCCCCTGTAAAGCACTTTGAATGGCTTTATTTGCGTCTAAATTGTGCTATATAAATAAACTTGCCTTGCCTTCTCGTCCGGTAGGTTGTTCTAGCAGTACTAGTAGTATTAGTTAGTATTAGGCTGTTACCTTCTCCTCTGTATTAGGCTGTTACCTTCTCCTCTGTATTAGGCTGTTACCTTCTCCTCTGTTCTATCAGTTCTGTTATAGTATTAGCCATTAGACGGTTACCTTCTCCTCTGGTGGGGCGTCCTCCTCCAGCCCGTTCAGAGCATTCTCCACGCGGGCCAGACGTCCTGACAGTGACAGCAGCAGACTCACCACCTTGTCCAAGTCGCCCACAAACATCCTGAACTTCTCCAGCTGGTTGGGCCGACAGCGCCGTGCCACCGTGCCTTCCACCGCGCGGCCCAGAGAGTCATTATCCTCCACGTCATCCAACAGACTGAACCGAGCCTCACGCAACACATCCAGCTTCCTCGCTAGGCTGCTGATCAGCTGTTGCTAAGGAGAATATGAAGAAGACAAATGGTATGGCATGTTTATAGAGCGTTAAAAGGTGGAGTCAGTGATTATGTCTTTTTAACACCAGATTTCTTTTTCAGCACACACACACACAGTACAGATAGGAAGCAGATCGTTAGAGATATTCACTGATTTTGACAAATTGATTTTGACAACAAGCGCTCTCCACCTTTAAGACAAGAGGGGAGGAACAAAAAACTACAGAAGATAATATTACATGCTGTTTATGGGGGGTGTCACAATCTCGATTGTAAAGTCAGGAAATTAATCAAATGAAGTCACCTTCAAAATGTAAGATGGAATCAACGACTCCACCTTAAAAGGTACAGTGTTTAACATTGGAATATGTAGACGCATCCAGATTGCAATGCTCCCTTTGTTACCCCTCCCTTTAGAATAATTACAGAAGCTACAGTGGCCTTCAAGGACAAGAGGCAAGTTACTAAAGTTTGCATCCTCCACCACTGCCTCAAGTCTTTCCACAATATCAAGTGATGAGGTAAAGGTTATTTATTCAATAGTACTTTTTCTTCTTTGTCTTTTCCCCATTTCCCAAGGATGCACACTATATATAAAAACTTGTATGGCCGTTAAGTTTGTCTGTTCTGGGCTACTGTAGAAACATGGCAGAGGACATTTTTTTTTACCTTTTTACTGGCGAGGTCGATGTCTAGTTCGTCCTCAGAGTCTTGGTCGTCTAGTTGCTGCTTCATGTCTTTCATCTTGATGAGCAGTTCAGCTTTAGGAGCCGACGTGTTGTAGTAGGAAGAGCTGGGGACCAGGGAGGCTGCTGCTGATACATCCTCCTCCTCTTTCCTAACACACACACACACACACACACACACACACACACACACACACACACACACACACACACACACACACACACACACACACACACACACACACACACACACACACACACACACACACACACACACACAGTTAAACACACACAGTTAAACACACACACAGGTAAACACACACACACAGACAGACGTACAGACACACAGACAGACACACACGCTTTAAAACAAATTTTCAGTTTCAAAAGCTTTGAAAATCACACCAATGTTTAGGAAATACTGAGTGATTCTGCATTGTTGTACTCAAAATGTTTCACACCTTCAACTTAATGTATTCACTGATTTGTATTATTTAAGACAAATTAAAGCAGTTTCCCAAAATGCGTTTAATGGCATTTGCTATGATTATCAATAAGGGAAGGGAGACAGTTTGAAATATTACTGACGACAGGATTTTTTATCTGCTTATGCAACGTTCACATGAAAATTGTCTACACTTTAAAAACAAGCAGCTATGGAGCAGGTCAACCTTCCAGTAGTTTTGAGTGGAGGAGATCACTGTAATAAAACATTTGTCCACCAGAAGGCAGGCTGTATGAAGCTTGAATAGGCTGGACTAGAAAACTACTTCTTCATCTTCCAACAGGTGCATTTCCCCAGGTCTCCCACTATGTATAAAAATGTGCAAGGACGTTTAAGTTTGTTTTCAAGAGAATATACATCAAGTAAAACATACCGATGAATATTATATTACATTTCTACCAAGTCTGTTCTGTAAAACGGCAATACACTCTACATACTGCACCTTTAAAAGCTGCAAAAGTTAAAGGATGGGTTAAGGTTAGGGGTAAGGGCAGAAAAATCACTTAAAATCAGTTCAAATGCAATCAATAATTGCACACTTAAAGTGTCTTACCTGTCTATGCTCCTGGAGCCGACTGAGGCCCTCCTGCGCTGCTGTGTCCCCTCCAGAACCTGCTCCTCTGTGGGGAACAGTCCCTCCATCAGGTCCATGGTCGTCATTCTGCCGCTCTGATCCAAAATGTCCGCCAGCGACTTGTCTTTACCCATAATGCATCTGGCCAGCTCCTCTCTCTTGGTGTCTTCCTCACACACCGACTCCTGGACTGAAACCAAATCCTGGGAAGCTTGTCGTGTGAATGCGCTAAAGAGGGATGAGTTGGGGCGATCTGTGGGGCTCAGAGAGGGAATGTGGGGCAACAGATCCAAAATGGCGGTGTCTGTGTTCTGAGGCAGGTAGGCCCGCCCCTCTCGCTCCACGCCGCTCTCTGATTGGATGATCTTAACGGGGACTTTCCTCACAGGACTGGAAACATCCATATCAGCGGGAGGATTCAAATCATTATCTGACCTGGAAGGGAAAGAGATCACAATATTAAAACAGGCATTTTCAAGTTTGGCAATATCTAACTAACTGTTTATGAATTTGCATCTCTTCATTAAACTAAAATCTAGATGTTGGATAAAGCAAAATTTTTACAACATATTAAAAATGCTTAGAATCTAAATGTAACACAAATCAGACAATCAACAACATATGAACAAATCCTTCTGTAATAACCTTCATAATAGTGTTAAAAATGATTGTGGAATGTTGAAAGTATTAAAAAAAAACTTATGTTGAGATAATAGCTATTAAAGATTGTTGTATAGGAGAAATATACAGACGCAAAAAGACACGTTTTAGTCAAATACACGTTTTTGCCTTGTCTCCTTAAAGTACACAACCATCATAAGAAGGAAAACAAATGAATAGTATTGGAACTATTATCATTATTTTGAATAAACATTGGAGCTACACAGTTAACCGTTTTCTAATTAAAGGACGGATCGTACAGTAGAACTGCCATGGAAACCAAAGGTCACAAACAGTCAAGTGGCTTTAACAAAATTACAGCCTCCAGTTCCATTTGTCTGAGGCTGCAGAGCAAATTCACTACAAGGACAATCAAACTCTCATCTTCCCTCTGTGGGCACACTGCTGCATTTTAGGCATTTTCTCCAGCTGACAGAAGCATCAACAATTTCTACAAGCTTTTTGTTTTGTTTTAGATGTTTAGTGAGTTGCATGATAGTAAAGCATCTGAAATATTATATTTTTATCATATTTATCAATCCAAATGAAATATATTGTAATTTAAGTTTGATATACTTTACAGACATTTGGTTAAGATGAGGCAGGCTATGCTCTGGTTCTTATAACACATTAAGTATTTCCAACCAGTTGCCCCCTTGAACGTACTATAGAAACAATAGCTGTTGTCATTGAGACTGTTTGATACGGCCACGCCCACACAGTCCTGTCAAACTTAGCTTTTTTTTAGCTTAAGTTTTATAATATTTATGAACATTTATTTTCAATCAGATTTTTGCAAAAGCTTATTGACACACCCAACTTTTATATCATGAATTGATTTTCACTATTTTAGATTTTAGACCAGGTTTCCAGGGAAATAAAGTCTAAGTATAAGCATAATCATCTTTCTTTCTAGATCATTGTCTAACCATCACCATGTTTGTTGTTTAACTTGCGTACTTACAGCTGTTAGGTAAACAAGCCCTTACATAATGATGGTGGGTGAGGAGACCTGAAGCCCTTTGCCTAAGCTGCTTACCTGAGCGGTGAGTCATTCTGCACGGACACGGCCGGCGGTCTGTCCGTCAGTCTCTGAGGTGCAAACTGTGGCGAGGGGGACCGCGAGGGGTCGGCAGGGACAGTCAAAGCGGACCTCCCCTCCTTTTCCTTTTCTACACCTCCACTGCTCGTGTCTGCCCCGGGGCTAGCGCTAGTGGACAAGCCCGCGTTTGTAGCATGATTCTGGGTGTCTGTGTTTGAGCTGGACACAGGCTGAAATGCTGGTGCGTCTGCCCCAGCGACGGAGAGGAATTCCTGGGAGGAGGATGTGGTTTTTGGGCCTATATGGGGCTTGGGCGGTGGTGGTGGTGGTGGCAAGAGGCCCTTGGTTAGTGGAAGAAGCTGGGATGGGTTGGGGCTACTGAGGCGATGAGGTGTGGGTGTGTGGGAGGGGTTGGCAGTGTCTGGTTTGGGCGTTTGGTCAGCCAGGCCTGGGACACACAAGCCCTCATATTTTGGGACAGAAAGGCCCGACTGTGGGCTGTGGTGGTCGGCCGGGTATTGCAGCGTCATGCTCTCTGTTGATTCTCTAGAAGGTCACAATAAAAACAAATTTCATTAATACATGAGGTTTATTTTACATTCTTTACAAAGTAGGTCAAATAATACAATTAGTATTAAAGGTGTAGTAAGTGATCCTGGACAATGTCAGTGAATATCTCCTCACGATCCACTAACTGTACAGTGTGTGCTGCAAAAAATCCAGTGTTAATACACAGCCTAGGCTCTATAAACAGGCATGTTGCTAGCGATGGTGGCCCCCCCCCCCCCCCCTTTTTTTTTACATCCCCTTTGTTTACATGGTCGTTTACAGAGCCTAGTTTGTGTATTAATAATACTGGATTTTTTTCAGCGCAAAAGCGATTTTGATAAATTTGGTTAAGGGTTGATATAAAACAAAACTGCACAAATCACCTCAAACTTAAGTTCCTTCCTCTTTGGTTTTCGTAATCTCATGAACAACACCACTCACTATAAAGTTGCATGAAATGACTCAAGAGAGAAAGAATTGCGCAACACTTCAGCTAAGATATCTCAGTCTAAGGTCTGTTGACACTTGGATGTCGAATTTCCTGTTAGGTGTGTTTGTCCTACTTACAAAAGGAGAAAATGCTGTGGATTCATTTCACCATTTATCCAAGAAATTGATCATGTACGTAACAGATAAGTGTTCATTTTCAACAGATAAAATTATACACTCGTCAGTCTCGACCTATCGTAAATCCTATGCAATTGCACAGAGACTTTTGTAAATCTGGGTGTGGTTTACTACAAGAGATAGTGTTCACATTAGCAGGAGCTAGATACCTTTGGGAACAGATCTAGTGCGACAGAAATATATATTTTTCTTTTCAGCTCCTGAAACTTGACATGAGAAACTGAACCTCGCTCTTTATCTGTCCTGAAACTCACCGCTAAAATACTTTGCACATTAACACCAAACTTCACAAGAATTGTTTCGGGGCGGATTTTCCAGAGCAATCGACAGGTCAGTGGAACATTCAGACACTGATGGATGGATCAACTGACTTTTGTTTGACTTGACAAACACTGTGACATTCTGGAACCCTTCAGACGTTTATGTATTAGACTGGAAGCGAATAAATAACTGCTTCTACTTTTGTCTTTATATGTATACAAAATTTGAAATGTTATTCTCATTCATATTATAAATCCTCACCTGGAGGTGCTTAGCTGGCTGTAAGGGTCTCGCCATGGTGATGGAATATTCTGCAAAAGAAAGGTAAAGGGATTTTAGCAAAACTCTGAAAAATCAATGCAAATCATATTAAAAAGGGGGAGTCAGTGATTCTGGAGAACGCTTGTTGTAATAATGAATATCTCCTGACAATCTGCTACCTTTCTGTACTGTGTGTGCCTTGAAATACACAGCCTAGGCTCTGTAAAAGGGTAAGTTGCAAGCGCTGACATAAAATTGGACTAATCTAACTCATAAATACCTATTATTAATAAAACATATAATTCACATATCAGGGTTTCTCACATGAGCGTAGAAGTCTGCAGAGGGAGAGGACCTGGATCTCTCGTGGATGCAAACAGCTTTCTCTTCTGGCTCTGTGTCCAAGATATTCTCCGCCGAGTAATACTTCCCTACCGCCTTAACCTCCGATGATTTCTTCTGCTTGTTCCACGTGGCCTGATACTCAGCGAAAGTCCCAAGTCGCTGCTGCTCTAGTGAGACCTGTTTATCTCCAGGGTCTGTGGACACTAGAGGAGATATTTCTTTGGATTTGACCAAAATCTCACCCGGGTCTGTGTTCACGTTCGTACCCCCCTGACTTGACTTAAGCACGGGCCTTGAAAAAGCTGGTTTTGCTTCAAAAAACTTCCTCCGCTCTCCGAACGACCCTGTAGTTTGCGACTCCCCCTCCACACCCACTTTGTCTATCTTGTCCGGCTCTGAGAATGAGTGCGTCCTCTTGGGCAGCGGTAAGCGTTTACGTCCCCTAACCCTTCCGTTGGCGGTTTTAACTAGCGTTGCTTCTGGAACAAGCCTTCCCAGATCTCGTCTTTGGAACGAAGTCGCTTGTAGGACCCTTGCTTGTGCCTCTTTCAAGTTATCCTTATAGGTGTTTGAGTAGGACACATCGGGAGATTTAGAAGTGTCTATGGACCTCCATTCTTCTATCTCATCCTCCTCGACGTCGCATGTGAGCGTTGCAGCGCTGCGGCTCTTCTGCAGCTGCGCTCGTTTCTCTTGAATCTCATTGCGAAGCGTCGTAGCGTAACGATCGCTGCGTCGATTACATTTTACACCAACACCGAGGGCGGCCATGTTTTCTGCAGAATCATGTGTTGACATCATGGCAGCCTTGTTCATTGCTGCTGCTTGTTGTTGTTGTTGTTGTTGTTGTTGTTGTTGTTGTTGTTGCCTCTCAGCCAAAGTCCTACTCTCCTGGGCCAGCGAGTGGAGAAGTGGAGTTTTCAGTGGGGATATGCGGTGGTCTTCTTGAAGCAGCCATGGGTCTTTTTGCCTTGGAATACTACTAGCCTTATGATCCGTACTTTGATGTATTGGGAAATTTCTTTTCACATCATTAGAATGTACCTCACCTCTCTTGGCAGCATTCTCTAAGCTGCGGGTTCGTTGATCGTAATGTAGACCGGGATTTCCCGGATGGGACTGACCATTCCGCTCCTTATTTTCACTGAAAGGCACCTGGGACTGAGGTAGGCTGTGCTTTGCTTTCAAAAAAGAACTTTGAAAACCTGGTGGTTCATTGCTGTTAGCTTTGCCTAGCCTAGCCTGGGGATCTGAATGAACTGAATGCTTTCCCATCAGGCTGTATTGTCTGTTGTGCCCTCCGGTCGCAGCACAACTTGCCACGGACGTTGTGGAGTGCCGGGCGTGTTTGCGGCTAAAGGCGTTAGTGGGTAAATCCTGGAGGCTGCGATAGTAATTTCCTACGCTCTGAACCTTGGTGGGAGGAGCCGACTTCTTGTGCAGGTAGAGCGGGCTTTCGTCGCTGTACTGCCTCTGGTGGTCCGCTATTTGGGTTTGAGGTGATTGTCTCACGTCAATACTAGACAGGGAGAATAGCTTGTTTGGGTGAACCTTGTTGTGGTTAAGGTCAGCTGCTGTATTGGGATGAAGGAAGTCTTTGGTGGGTAAGGGGTTAAGTCTACGTCTGGCCTCAGAGGTGGTTTTATCCTGGTGAGATCTCAGTCCATTATTATGGTCGTTATTTTCCGCCAGTTTTTCAGCAGACTTGCCGTGGATCTTTGCTTGCCCTTCGGAGTACGGGAAAACCTTTGTGGTGGCAAAACTGTCCCCGCGCAGTTGAGAAGAAGGAGGGGGTGGAGGAGATTGGGATTTTTTGTTTTCTGGTACCTGCCAAAGTGGGTTAACGCCAGGTCTACCTACAACAGACCCACGTGAAGAAGGCTGCTCCTCCCAGCCACCACCACCCAGCATTGACTGCAGGTATCTGGGCCGTTCGACTTCACTTTGAAGCCCCTTGAAGAAAATGTTTTCAGTGCTTGTGCCTTTCCTACTGCATGTGCTCTGGTCGTGAACGGGAGGGCTGGAGCCAGTGGAGAAACAGCTAAACCCTGTAGAGTCTTTTTTGCCTATTGGTTCGGCCGTGTTGATGTATTTAGTTGGTGAAATGCGGTCGGGTGTGTAGGGGTGTTGTGAGGGGCGTTCTAGCCGCTCCATGCTGCTGACTAAGCTGATGTGACTCGTTAGATGACGCTGTGGTTCCTGCTCCCCTGGTGTGGTGGACTCATCAGGCCTGGTGTGGGACATCAGAGAAAAATACATGCCTTAAGGTGAGACACGCCAGGCTAAAACATAATTTGTTCAAGCATTGGTCAATTCCTAGAGGTTTTATTTTGCTTCCATAACATGTCTCCTTTCATACTAGTCTAAATTAAAAAGTCCAAATTGTACATTTAGGTGTTTATTTGACTAAACCTTGTCTGTTTGCATCTGTACAATTCTCCTACACAACCATCTTAAAACGGCCATTATCTCAACACCCGTTTTTTTCAATACTCTGAACTAAAAAATCTACTAAACATTCCATAAACATTCTTAACATGTTTTTTTTTAACTAAAAAATGAAAGCTCACCTATCTTCATGTTTTGGCTGCCAGTCTGGCTCTGCAGTGGCCTCTCTCCGGGCGCGCTCCTCTTCACTCAGCTTGGACGAGTGCCAGGAATGAGGCCGCAAGCCTGGATCATTCTTCCTACAAGGCAAAGAGAGGGTCAACAACATACTTTCACAAGGGAGTATTTTCAGCTTCTCTTGTGTTTTTAAAAAGTCTTTTGGGACGGACGGATGGCAGGAGTGCAAGAGGGATGCAAGCTTTAAATAATGAAAGATATTCCTTCTTTAGCTACAAGTCCTCAACTTTTTAAAAAGGTACAAGCATTGTCCAATTAATCGGTCATTCTTACCTTCTCATTTATTGCATTTAAGTTACAACACAGATATTTAGTTGATGGGTTTGTTTGTCCAGGAAATCTAATCTCCAACACCCAAAGCATCATTTGAAATCCCAAAATCAAAGCATAATGTTCCTTACATTTTTAACTCAAATATTACACAATAAGAATTGGCTAACACAAACTCCTTTGACAACACAGTGTATGTGTGTTGGGTTTGAAATTCTTCTTACATTTTCTAATTTGTTATTACGTTCATGCTATTAAGCGTTTGGCTGTAGGACAACGAACAGGATACAAATATTTTGTATAGAAATTTTCCAGTCTGCTTGCTTGGCATTCTAATACATGTATCATATGTTTTTGCAATATCATCCCTACCTCGCTCGGTAAGAACCCTAGAAAGATAGAAACTGATAGGATTACCGTACTACTCTTGCACATACCCTTTGAAGCGGCTTTTCCTGGACAGCATGTTGAGGAAGAAAAGTATCACATGTTCAATAGACCAATCTCCTGCATTTAGCACAACATTTTAAACCACAGACAATTCTGGAGAACACTTGTTGTCAAAACCACTTTTTGTCTAAATCAGTGAATATCTACTCATACCTGTCTGTACTGTGTATGCCCTGAAAAAAAAGAGTTAATACACAGCCTAGGCTCTGTTAATGGGCATGTTGATAGCAACAATGGACCCCTTTGTTTACATACCAGTTTACAGAGCCTACGGTTTGTTTGTACAGCAGATTTTTTCCACTAATTTTTCACTAATTTTGACAAGAAGAGATTTAGACTAAAAGCATTCTCAAACATCACTGACTCCACCTTTAATTCAACTTTAGGACAAAAACAAACATGCAAAATTACAACTAATTAATTTTTGGTTGCAACACACTTAGGATAAGACACATACACAGGGCAAAAAACTACATGGGATCACAAATCACGATGTACGACGATTACTAATTTGATCAGAAACTACCAGCGAAAACAACTAGACGCGACTGGCTGCTGATACCTCATAGAGCTTCGCAAAATCTTGGTGAGAAAATTCCTCGCCACGTGAACATCAGATTCTGACGGCATTGTGCGTGGCGTTACAACATCCACCATTTTAGCCCTGATAGGCAGCGAGTGTAGGAAAGAGAAAATGGAAATATGTAGGAAGACAAGTTGCAATCAAACAAAGCAAAATAAATTACAATAAACAGAATAAGAAATTATCTAATAGATGGTTTCCTGTCTTCGAAGGGTCTGAGGGATAGCTATAGTGCATTAGGCCAGTTTTTACACTATGCACACTTGCACAGGTCTTAAAATGCTTTTTTTCATGTTTTTAAGAGGAAAATTTATTATAAATCAGACAGTTAACAACATATGAACAAATCCTTTTGTTATAACTGTCTTTAGAAGGTGAGATTTTTGTGTTCAGAGTATTAAAAAAATAAACTATATAATGTTGAGATAATGTCCGTTAAAGATGGTTGTATAGGAGAAATACACAGACTCAAACAGACAAGATTTAGTCAAATAAACACCTAATTGTACATTTTGGACCTTTGATTTATACTTGTATGAAAGAAGACATGTTATCGAAGCGAAATAGACAAATATCTCAAAATGGACCAGTGCTTGAAAAAAACGTGTCTTGCCTAAATAGAATGTTTGGGATCTTTCTCAAATCTTTTAAAATACTGTCTTCTGTAAAAATTCTAAATGCTAATATTTGGAGAGATGGGAGATAAGAGTTTTCAAGTTCAAATGTCAGCCTGAAGTGAAATCTCTCAGCCAAATGAGATTTACTAACGCCCATATTGAAACTTTACCCCTGCTAACCCACGATGCAGGAGACGTTGCATTCTTTGAGCAAAGGAATGCAGGGAGGGTGGTGCCCTTGCTTTGAGCGGGACATCCACACTGACCATCTCCGCGGAGTATGGAGTGTGACGCCTTATTTATAACTTTATGATACTTACAACACTTAATAGCTAGATCTGATTTCTTTATTGTCTTTAGTTTATTGTGTATTATGCCTCAGGGCGACAGTTGAGATATTTGGTAATATAACTATCAAGGTGTTGTGGTTTGTTCACACGGCAGGCAAAGCATAATTTTTTCAAGTACTGGTCAATTTGGAAATGTTGTCTATTTAGCTTCCATAACATGTCTTTTTCATGCTAATATAAATAAAAGGTGAAAAATCATCTTAAAACACTTACATCAATTCAACTTTGCAGTATCATTCTAAGAACTATTTTGAAGGTTGTCACAGTACGATTTCTTCATTTCTTCAATCGTCTGATTTATGATACATTTTATTTGCAGAAAATGCATGCAATTTCAAAGAAATCAAAAACAAACAAATCAAAAATGTGAATAAGCATTGAAAAATGTAATCACAACATCCCAAACTTTCACTAATAAACATGGCCATTCCTGTGTCCAATGTGTTGCACAGAGTAAGAGTTGCGTTGCCACTGAAAACATAATGGAAATGCAAATGTCACTGTTTCTAAAGCGCTGAAGGCCTATTGTCCTGGGACACAGCTGGTCTGTCACAGATATTCACCAGGGGAGGAGACGCGCCGCTCACTTCCCAGGATATATGAGCCAAACTGAGGACAAGCTCATTCAAGAAAACAACTAAACATGAAACTGACACACAGCTGACCCACTTTGCCACCACAGAGAAATCCCAGTGAAGAGGCAACGACAAATAGGTCTAAGTTTATAGTTAAATAAACCTCAATAAAGCTTTAAATTGTGTCTTAAATGCACACGATGAGTGATAATACTGACGTGATATAGGTTTAAAATGTTTAATATACAAGGCAGGAATGACAAGATTATTCAAAAACCCAAATAAAGCATTAAATGATTTAAATGCAAAATATGCTTTGGTTCTGGCTTCTCCTATCTGAGGACTTGCTGTTTTTAAATGGTTTCAAATCATTATACACTGATCATCTTTAGTTTTTGACTGTTGACAGACACTGAAAATCATCAATTTGGATTTTGAAAACGTTTGATGTAAATGAATTCATATGTAATTGAAAATTAGCTTATTTTATAAATACAAGTGATATAACTTGCCATATAACTGAAATAAGAATTCTCGAACCTAAGTATGTATTATTAACAGTTTGACAAAAATTGAGCTGAATTTTGCAGTTATACCAACTTTCTCTTTTGTCTCATAATAAAATGTCTTAGAGAGTCTAGAACAGCGTTATATAAATCTAATCAATTATATTAACACAAAACATGATAACTTACCAACTACGTCAAATAGTAGTATAGTAATAGTAATTTTGTCTTTTCAACTCCAGTTCCAGTTAATATCTCCACCGCCGACTCTTTCAAAAACGCTTTTCGGGACATAAAAAACCCGCACATTGACACCACACTAGTCTGACAGACACTAGCGCTCTGAGGAATCTGGGAACTCTGCGAGTGAAGAGCTACTTGCCCCCCCCTCCTCCTACTACTGCCAAGGAGATTTCCTCAGGGATTATAAGAGGGTTTGAGGGGGGGCGGGGGGTTATTGTCATGCTGTGTTTGGGCTGCAAGTGGCTGGGGACTTTCAGATTTAGCTGGGGTAAGTTTTGTGATTTTTGTCTATTTTGCTTCCATAACAAGTCTTCTTTCTAAATCAAAGGTCCAATAGTTTTGGTGTTTTTTTACTAAACCTTGTCTGTTTGCGTCTGTATATTTCAACCATCTTTAACATCCATTATCTTAACATTAGTTTTCTTCAATACTCTGAAAACTAAAATCTCAACTTTTAAAGCACTAACATCAACTAAACTTTCCATAATCATTCTTAGCACTATTCTGAAGGTTATTACAGAAGGGTTTGTTCATATGTTGTTAATAAGTTGTCTGATTTTGACAACAAGCGTTCTCCAGAATCGCTGACTCCACCGTTAATAGAGAACTTTTAGTTTATTTTTTTAAATGTAATTTTAAGCAGTAACAACTTGGCTCTGTATCAAATTGTTACTGGGGAAACTGATAGAATACTGGTTTTGACCTGCTGTCTGCTTCGCTATCAAGATACTTTTTAGTTGTACAATGAGTCCATCAGAACTCTATGTCTCACAAAGGTTTTCTGTTTAAGATATGCTTCAGTAAGTTGTCAGCAAACATAGTACAGACAGGAATGTTTGGCCTGTTTTGAGAGATACCAGCCAATGTCAGGGTGAGGGGGAGAAGGGAGGCACATACTGAGGCATGACCAAGAACTCCTACACTCTGAAATCTTTAAGGTTAAGGTGGGACACTGCAGGGCAAAAAATAATGTTTTTTTCAAGCACTGGTAAATTTTGAGATTTTTGTCTATTTTGCTTCCATAACATGTCTTCTTTCATACTAAATACAAGGACCAAAATGTACATGCAGGTGTTTATTTGACTAAAACTTGTCTGTATATTTCTCCTATACAACCATCTTTAACGGCGATTATCTAAAATATTATTATTTTTCAATACTCTGAACAAAAAATCTCAACTTCTAAAGCACTTACATCATCTAAACTTTCCATAATCATTCTTAGCACTATTCTGAAGGTTATTATCAAACAATTTGTACAAATGTTGTTAATTGCCTGATTTATGATACATTTTCTTCTTAAAAACATGCTGAAAATGCATTTTTAAGACCTGTACATAGTATTTGGTGACACATGTTGCTGATTCACTGGCTTGGTAGTAGACTGTGGGGCCGAGCTGAGCTCTAAACACATCACACAATAGAAAGTGCCAGCGTCATCACAGCTGGGCTTATCGGTGTGTCACTGCCGGCACCGGCCACAAAGAATAACAAAAAAAGAAGTGTAGAATAAACTGAGCTGGAGGAAAAAGATACACAACGCAAACCTGAAGATGAGCAACTGCTGGAGCATCTGTCCACACACTGATTTCAGACCAGAGTTTTTTAAGTAATATTTGTTGTATCTTGACCATGTTTTCTGCAATAATTTATTAGATTTTGAGGCAGAATATTGGTTTTAAACAAGGTTTCCCATCATACTGAAATAGTGACAATGATCAACAATGGCTTTTTTCTCACTTGAATGGGAAAGAACATTTGAATCCAGATGCAGAAAAAATAATGTCTTAATATTGTCAAGCTTTAACATAACAAATGTATTCCTCTCCATGCTTTTGAGTGTAAATAAAAAATAGTTAATGTTTTGTGTCTAAAATGTTTGGTATCGTTCATGTAAACTGCTGACTATACAGATAGATATCAGATTGTTTAGTACAGTATCAAAAAACACCTTTTGCTCATGGACACATTGATGGAAGCTGCTCTGAAAATATCTAGTTAACGGTCCGCTGCTTTGTGCCTGTGTGTCTGAGAGGGACAACAGTGATTTAACACACATCATTTGCCTTGTAAATTCACACTAACTATGTCTACTCAAAGCTAAGAATCAGTTATACACACACAAGGATTTACTTCAACTTCTAACATCATATTTACCTTTGATTTTTCATCCATTGCATTGCCAGCTTCAGATAAAATCCTCACAAAAATCGCACCGTTCAGGTTTTATTTCCTCTAGATTTACAGGTAATCCTTTGAGGAAATGGGTCTCTGCCTCTCAACCTTTTAAATGTTATATACCATTTAAAAAAAACTTTCTGTTATCTCAAACTCGTTCACTCTTTTCTGATCTAATCCCACCTGTAGGAAACCCAAATGATTGAATCAGAGTAGATCAAATAAAAGTAGGAAATACTTAAGAGTCAAAATCTTCACCTTATCTTGTTAAAACCCAACGTATCCAGAGTTAGGGGTAAAGCATATCTCACATAGCGCTCCCACCCTGTGCTTGTTGTAGTAGCAAAAGCCCCTGAAAACAATGGGCTCTGCTGATATGGTCTATCCCACTAAGCAGTGTCAACTCACCTAGGCAACATGGACCATACCACTCACTGCCTAAAAACAGGGGGGGAGGAAGCCTGGTTTCAAGCAGCTTTGAATGCAACTTAACAGTCTTTCAAAGCGATTTTTCTTAATATATATTTTTTAAATTTACATTTTTTTTAAAGTTTGTTTTCGGAAATACGCTCATATCAAGTATTTTTTTTAGATCGTTGTAAACATGCAAACACTTCACCTTTCCCTCCCGTGGACTCACTCGACCCACTCTACAAAGCTGAGCCCACGCCTGTGGCTTTGCAAACTAGTAATTGGATTCAGGCTTTAAGACTCTGTTGCCATTTGCCAGGGAGCATATAATACTGACAGGACAGGAAAGCAGTGTAGTAGAGAGGGTTTAAAGAAGGTTATTCTAAATAAATCAACATCAGTACGGATGTTCTATGATTTGTTTTAAGTTTTTTAATTCTAATTTATTAAATCTCTTAAAATTCCCCTCAATTTCTGTGAATTATTTTATTCACACTCTCCAAAATGTCCCTTTTTGTATCTTCACTAGAAATCTAAAAATCCCAATGTTAGTTAGCCAAACAGCTGGTCATTTGATAATAACAGCAGATACTGTCCCATATAATTGTATAATAATATTATTCAATTAATGAATACGGGACATACCTGACAAATAATCCAAAACATTTCCATCCAAAAAAAGAATTAATAATTTAAATATTACCTGGAGAAATAAAAACATAACTATTATTGTGACAAAATATTAAACACAACAGGAAACAGTCCAAATGGGTAAAAACATATATTGTTAAAATGCCGACACAAGCTCCAAGGGCCTGAGGAGATTTTTGAAAACGTTTTTTCTTTTAGACTAAAATTAAAATATATTTAGTTTACAATGAGGACATCAGTAAATCCTCACATTGGAGAAAGTGGAACCAACCAGCGAACACTTGGCATATTTCTGCTTCATAAATAACTTGAACGATTAAAGATTAGAAAGTGTTTACTAAGACTGACAAAGGCCTATTAAATCTAAACTGGCAAACGGAAGAAAAAGAAAAAAAAGATTTTGAGTTGAGGAGAATGTGTCCCCATGACCGGAGGGCTTAAGTGGGCTAAAGGTCGACCATTACTCTCCCACGACTAGAGTAGGATGCTGTTGGGTGCTGGAGAGGTTTTTAAGGGTCAGTTTCAGACCCAGTTGACAGAGGTGACCCCTTTCTGTCTCATTTAGCAGTCATTATCGGAGCTCTGAAATAGCAGTGTTGGCTGAAGCTCAACCGCCTCCACAATACCTGCTTTTGTTTTACCCACAGGCACAAACAAGCAGCAAGGGGCCCATGTGTAACGCTGCTAGACCCCCTTATAGGAGCAATGAACGGTTGGTGAAGAAAGACATTTGGATTTGAGTTTTTATTAGGACACAATGTGCTTATCAGTAACCTATTTTTTCATTTTCTCTGCAGCTTTCTGATCTATTGAGATAGTAGCACAGAACGGACAAACTTAACGGCATTGCATGTTTTTATACACAGTGGGCGTCCTGGGGAAATGCACCTGTTGGAAGACCAAGAAGAAGTACTATAGAATAAATAACTAAATGCATCTTCATCTTATCACTTGATAATATGGAAAGACTTGAGGCAGCGGTGGATGATGCCATCTTTAGTAACTATAGCGTCTTGTCCTTCAAGGCCACCGTAGCTTCTTTAAATTTGTCCAAGCTTTGCAATCTAGAGCTTTCACCAATAGATGATGCCAAAATAATCAGATTTTACACACTGTACCTTTAAACCCAGGAAACAAAAACCTATGTTTTTAAGACACAACCAAAGGAAGATATATTTTGTTACAGTACCAAGGGGATATAACTCAGTGGGTAGGGTGGTCGACCCTCAACTGCAGGGTCGGTGATTCGATCCCCCGTCTCTCCGCCACATGTCCAAGAGTCCCTGAGCAAGACACTGAACCCTAAATTGCCCCCGATAGTTAGCTTGCACCC
Source organism: Ammodytes marinus (assembly GCF_949987685.1). Taxonomy (NCBI): domain Eukaryota; kingdom Metazoa; phylum Chordata; class Actinopteri; order Uranoscopiformes; family Ammodytidae; genus Ammodytes; species Ammodytes marinus. Next base: position 14,233,494 of record NC_137228.1, read on the forward strand.
TGCGTGGTAGCTGCTGCTATCTGTGTATGAATGTGTGCTTCAGTTGTAAGATGCTTTGGATGAAAGCGTCCGCTAAATGACATGTAATGTAATGTAAAGTACCTTCGGACCCCCAGTGTGAGGGTCTTGTAAGAACTCTTCACCAGACAGATGGCCTCCTGTCGGGACCCACTGAGGAGAACGCTGTTAACGCTGACCATTACATCACCGGGCTGAAGACACACTGCAGCCGCCACACTGCCCGCCTCCACCTGCACACACACGCACACCACAACCATTTCAGTCGCCTTTATGAATTAAGTTTTTTTTTTCATTTGTGTATACACATATATACAGTGCATACATTGTACATAATGACACAAAAATATACATAACCTCATTGCCACGCATGTGATCTCTCTTCATGGACAAAACTTGCACATGCTTGGGCACTATAGTGTCGTAAAAACCCTTACGCTTTTGTCCAAAGGTACTGCTAGAATCAACAAAAACTGAAAGTTCCTCGTAGATACTCAATACTGACCCCCATTCATAACTTATTGATTAGCCCTGCTGTAGACTTTCAATCTTCTTATCAAATCATTACAATACTCTTTAGCCAATAATAGAAGTTCAATGTGTTGTGTCAGGGTGCTAATGTTAAAACCAGCTAATAAAACAACACAAAAAAAGTGATGAAAACAATCCAGAACAATTAATATTAATTTCTCATCCTTTTGTAAGGTGGATTTTTCACTTAGGATCCTATTTCATTCTGTGGTGGTTGAAACCTGAGTGCTCTGATTAAAAATTAAATCCTGCTCTGCCTGTAACGTGAGGTAGTTGGCGGTTCTCCGATCCATGTAAGCTGCAGCTCACACCAGAACTAACATTAGATAGAAAAGGCCCCTGTATCTGTTTTATGAGGCTTTACATGCCTAATGTATAGAATAATATTTATATAATCAACAAGAGCTTTTGTTAGGGTTTACCTTTCATTCTGAGTTAAATTAAAGACATTATTTGGACTGCACTCATATCTTGCTGCTTCAGTTGACAGACCAAACTGCAGGGCTAAACTTAAGAGTTCAAATGTTGACTCTGAAGTGTAATATCTCACACATCAACGTTATTTTAAAAAGGAGACGTGGTTGGTTGACATGTTTTCCACTGGTGTGTTTAAAGGTCAATATTGCAGACACTCATGAGAGGCCATTTTTAAAGCTTATTTTACTATTTGAAACCTCAAGCAGTGTTTGTAAAACTGTATCTTTGGCATTTGTGGAGATAAAACGTTAAATTAAAGGTGGAGTCTGTGATGCTGGAGAATGTTTGTTGTCAAAATAACTTTGTGACAAAATCAGTGAAAAAATCTGGTGTTAACACACAGCATAGGCTCTGTAAACGGGTATGTAAAAAAAGGGCATGTAAACAAAGGGGTCCCATCCCGGCCCACCATAGCAACATGCCTGTTTACAGAGCCTTGGCTATGTATCATCACTGGATTTTTTTTCAGTGCACAAACAGTCATGAGGAGAAATTCTCCAGAGTCCACCTTTTATGTTCAGACATCAACATTGACATTTATTCTCTGAATGTTTCAAACATGAAGAAATTGTGCTTTATATTGCCGTACAAACACATTTTTTTTCTTGGTACCATAGAGTACAAACGTTATTATATGCTTTTACCTTTGTGATGACCAGTGGCTCTCGGTGCTCGGTGCCTCCCCTCAGAGTGAAGCCCCACGGAGCTTTGCCTCGGAGCAGAACCTCCACCAGCTCTCCCTCCATATCCTCTTTCTCCTTCTTCTGCTGTGGCCACATGCTGTCCACCTCCGGCCACCATTTCATCCTTAATGCTGGGACTATCAGGTGGTCTCTGCAGTTAGGAAAAGGCAAGTCAAATGTATTGTCAATTTCTGCAATATGTGTCAGACATACATTAGATTAGATTAGATTAGATTAGAAATTGTCATTGTACAAACATACAACAAAAACTTGCTTGCACTCAAAGACTGGACTCAATATAAAAATGTATAATAATAAGTAATACATTATGCAATTCACTCATTCTGTAACATAAACTCATCGTCAACCTATGCAGTTAAAAATGGGATAAAATGCTCATTGATACAGAGGAATCTTAAATATGTTTATCTCGACCCACGGCGCAATAAGGACTACAGGATAAAAGAGATAAGTTACATAGGCCCATACCTGAAGTCCACAACGTCTATAATGCATCTGGTTCAAGGGGCTCCATCAATGCGAGTTTAATCTGAAAGAGTGGACATTTATAAAGCCATAAAGAGCATATGATTATTAACTGAAAAAACAACTTTATATTTTATGGGAACAGTAGCCCATAGGCTACTGTGTTTTTACATTTTGATGTTTAATTTAGCTTTAAAATATTTCGATAGGCCTGTGTAGCTTACTTGTTAGAATTATAATAAAAATAACTAGGAGCCTACAACTATTAGGATACTAATTAATCTTTTTTTTTTAAGTTATCCAATAAACAAATGTTACTGCAGAACGTTAAACCCATCATACAGCTATTACAGATCAAGCAAATAAATCTGGTAATGACTGAACTAATTATAATTTCCTTAAAGCAACAGTAGCCTACCTAAAATTAAAATTAAAAATTACAGTAGGCTACCTATACATTTTTTTACCCTAGACACCAACTTAAGAACACTGAATAGGTTATAGGCTATAACAGATATCGATTTTATTGATTTTAAAGACCTTAAACTTACTTGCTAATGCAGTTCTTTGTAGAAAAAGCTTCAAGCGAACCTCTCAGACGGATCATCCATGAAACAAGAGGAGCGAACGACGTTTTCTCTCGGTGTGAAGTTCGGACAGGTGATAAATGACACGCGCTACACCTCAATTGATTTGTTAAATTGATTTAAATTGACTTAAACCGTTTCTCGTCGGTATTTCGGGCAGTTTTAACCCTGTTCGGTCCCGTTAGATGCAGCGTTTACCGTCCGTCCCACCACCACCACCACATCAGTTCCCTGACAACACCACCTGTTGCTAACCATGATGTCACCACGCCCCCTAGCGACGACGACGTGCCGCGTCATAGGCCTGGCTGTATGCTTTCAGGTGCTCCACTGCTCCATAGTCAATACTCCGTCCATATACTTTTATCAACAGAAACGCTACAGTTTAAAGTCCAAATGGTAAAAATATTTTAATGGTTAATAGCCGGTGCTTAATTCTGATGAATTTTGAGATTTACATAGTTGGTCTACGTGCAGGTACACACTTGTGTAGCCTATGTTTTTATTTTTATATTATTGTAAAGGAATAGGCTATATTCTAAGTATTCTTTTCAGCCAATAAATAAAGTGTAACTGAACATGATATTTGAAGCACATATTGTCATGAAAAAATACAAATGCTAATGCTATTCTAAAATTTCTGAAACTTATTCTTTAGAAAACTAATGTAATGCAGTCATATAATATTACATTTTAAGTAAAAATAAATGTGCAATGTATTTTTAAGGTGATTAATTCTCATGTAGGCTACTTTTTTGTTTTGGCTGAGGTGATTTCAGGTGACAGCGTCTCTCACTCCACCTACCCTGTCACGGGACAAGAATGCAGACAGAGCGTATTTATAATGGAGCATCTTCATTCAGCTCACATACGCTACAGGTGTTGACTGGAGTCCAACTCATGTAAGTAGGCCTAAACGGTTTTGTCTTTTGTAATTTAAAATGCTTTCTAAAGAAAATAAGGCTTTGTCAAAGAGCATTTTCCCTGTTTGGAGTTTCTTTTTGTTGTTGCTATGTTTGATATACGATTGAATAAAATAGGCTTAAATTAATTTGCTTGTTTTCTGTAGAAATAGTCACATATTAAGTATTTTGTTGATTATATGACGTTTAAAGTCACACATTTTAATTCTCTCTTAGAAGAAAATAAGGTACACATAGTGAAGAAAGAATTTTGCAGTGTTGCACTAAATGTTAAACTAAAAGGTTGACATCTATGATTTTTCAAATTCTAGGGTTTAACTCGCAAATACCCTAAACTGGCTGACTTATAGGTTTATAAGAAGGTTACATTTTAAATAATGATACATTTTCACCTGACAAAACTTCACCTGCTTTTATTTCTCTTACGCAGTGTCATTTGCCTTGCCTTTGATTCTCCAGTTAGACTGGTTCAACTGAAGGCTGTCATTAAGTAATTATTGACTGACTAACCCCATTGACGGAAGATGTTCAGCACCAGTTCAGGTATGAGAGACTGTTTATCCTATTCTTTTGTTTACTTGCTGTTGAAAAGAAACACACATATTTCATCTTGGTCAGACGTGTCATCAAGAAAATACTGAAGAAGTTATTAGTCATATTAGTCACATATTTTTAGGCAATTGTCTGCACTATATTGTTGAGTTCATTCACTAAAACTGTGAAGTTTGAAGGAAAACTGTCTACATTTGAGCCAACTTATTATCTTTTGTTGAGATAACTTATCATTATGTAACTTCACATTTGAGTTCTTCATATTAAGGTTTTCCTAAAAGAGAAGGTTTTGCCAACTACTTTTCAGACAGTTTAAACACTGTTTAATGTTTGAGTCAACATTTTGACTGACTTGGTTTTGTTTGTTATCTGTTTGACAGAGAATGAGTTGGCACAAGTGTTATTGTTTGAAATTCTTAGTAGAACTCAAAATTTGAATTAATTAAATTTAAAAATTTTCATGACATATGAATCATAAGTTATCTCAACTAACGATAATTAGTTGGCTCAATTGTAGGCAGTTTACCTTCAAACTAAAGAGTTTTAGTTATAGCCTAAAAACTCCAAAACCTAGCGCAGACAGTTGCCTTGAAATTACTTACTTACTTTTTCTTGACACAAACAAATCTCTTCATTGATTTTTTTTTTTCATTTGTGCTGGGACAGACAAACACCCGTCTGGCTTTGACCTGGTCTTGGCCTGTGATGAGGGGGAAGGGGGAGGGGGGCATGAGAAAGATGGCCACCGCGAGAAGGATGACAGCCACAAAGGAGATCGCCATAAAGATGATCGAGATTGCCCCAAGGACAAGCAACGTAGAGATAGCCCTGATCGCGACGGGGAACGTAAGGATGACCTTAGCCATTTGACATGACTTCAAACCCTTTTCTCATTCATACTTCATCCTACAAACTTCCTTCAACATTCAAACTGTTCAGCAACTTTCACACTTTCAGTGTATTGTTCAACTTTTTAGATAGAGTAGTGTTCAACTTAATCAGCTTTATTTGACTGCTTAAAACATGAATTCCAAATGAATTTCTTCATTCAATTAATTCAAAATGAATAAAGATGGCCGCCGTGACAAGGATGACAGCCACAAAGGAGATCGCCACAGAGATGATGGCCATGGAGACCGCAAGGATGACCAAAGCCCACGTCGCCATGGAGACCGAAAGGATGACCACAGCCCGCGTCGCCATGGAGACCGCAAGGATGACCAAAGCCCACATCGCCATGGAGACCGAAAGGATGACCACAGTCCGCGTCGCCGTCGTCGTGGTAGCGGTGGTGGAAGCCCTCGTCGCCATGGCAGCGGTAGTGATGGGAGTGGCAGTGGAAGTGGAAGTGGCAGTGACAGCGGCAGTGATGACGGCCATGGCAATAAAAAACATGGCCGCCGACACAGACACAAGCACGGCAAGGGGCACGGCAAGGGGCACGGCCATGGCCACGGCCATGGGCACGGCAGAGGAGGACACTGATAGAAAAGGTGAGTAGCCTAGTAGCATAAAGTTTCTCTTTTTATTTTTTTTATGTTGAGTTTTATTTTTGTAACGACTGTATTGGAAAGTAAACATCCTACAACCTATAGCTTATTTACCCAATAGTTGCTGTGCATAACTTAGACTAAAAGTTCTCTGAGAGACAGGGTCCTGCATGAACACAATATTTTCTGGAAAATAAATAGAATAGAATAGTTGGAATTGTTTGGTTGAATGTTTTATAAATCATTACAGCGATAATTTTTTTTTGTCTTTCAGGCAGCAGACACACTGACCACCGGACGTTCTGTGAAATTCTACCTGTCATTTTACTATCCTTTTGAAAGAAACATTAAAATATGAATTTGATTCTCATACTGGAAAAGTTGGCATCTCTACATTTCTGTCTTTACATCACCCTGTGAACAATGTATAAATTGCATAAAAATATCTCTATATTTACTAAATGTAAACCCTTGTTTACATACCATTTTACACAGCCTAGGCTGATTTTATTTCAGCATTCACACAGTATGGTCAGGTTCGGTATCGTGAGGAGATATTTACTGAATTTGACAAAAAGTGATTTTGACAATAAGCATTCTACAGAATCGCTGACTCCACCTTTAAAGCGCCCTGAGCAAAACAAAAAGTCCTTTCAGGCAGACTGTACCTGTCGGACCAAACTGCAAAACTTCTGATGAAAAACACAGATTTCTGAGCTTGTCGGGAGCCAAAAAAAATATATGAATAAAAATGCGTATGCAGCCAACGCCTATGGGTGGAGCTGAAGTGTCAGTAGGGGCGACAGGTGTGTGAAATTATGTTACAGGGCGGATGGAAGTATTTGAGTGAGTCACAAGAACTGTCTCTCTGCAAATCTGGCAGACAAGGGGGAATGATTACAGCAAGCCAAACCGGTTGAAAATAATTACAAATTCCAGATAGATTCTTATGCGCAAGTTAAGGTTCAACTTTTTGCGCTTCTACTACAATCTGTTTTTATGGTGTATTGGGGAAAAAAATCAACCTCCTATCTTTTGCATATTAATTGGCTTGTGATGATTATGGTCTATTCCAGTGCTTCTCAACCTCTCTGGCTTGTGACAGTTTAAAGCTAGAGTATGAACTTGTGTCGCCTCCATGAGGAATTCTGAGGAATAACAACAACACAGTCGGTGTGTCTTCATGAGATAAGCCTTCAGTGATTGCGCATTGCCTTCTGCTGTCTATTTGTTGAGAAAAAAAAATAAAAAATACATAGAGCAAGTTTTACTGTCAGAAAATTCTTATTTTGTTGTACTACAATCTTGGTTGCAAAACAGACTCACACAGGTGTTGCAATGTTGTGAAGTGAGAACAAAAATGTGGATTATATGTTGTGTGGACAGATACTTGACATTCTTTCAAGGTATCATTTTCAAAGGGCTGTCGTCATATAACATATTCACACTCAGTGTCAATGTAAGGTATGTCTTTGTAATCAATCACTTCCTCCCAAAAATGCAGCAGAGCTTGAGTGACAATATCCTCCGACATCTTTTGAGCGAAATCCAGTATCGGTTTGTTGACTGTAGAAAGCTCCAACAAACTATCAGCTTGTGTCTCTTCTGAGCTGACAAAACATTTAGTGGTCGTAACGTCCTTTAGAAATGCCTTTGTTTCACCTGTTCCTTGTTTGTCAAAGACAGTCTCTCTGTATGTGTTGGAACAGGCCTGAGCCCAGCATCTCGACTCCATACTTTCATAGGACACTGAAGAATCAATTGAGTTGTTAACGGGATGAGTATTTGATGATGATTTCCATGACTGCGAAAAAAATATAATTATTTTACATTTCAAACTCTTTCAGAAGGTGATTTTGCCCCAAACAACAATAGATCTTGTTACCTGCAAGCTTCTGTTTAACCAATAACAGTAAAATCAGGAAGATCTAGTTTTTAAAGCCTCCACTGAGGTCATCTGTGTTGTACCAACAGCCTTTAAGTTCAAGTTGGAAACACTTCACAAACATTGAATACATTTTGGAAGAAACTAACATTTCCTAAACTTTGATTATCCCATAAATAGATTAAACATGAGCATTAGGTCTGTTAACTTTGCGTCTGTGTTGAATTTGAATTACTTCCATCTTAAGAAGGAATGTATTTCTTTATAAGACCATTTGCAACGTCAAAAAGCTACAAGAAAAAGGTCAAATAATACACATTTAAAAACTTACTTAACACACTTTGGAAACAAGCTAGTGCCACTACAGGATATAAAATAAGATGGATAAATGAATAAAGAAGTAGTTTTTAGTCTTTTACCCTCTGCTCTGTGATGCAGCTCCTCTCTGAAGTCCCAGCAGGTTTATTTTTACGTTTTCAGGAAACTGAACCAGTTTTGTGGTGATGCTGGTCGGTGGGAGGATCAGGGGAAAGGTTTGTGGATGTGCTGAGAAGCTTTCGTCACAAGATGGCGCCATTGAGTGAGTCTGGCCAATAGAAAAAGAGGAATTACAATAAATGTACTTATTTGTTTTTGTTGTAGATTAGATAAATAAAATCAATTAAAAAATGCTTACATTGAAAAAAATATTCAAGTTGAAATGTTAATCAAAATAAGCATTTGTTGCAGTTTAAATAATTATGAATAAATATAGTATACTTCCATTTCCAAAGTCCACTAGAGTATCTGGCTGCACCAAAAAAATTATTATTCAACATTTTATCCATTCTTGTCTGTTGCGCAAGTGTCCTTGCGCAACAGACAATGACTGCTAACTAATAACATCAGTAGCAATAATAACAAGAAATATCTCACATTACACCTGTCTACTGTTTTATGTATGTAAATCATCGATGGTAAAGTCTAGGCCCATTACAGCCTTTACCGAAGTCGTCTCGAATAAGGCTTACATGAATGATTACAATGCTTATCATAAAATCTTGCTGGCTCTTTAAATCTCCCTTCTGATTAAAAAATAATAATAATAATTAAGAAAAAAAAGTAGATCCTCCTATCAGCCAATCATAAAGCCCTGATGCGCGCACGGACACAGACTCATATGAGACAGCGTCACTGCACTGACCTCCTCTTCCATCCAGGATGCTCCTGTTCGTCGCCCTGAGCGCTTTATTCACCGCGGGCTTTCCCTCCGATATGAACCAGACTGAGAGCGCGGAACAGCTGTGTTCTGCTTGTGACTTCCGGGAGCATAGTAAGCAGTTAAGACTCCACAGTATTAAGTCCCAGATTCTGAGTATTTTAAGGTTAGAACAAGCGCCAAATATCAGCCGCGACATGATCCGCCAACTGCTGCCCAAAGCGCCGCCTCTGACGCAGCTCCTGGACCAGTACGACCCGCGCGTGGAGGAAGAAGAGGACCACGCGACCACCGAGACCATCATCACCATAGCTACCAAGCGTAACTAAACCACACACACTCACAAAATATTCTTTACATATTGTTTATTTTTGCTTGAACCTCGTGCGTAAAAGGGAAAGGCGATCCCACCGTGCGTAATTGTTGTGCGTAAAGTTTTCCAAAAGTTGTCCAAAGTTATAATTTTTTTTCCAGAAAGTTTTTCAGACAGTTTAAAACACTGTTTACAGTTTGATTCAACAGGTTTACTGACTTGGTTTTGTTTGTTATCTGTTAAAAAATAATTGGTTGGTGCAACTGTTATGGATTGAAATTCTTACTATGCAGAACTCCAAATTTGAATGTGTATACATAGGAAAGAGTCAGAGGAAAGTTAGGTATTAATTTGCCTCAAAAGTCGAGTGCAGACAATTGCCTTAAAACTTTTGAGTTTTCTTAACTTACATTTTTACAGTGTTGGACAAATGGGCCAGATTACGCAAAAGGCAAATGTTCAATCTGTTCTTATTAAACATAATATACATTATATTGTATGAATTAAGATAATGTTTTACTATTTATGTTATGTACAGTAACCCCATGTGATGTGTATATGAAATAGACTGAACTTAACTAATAATCAAAAATTGTTATTATTTTTTCCAGCCAATCCAATCGAAGTGGAAGATTTCTCCTCATGTTGTCTGTTCAGCCTCAGTCCAAAGATCCAACCCAGAAACATCCTTCGCGCTCAGCTGTGGGTTCACCTGCGCCCGGCCGCCATGGTTACCACCGTCTTCCTCCAAATCTCCCGCCTTAAACAGGGGAGGGAGGGGAACAACACGCGCGTTAGGGTCCGCTCATTAAACATAGACACAGACGCGGGCGCTAGTTCATGGCAAAGCGTCGATATTAAGTCCCTGCTGCAAGCCTGGCTGCGTCAACCGGAGGAAAACTATGGCATCGAAATCAACGCGTTTGATTCCAATGGAGGAGATCTAGCTGTGACGTCATCAGAGCCTGGAGAGGAAGGATTGGTCAGTGAAAATCCTTTTATATAAATATTCACAGTCTATGGCAATCCCAATATGAAAGGGGGAGTCAACGATTCTGCAGAACGCTTGTTGTCAAAATCACTTTTTTTTTGTCAAAATCAGTGAATATCTCCTCATGATCCACTACCTGTCCGTACTGGTGTTATTACAAAGCCGAGGATCTGTAAACTGGTATGTAAACAAAGTCTAACAATGGGGGCCCGTTGCTAGCAACATGGCCGTTTAAAGAGCCTAGGCTGTGTGTAAACACTGTTGTTGTTTTTCAGCGCACACACAGTACAGACAGGTAGCTGAAAAAGTCCAATGATCAAAACTGTTGGTAACATTACCAATTCCTTTCCAGCAACCGTTCATTGAGGTGAAGATCTTGGACAGCCCCAGACGGTCCCGGCGCGACTCGGATCTAAACTGTGACGAGGATTCTTCAGAGACGCGCTGCTGCCGCTACCCGCTCACTGTGGACTTTGAGCAGTTTGGATGGGACTGGATCATCGCCCCGAAACGCTACAGAGCAAACTACTGCTCAGGGGAGTGTGAGTTCATGCACCTGCAGCAGTTTCCACACGCACACCTGGTCAATAAGGCCAACCCCAGGGGCACCGCAGGGCCCTGCTGCACCCCAACCAAGATGTCACCCATTAACATGCTTTACTTCAATCGCAAGGAGCAGATAATATACGGAAAGATCCCGTCTATGGTGGTCGACCACTGTGGCTGCTCCTGAGGAAAACACATGCATCTAAAGGACTAAGAATTGGTCTTAGAATCTTTCTAATGTGGAAGAGTGTTAAAGGTGGAGTCAGCGATTCTGGAGAACGCTTGTTGTCAAAATAAGTTTTTGGCAAAAACAGTGAATGCGCTGAAATTTCCTTTGGTGTTTATACACAGCATAGGCTTTGTAAACGGATATGAAAACAAAGGGCTTACTGTAGCTATACCATACCAGTTAACAGAGCCTAGGCTGTGTCTTAACCCACAGTACTTAAAGGTCGTGGATCATGAGGAGATATTCAACTGTTATTGACAAAAAGTTATTTTTTTCAAGAATCATTCTCCAGAACAGCTGACTCAACCTTTAATAAAAACAAAAACCTAGACATGAAAGCCAGTATTCAAAAGCTCTATAAAGACTCCTGCTCATATGAAAACTTGTCCTGATTTGAGCCCTGACCAGAACAACCCCTCTCTGCAGGGCATCTTCCATGTGCGCCCTTATTTTGAAAAACATGAACCCAGTGAATCTGAGCTGACAGATTCTTCTCTGTCCCAACGCTTGTTTGCAAACTCCTCGTTGTGATCTGTTCTTGATCTATTTAAAAAAAAAAAGATGTGTATAAAACATGCAAGTCAAAGGTCTCCCAGGACATTGTGGGCATCACAAACTTCATTTACTGCATTCTGGTGAATTTCTCTAAATCAATGTGTGCCTTTTCTGCATTCATTTATGGTGGAAATGTCTTTCTTTACGTAAAGGAAAAGACAACATTCAGGTTCCCGTAGACAGAGATATAAGACTATAATGCAGTAAGGCTCTCAGAGGTTGTCTTGCATATCTTTTTGAGGGGGACAAATTTGCCTCTTCTAAATATTGTTGAGACAAATCAAGTCAAAAGGCAAAGTTTTTAATTGTCAGTTCTGATATATGCAAGACATACATCAGAATTGAAATGGCGATTATCAATAGGAACGATAAAGAAATAGTAGTAGCCTATAAGATAAACATAACCTAAACAATATTTACATTGGATAAATTCTAAATACTAAGTAGTGCAATCCCCTGCTTCCCCCTGAAATCAACGCCTATGATTAACGCTGGGGTATGTGATTTCTGATTGGTCAAAGTTAACATGAGCTGTACACTTTGACCAATCAGACCGAGGCTCCGATTCTCTGTTCTTATTGGCTGTTGGGACTGTCCATTCACTTTGGCACGACTTTGTTGGTGTAGAGCGTGTCAGGGAGGGACCAAAGAGAACAAGTGGAGAGGTTGAGGTATTTGGATTTGAATCTCTATCCCAACTGCCATTTTATCCCCAAATCCTCCACCCCAGCTTTAAGTCAGTTTTGTATCCATTAGCCAATTTCACGGTGAGGGCAGAACCGTGATCCCAGAGGGAGGTGTGAGTGCAGATGTGCTGACTGTTGTTGTGCTTCACAGGGTTTCTGACCCTCAAGACTTTGTTCTGCCGTTAGAACAGGACGTCCACGTCTGCAACGAACAGACTGTACATCTGAATTATTTGGTGCACATTGATAGATAGATGGATGGATAGATAGATAGATAGATAGATAGATAGATAGATAGATAGATAGATAGATAGATAGATAGATAGATAGATAGATAGATAGATAGATAGATAGATCGTCAGTTAAGATCAATACAGTGGAAGTAAAAGTGCGTAAGAAGTCCAGTAAAGTGGCTAGTAGGATGTATTAAAACAAGTAGAAATCATCATAAACGTTTGGCTCATTGGGAATACTGTATACACTTTTTAATAGCGCTGTATGTGCAGTATGAGAAGGACTGAACAAATAACAATCCACTTTTAGTGACTCTAGCCCCCTCTAGTGGTGAACTGTTGTGGTTATTTTCTATTAGTATTTTCTGTCAATTATATTTTCAGGGTAAAAAATATAAGAGATAATCATTGGAACTGGGAAATATATTATCGTGGAATAACTTGTTGATAATTTGAGTAATTTAAGTGGTGAGGTCATTTCTAAGATTTTTCAAAAGCGCTTGTATATTCCAAATTCATGGTGTTACAATTTTTGTTTTAGCTAATAGTTATAACTGTTTAGGTTTTGTGGAGGATGGACTGGAGAAAATTGCACACCCAGTTCCAATACAGACCTTATATTATAGCCTAATACTCATTAAAGGTGTTTGCAATAGTCAGGCTATATATATGTTACATTGTGATTTGTTGTAGCATATAAATAAAGTCTTAACTTGTAATAAAATGTCTTTGGGAATTTATTTTTGTATTTAATATTTGAGAACATTACGTTAGTATTGCCCAAGCGTTTCGTAATATTTTAGGTTTTAGTCATTTTAGTTTCTCTTTCTTTGAAAACACGTGGTCACCCTAAGCTCTTCTGCTCAATGGCTCTCCTCCCCCCGGAAACTCCACATTAATTTGATATTAAACATTTAAAATGTATTCATATGTAGATAATTCAACGCCATTAGAGTCTATTTAAAAATATAACACGTGTTAAGTCTTGTTATTTTGCTCATAATATTAAATTCACGTGAAAAACTGATTGTGTATTATTGTTATTGATGGTGCCCTTGCTAACTGACGGAACAGCTATTTATCATCGTTCTGATTGGCTGTCACAAGCAAAGGGGCGGGCACATGTCACTGATCCTGGCCGCTGATTGGCTTAGGCTGTTTCCGTACAGTAACACTCTTTACTGAAAAGTATCCTGTCCTCATTCGTGACACAATATTGGGAGTAAACGTTTCGGGGAATAAAATTACATTTCTGTACACGTTTCCTAAAGATAAAAGGTAAGTATAATGCCTTACTTTCTCGTGCAGTGATAATATGTAGCCTAAATCCGCTATCTGCTCTCATAGCATATACAGATGCACTTGCACAAAACTCACCTATAAAATTAAATAGTGCAATGTTTATTTGCTTGCTAACAGTGTATGTTAAAATAAGTAGGCTATACGTTAAGCTATAAGGCCCGTATTGATGTTTTTATATCCCTGTTGTATGTACGCTATTACGAGCAGCAGTTAACTAACAACATTACATTTGAATCAAAATTTAACTTTTCATAGTGGTTTACATATCTGTCACCGCCCACTTGAAGTCCAACACGTTCTTTCTTACTACAAACCTGTCCCAAATGTTGTTAATAACACGTAATATATGTTAGGTTTGGTGGTACACACGTAGGCCGAATTCTCCACTGAAAAATGAGCGTTACATTAAAATGCTTAATAAGTTGTATTCTATGACAAATGTTTTTTTATTGAAATGTAGAAATAATCCTTAAAAATATATATTTCTGAACGGAATTTGGTTAAAGACAACCTGAGAGGCGAAGTGGGTTCAGGGAATATTTGTGTGTAGGATATATTTATTTTTAGACGGATGCTGGAGAAGGCAGAGTAATACCAAGGCGAAAACGAAACCTATGGACTTCTCCCACATTTACTTTGGTAGTCACATTATAAAACACAAAAATAATAATAATTAGGCCTATGTAATAAGCTTGAATTCAAATAATACAAAATATATGTTGATGCAACTTATAGGCCTATTTTCTTTTAGAAGAATATTTCAGGATGGGCATGTATATATAATTGTTTAACCTTTTTAGATTTTCAAAAGATTGTCAAGCACAAATTGTTTCACAAACTGCTCTAAAGTTACAGATGTTTTACTGTCCCTTTGACAGTGAATGCATCGTTTTATACTTCTAACTTTTCATTTAGACCTGAATTTTAATACATTTTAAATGTAGTTAGTTTCTATTTTGTTTTTGATTTGAGTCAGAAGGGAGGAGGAACACATGCTCAGAGGAACTGAGTCAGCAATTCCGAGTATCTCGCTTTTAGGAGGGTAACAAAAGATTTCTCAATGATTGACTTGATTTCAGAAATGTTTTAATTAATATGCAACTTTAGCGGTATGTATGTTGAACTATTTATTCATACTAGTTATTAAAGAAGACATGTTATGGCAGCAAAATAGACAAAAATCTCAAAATTGACCAGTGCTTGAAAAAACAATATTTTTGCCTGCAGTGTCTCGCCTTTACACAACAAAATAAAAAGGCAAAAATAGTAGTACTGTAGAAAGTATAAACCGTAGTATGATAGTTAAGCTGGGTCTGTCAACTACAAATGCAGTGTTTAGGCTCTGAAATGTTGCTTATAAAAGGGTTTTGGTGCTCGTCATCACTGTAAATTGGGCATCCTCCTCAGTGTCTCACGAGTTGAAATAAAGGTAATGAATTAAGTTGCATTGGTTGTAGCACTGACTGAACCCTCATGCAGTTACTCTTTTCCACCAGAAGATGGCGCAGTGGAACCAGCTGCAGATGCTGGACTGTAAATACCTGGAGCAGGTGGACCAGCTGTATGACGACTCCTTCCCCATGGACATCAGACAATACCTCAGCCGCTGGATCGAGAGCATCGACTGGTGAGCACAGAAAAAGACACACGTGATTTAAAGCTGCTCCGAGGAACTTTCAGTTTTTGTTAATTCTTGCGCCCCCTTTGGACAAAAGCATTAGTGTTTTTACTACGCCAGCTGTTGTTCCTGGGCGAGCGTACCATTAAGAAGCATTTAAAAAACTATATAAAAATAGCATTCTTTGCACTGATGGTCTCGTTTGCTGTTACATGTAATTTAAGAAAACATGCACCGCCATGTTTCTACAGTAGCACATAACGGACAAACTTAACGGCCTTACAAGTTTTTATATATAGTGGGCGTCCTTGGGAAATGCACTTGCTGGAAGACCAAGAAGAAGTACTATAGAATAAATAACTAAATACATATTCACCTCATTACTTGATATTGTGGAAAGACTTGAGGCAGTGGTCGATGATGCAATCTTTAGCTTCTTGTCCTTAAAGGCCACCGTAGCTTCTGTAAAAGGGAGGGGTTAGCCAGGGAGCATTGACATTTACAATCTCACCACTAGATGATGCCAAAATACACATTTATTACACAGTGTACCTTTAATTAGATAATACTTACTACTAAAGCTGTTCTTTCTGTGTGTGCTTCAGGGACACGGTGGCGCTTCAGGATTCTCTGGCCACCGTCCGGTTCCACGACCTCTTGGCTCAGCTGGACGACCAACACAGTCGCTTTGCTCTGGAGAACAACTTCCTACTGCAACATAACATACGCAAGATCAAGAGGAACCTGCAGGTCACTACACACACACACACACACACACACACACACACACACACACACACACACACACACACACACACACACACACACACACACACACACACACACACACACACACACACACACACACTGCATTCAATGAATTAATAAATGTTTTTCTGACTTATCAAAAGTAGACAAAACAAAGAAGAAAAAGCACAAATAAGAAAAATAAAAACATGTCACAACATAAAAAATTTGGGAGAGAAACTTGTAATTGGTGCATCCCTTATTAAAAGAACAAGAGGAACTTGCAGGTCAGACAAACACAATGTATTATTTGTGTAATGTGAAGTGGGTTAATTTATCTTTAAAAAAATATATATATATACTTTTTTAACCCCCCAAAAACATCAGCAACAATAGAAAGACAGTACTACATACTAATGGAACAAATAGTTAGTCACCTCTTCATACACACAACAGTTTCATTGGTGGAAATATGTGTTGTTTCACTGCAGAGCTATGATTTATAATTTTGGCACCTATTTATGTCTCTAGGATCGGTTCCAGGAAGACCCGGTTCACATGGCGATGATCATCTCCAGGAACCTGAAGGAGGAGCAGAAGATTCTCGCCAGTGCAAAGAATGCCGAGGTAAAAACTGCTGCTACAGCTATTTACAGAAACTAGGAACAAATAAGGACCATCTGGGGTGCTCCGGTGGCGTAGTGGATAGAGCGTGTACCATATCGGCTCCGGCCTTTGTTGCAGTGGTCGCGGGTTCAAATCCGACCCGTGGACCTTTACTGCAGGTCATCCCCCCTCTCTCTCTCTGTCTCCCCATTTCAACTCTGTACTATCTAATAAAAGTGAAAATGCCAAAAAAAATATTAAAAAAAATAAGAACCATCTACTAGCTGCAAAAGTTTCCAATAATAAATGCATTCATTAGTAAAAGGCAAATCTTTTGGTTGAATGACAAGGCAATGGGAGTGGCTTTAACTCCAATCATCTGTCTGAAGACGAGAAAAACAAAAAGACACAAGTAGTAGTATACAAATATTGAGAAATTCCACATGTAAAATCAAGTGTTTTGTTGCCGTTTGCAGCAGGAGGGAGAGGGGACGGTGTCGGCCATGGTGGTGGAGAAACAGAAACTAGATAACAAGGTGAAGGAGATGAAAGACAGAGTTCAGGTAAGAACATGTGTGATGTACAGTATTTATACATTACAGCTGGACGTACAGCTAAATATCAGTGTATCTAATAGGGCTGTGTATCAAACTTAAGCCAATGAGCAAAGTTTTTTAATTTTAATTTTAATTTTTACCATGTAATATCATCTAGTTTAAACGAATTTCATAAAATTGCTAAGGACAAAAGTATCATTTTAGGAACTTTTCGAAATCAAGGTATACGGTGTCTGTATCGATATTGAAATGTTTTAAACGATACCCAGCCCTAGTATCCATTATTATCTTGTTCTATAGGTGGCCGATCAGAACATCAAAAACCTGGAAGATCTGCAGGACGAGTACGACTTCAAAGTCAACACTCTGAAGAACAGAGGTGAGAAACGTCTGGTCCACAAGACGTCACCTAAAGGTGGAGTCAGTGATTCTGGAGAACGCCTGTTGTCAAAATCACTTTTTGTCTAAATCAGTGAATATCTCCTCACTTTCCGATACCTGTTTCTAAAATAAAATCCAGTATTAATACACAGCCTAGGCTATGTAAACTTGTATGTAAAGAAAGGGGGCCCACCGTAGCTAGCAACTTGCCCGTTTATAGGCTGTGCTTTATAAACACTGGATTTTTTTCAGCACACAGTACAGACAGGTATTGGATTGTAAGGAGATATTCACTGATTTTGACGATAAGCTTTCTCCAGAATCCCTGACCCCCCTTTTAAAGGAAAATGTTTGTTAAAATTCACAACATTCGTTCATATCATCCTGGGTTATTTTCTATGAGTAAATATTAAAGTTTTTTTTTTAATATATTTATCAGATTGTAAATATGTTTCTGTTTGTGCAGAGAATGAAGCGAACGGCATGACACCGAAGGAGCTGGAGAAAGAGAAGTTGAACATGGGCAGGATGGGCTTTGAGCTCAAGGCCAAACGCCAGGTGAGGAGAAGTTCATTGCGTTCCAAATCACATACTCTTTCTTTTTACTATTCTCCATAATACAGCTAACCCTACAAAGTACTTAGTTAGCATCCAGTATGCTACAATTGGGACATAATTTTACTTGTATTTTTCATCATAACCTCATGCCTTGAATTTGCCACTTGGTTATGTATCCATCTCATCGCTGGTTGTTCTCACTCGGAGGCTCAGTTAATGTTATGTAACTTCCAGTGCAGTGGATTGTGGGTCAGAGTTGCCCCAAAAAAGCTTCTGATTTCCACACAATCTTGACCGGATGTAGTAGGACATCCGTTTATTTTTAAAGTTGCCTAGAGGAACTTTCCATTTGTTTTAATTCTAGCTTTAGACAAATGCGGTATTGTTTTTACTACACCAGCTGTAGTGCCTGGGTGAGCATACCCATGTCAAAGGCATCAAGAAAAAATTAACGGAAAAAAATTATACTGTTTCAGAAATATTGAAAGAACAACTTAAAGCACGCTGCACCTGATTCCACTGTATGTTGCTTGTTGTATCAGGACGTGGTGGTGCAGCTGACAGACCTCCTGAACGTGACTCAGGCGCTGCTGTCAGAGCTGATCTCTGAGGAGCTGCCGGAGTGGAAGCAGCGCCAGCAGATCGCCTGTATCGGAGGACCGCCCAACGCCTGCGTAGACCAACTGCAGAACTGGTCAGACTTTTGTTTATTTATTTATTTATTCAAGATTATTTTTGGGCATTTTATGCTTTTATTAGGCAGTTTGTAGAGACAGAGATAAAGGGGATAGAGAGCGTTTTTAATTTAATTTTAATTGTGATTTTAATATTTGTTTTACTACTATTTGTAAAGCACTTTGCTCTGCTGCACTGCCACATTAGCTCAGAACGGACAAACTTAACAACCTTACATGTTTTTATAGATAGCGAGCGTCCAAGGGAAATGCACCTGTTGGAAGACCAAGAAGAAGAAGTACTATAGAATAAATAACCAAATACATATTCACCTCTTCACTTGATATTGTGGAAAGATTTGGGGCAGTGGTGGATGATGCCATCTTTAGTAACTAGCTTCTTGTCCACTGTAGCCTCTGTAAATTAACCAAAAGGAAGAGGTTAGCAAGGGAGTGTTGACATCTACAATTTAACCCCTAGAATATGCCAAAATACACCTTTTCTTACTCGCTGTACCTTTTAATAACTGTAGGTTCACAGCAGTAGCAGAGAGCCTGCAGCAGGTCCGCCAGCACCTGAAGAAGCTGCAGGAGTTGGAGCAGAAGTTCACGTATGACAGCGACCCCATCACGCAGAAGAAAACTTATCTGGAGAGCAGAGCCCTGGACCTGCTCAAGAACCTCCTCTCCAAGTATGGAACCTAAAACACACAAGCTTTCCATCGCCTTATTATTGGTCATCAATTAGAATTTCTTCTCATACTGCTGCATGGTTCAAACTTGATAAAAAAAAAGAGAACGTTTTAGTCCAAAACTTCTTGTAAATGCTACCTAAACTTTTTTATTGTGAAGTCAAGTTTTTACAATTTTTTATTTTGTAAAGCACTTGGTAAAAGTGTGAAGAAAGGTTCCATAAAAATACTGTGTGTGTGTGTGTGTGTGTGTGTGTGTGTGTGTGTGTGTGTGAGTGTGTGTGTGTGTGTGTGTGTGTGTGTGTGTGTGTAGCTCCCTGGTGGTAGAGAGGCAGCCCTGTATGCCCACCCACCCACAGAGACCCCTGGTGTTGAAAACAGGCGTCCAGTTCACTGTCAAGCTCCGGTAAGTTTTTTAGTTTTTCTATGAAAAATGTCTATTGCAAAAAACAAACTAATATAATAGCAGGAAATGCAAAGACATAATACAAATATATTGGCAAATGGCCATAAGTCTTAATCCTATTTCCTAAAAAAATATATTTGTTATCTCTTCCTTCCTGTCTCATTGGAATGTTTTGTTTGCGTTCAGGTTCCTGGTGAAACTGCAGGAGTTCAACTACCAACTCAAAGTCAAGGCTCAGTTTGACAAGTAAGCTGTTCAAAAGTTAATTAACCTGTTTTATACTGTTGTTTGAACATGTTGTAAATTAAACACTGTAACTTCTTTTCAACAGAGATGTTACAGAGAAGAAAGGGTACGTCAAAAATCATGTACACACATTTTAACATTATTCCACCAAAATATCTACTAGTATATTTATTATTTAAAGGTGAAGTCAGCGATTCTGGAGATTGCTTTGTAAACTGGTATGTCAACAAAGGGGGCCCACTATAGCTAGCAACATACCCGTTTACAGAGCCTAGGCTGTGTATTAACACATTTTATTTTCAGCGCTCACAGTATGGACAGGTAGCGTATTGTGAGGAGATATTCACTGATTTTGACAAAAAGTGATTTTGACAGCAAGTGTTCACCAGAATCGCCGACTACACCTTTAAAGACAAATTGGACATTCTTCATGCCGTCAATACATTTTGAATAAATACTTTCAGGTTTCGGAAATTCAACATTTTGGGAACAAACACCAAAGTTATGAACATGGAGGAGTCCAACGGCAGCCTGGCAGCAGAGTTTAGACATTTGGTGAGAAGAATGTTTGACAATAAATTAGTATTGGATTAACTTTCTGTTAATTCTTATATTGCTAACTAGAATAAGGTGGTTTTCAGCTTGTGGATAAATCACTTTACAGTATGATTATAAAGCTTTGAAATGTGTTTCTGTAATTTTTTTCTTTCTTCATGCAGCAACTGAAAGAACAGAAAGTTACCGGCAACCGATCGAACGAGGTAAGAGTTTAGTTCAGTTTTAGTTCACATACAAACAATATAAAAACACAAAGTGATAAAACATAAAAAAGTAAAATGTAAAATTTGAGTTTTAGACCTTATGAGTGAGGACTTTTTTTGGAAAAGTAAGGACATTTTGTCCGGTTCTCACTTCGGGACCTTTAAGGAGCTGTTTGAGGGTTAACATTAGGTTCAAAGGTTCAGGTATGAAAAAAGGTGTATGTTAGGGTTAGTGTAAGACATTTAGTTTTGATTGTTAGGGTAAGGGTAAGGGGCTAGGGAATTCATTATGTCAATGAATGTCCTCACAAGTATAGCTGTACAAACGTGTGTGTGTGTTTATTCAGGGGCCTCTGATCGTCACAGAGGAGCTTCACTCTCTCAGCTTTGAGTCGGAGCTGCAGCTCAACCATGCAGGAATGGACATCAAACTGGAGGTGAGAACACATCATTTTATTTCCCCCGTTAAGGAGTTTTTAACTGGGAGTTTTTCCTCAGTTGAGCTAAGAGTCTAAGGGCAGAGGGTCATACTGTGTAAGGACTGTGAAGCTCACTGAGGCAAAACACTATTTGTGATATCGGGCTATACAAATATATAAATAAAACTATAGGAAAAAACTCCTGCACACTGTCTCGTTTTTTCGCTGATATAAATGTATTCAAAAGGAAGCAACGTTTCGGTCAAACTACCTTCATCTGGCAAATAAAACTGAATTAGACTTTGGGTTTGAGCATTTATTCCTGTTGTTTACATTCTGTTGTTGTTGTTTAGGCCATTTCTCTGCCTGTCGTGGTCATCTCTAACGTCTGTCAACTGCCCAGCGGATGGGCCTCAATCCTCTGGTACAACATGCTGACCACCGAGCCCAAGGTGAACACACACACACTCACTCACTGACTGACTGACTGACTGACTGACTCACACACAGGTAAAACACCTAAAAAATTATAATCGTTTTAAAAACATCAAACTAATCTATGATGTAATCCCCTTTCTCTGTGTCCTCCTCCTCAGAACCTGAAGTTTTTCATCACCCCTCCCTCGGCCAAATGGTCCCAGCTGTCAGAGATCCTGAGCTGGCAGTTCTCCTCCGTCACAAAGCGCGGCCTCAACACGGAGCAGCTCAACATGCTGGCTGACAAACTGCTCGGTACCAACAGCTTTTACACTTTACACTCTCACACAAAGGGCAGTCCCTGACTAGCCCTGCGTTCCAATCCCCATACTTCCCTACTATTTAGTATGGCAGATTCAGGATGTCCCAATACATGCAAGTCAATTGTAGTATGCTGAAAATACATAAATGCCCCAATGACTCCAATAGCATTTTGGAGTATTTGTCTTTATTCTTGACATTAACTGACATAATGAAAAAAAAAACCTTCCTTATCTGATTTATTTTCTCTCCTGTGGCCCTAAAACTCTTCTGTACTTTAGTATGTAGTGTAGTAAAAAGAAAAAGTAGGTGAATTGGAACGCAGGGTAACAGTTTTCTCAGTCGAATCAGAAGGGCCTGTTCAATCCAGAGATTTGACTTTTCGTGATACTATTTGTCAATCATCAATCAAAATTGCACTGGAGTAAGATATTTCGAAACATTGTATTTAATATTCTCAAAATAAGCGTTTAATAGTATTGAATTTAGCTGGAAATGATTGAACTTTTACAAAGGGTTTTACATTTTCTGATTGCCCTTTTATTAATACTTGGAGAGGGGACGTTATGTGAAAAATAAGCACTTTTTGATTTTGTTATTAAGAATATACACAAACTTCACAAAGCTATTGTTACAGAATAACAGCGTGAGTATATTAATTTGATTTTATAATACATGTTCTCAATTAAAAGTACCTTAAAATGTGTCAGGATGTCCATTATAACCTTCCTACTTTTGCCAGTATAGCTGTTACGTTGGCATTAGATTACATTTTAAGTGGCATTAAAAAGGTATTAAATAATCTTAATAATTAGTCTTACCTGAATGTGTCTCTGTGTAGGATCGAAAGCCAAGAGGAACCCGGAGGGACAAATCCCCTGGACCAAGTTCTGCAAGGTAAACCACAGTCAGTCAGACATGTATATTATAAATTCAGCCCCGGAAAAAATTAAGAGACCAGTCTGAATTTTTCTTAAATCTTTATCTCTACATGACCTAATGAAAATGCTCTAAATGACAATATTTTTATTGTGAATTTGGTAAAAATGTTGTCAGTTGTTTATATAATAAAATCCAAATCTTGATTCTACTCAAACATATGCCTCTAAAGAGTGAAACAAGAGACACTGAACATTTGGAGTGGTCTCTTAATTTTTCCCGGAGCTGTATAATAAAATATAAATCAAATCAAAATCAAAATATAATTTGAGCATGGGCGTACGTTTCACAGTACCTTTGCTAAACTAAACCTCTCCTCTGTCCAGCAGCAGAGTGCCAATGAGAAAGCGTTTCCCTTCTGGCTTTGGATCGAAGGAATTCTGGATCTGATTAAAAGACATCTGCTCTCTCTCTGGAACGACTCGTAAGTGATGAGACTGTGTCACAGAACACAAGAGCGGTTCGGTTCAGTACGGCACACAATTATATATTTTTTTTTGCTATTTCTGAAGCACTGTAATTTTTCCTCTGATGATCATAAATCACATGTAGACCATCAGTGCAAAGAATGCAATTTTTATATAGTTTTACTTAATGCCTTTGTCATGGGTATGCTCACCCAGGAATTACAGCTGGCATAGTAAAATCACTACCGCTTTTGTCCAAAGGAGCCACCAGAGTTAACACAAACTGAAAGTTCCTCAGAGCACTGTTGTGCTAACCGTAGAGTTTTTCTTTGTGTGTGTGTGTGTGTGTGTGTGCAGCTCCATCATGGGTTTCCTCAGTAAGGAGAGGGAGAAGGCTCTGCTCAGTGATAAATGTCCCGGGACGTTCCTGCTGCGCTTCAGTGAGAGCAGCAAAGAGGGCGCCATCACCTTCACCTGGATAGAACACGACGTACATGGTGAGATAACCAGAAGGGGAGGTTAAACATTTTTGAGTGTATTTAATCGATTCATGTATTTTGCTGCCGCACATGCATTACAAACTTAACATTAGAATAGATATAAAATGAAGATAGATAAGACATGGACTTTGATTTGCCCTCATGCCATCATTTGCCACAGCGCCTGTTAACACACAGTGGACTGGAGCAATTCTTGAGAACACTTGTCAAAATCAGTGAATATCTCCCCACGATCCACTACCTGTATTTACCGTGTGTGCGGTGTAAAAATAAATCTAGTGTTAATACACAGCCTAGGCTCCGTAAACTGGTATGTAAACAAAGGGAGCCTAGGCTTTGTATTAACACTGGATTTCTTTAAACTCACACACAGTACGAACAGGTAGCGGATTGTGAGGAGATATTCACAGATTTTGACAAAAAGTGATTTGACAATGAGCATTCTCCAGAATCACTGACTCCACCTTTAATATCAATGAATAACTTGAATGCAACAAACAAAATGGCTTCATTGCTTTAAGTTCACGTTTCTTTGTGACACCAGACAAGCCGATCTTTCACTCGGTGGAGCCTTACACCAAGAGGGAGCTTTCTGCCGTTTCCCTTGCCGACATCATCCGCACGTACAAGGTAATGGCTGCCGAGAACATCCCAGAAAACCCGCTACGGTTCCTCTACCCAAACATCCCTAAAGACAAGGCCTTTGGGAAGTACTACCCCAAACCGTCAGAGAGTAAGTCACATTCATTCATTCATCACACACACATACACACTCACTCTGCTAGAAGTGCATACACTGCTTACTGTTTAACTGCATATTTCTACATTTAGGATAAAATGATCAAACTACTTAAGTTTATAAGATATGATTCATTATTAAAAACTATTTCAACATCGGAGTGGAAAAATATGCTGCTTTATACAATCGAAAACGAAAAATCCTGTCCAGAATATTCTCGAGAATTAACCTCCATTTATTCTCACGGAGGCTAAGTTTCTGGTTGCGATAGTTGCGATACACAACTTTTATAATTTGTGGTGTTAAAAGGAATTTACGTTTTATTATCGCTCATTAACTTTGACAGCCCTAGTGTGTACCAAACTTCATTCAACATTTTAAAGTTTAAACTTTGCCCCCTCAGCCCCAGAGCCCATGGACGTGGAGAACGGACCAGAGAAGTCTGGCTACATGAAGACGGAGCTCATATCAGTCTCAGAAGTGTAAGAATCACTCACAGAAACACGTTCATATCATTAAAGACATACTGTATGAAACTGTATATTTAGTATTGGTTACTATTGTGTTTTATTTTTTTAAACATTGTTTTACTGTTTTCAGAGTATTGATTATACGTTGCATAGATATACAGTACATACTTTTTTTAAAGATTCTGCTAACAGGATTGTTCAAACAAAGATCTTTGTAAGACATCCAATGACGAATAAATAACTTCTCTCTCACTATCCATCCAACCATCCATCTCTCTCTCTCTCTCTCCAGACCTCCGTCCAAAATGCAGGACAACATGTTGCCGATGTCTCCTGCCGACTACCATGCTTTGTCTCAGTACGTCAGTCCCAGAGACATTGATGCTGTGGTGAGTAGTGCTTTGTCTAAGAGCTGCTGGGTTGCATCTGTGTGTGTGTGTGTGTGTGTGTGTGTGCGTGTGTGTTATATGTAAATAAAAAGAAGTCTGTATTCGTTGCACAAGTTCACACTATTACACTGTAGAGCTCAACAGTGACCATCGTGCTGTGGGAACATAGGGATGATGACCCTGCCGTAATAATCAAATCTGCTAAGGAGAAAATGAATGGGATTTTTACTTCATAACCGCACTGTTGAGCTTTATAATGCTGAACATTAAATGTTTCAGTTTTTTTTTCAGGTCTTTTTTTTTACTTTCTCTATTCCCTTTAAAAAAATGAATAAAACAAATGCATATGCGTCCATTTGTAAATCTGTCTGTCTCTGTATTTGTTCCTGCTCGTCTCTCAGACCAACAATCTTGGATTTGGAGAGTTTGAAGTCGAGGTAGACACAGCTTTGATCTGTTGCTCTACACACAAATAATTATAACACACTCTATCCGCTATGTGCACTTTGAATGGCCATGGCCTTGTGTCTGAATTGTGCTATATGAATACACTTGCCTTGCCTTGCCTATGTTTCACTTACTAATGTTACATAATAGTTGTTTTGTTCTTTTCTGTTTTGGATAAAAAGAAAAGGATGTAACATGTTCAGAATATCTCCTAATTGTAAAAATTATAATTAGTTCTATCCCTATTATTGATTCACGCATTTTGTTGCATGCTTTTTGTCAACTTTTTTTTTTTTTTTTTTACAATGCACCTGCATGTGGCACTCACTCTAACATACAAATGAATGTATTTTGATTGTTACTTGCCATTAACAGCATTAGTTGCTTTACTACTGTATACAGTACATTTTTATTACACACTGTACCTTTAAATAAGGAAGCAAAAACAGTGATTTAGTGATGTAATAAACATATCTTTTCTCTCTTTTCTCCCCAGATGAGCGCAGACTTTGAAGAAGAAAATTGAGGAAGATGGAATTTCTTAACTTCAAACAATGTCATCTCTTCATGGACTTTCTTTAAGGGTTATTGTTATTGTAGAAGTAACAAGGTCTCTATCGATCATGTAAAACGCTCTCAGTGCTCTGAACCTTTGATCCAAGTCAGTATCATAATAGGAACAATGGCAGAGAGACTAACGCCCCATTTGGACAGTGTTAAAGTCACATAAGGGAGATGGACACAACCCTAAAAACAAAGCTTTTGCCTGGAGTGTCTCACCTTAAAGTAATCAATAACTAATGACTGCAGATGGTGTTACTGTCTATTTTGTTCTGTCGTCATATCCGTCATCTGTATGTTGGTCTCAGTTGTTCCATATTAGAAGAAATATTAAAGTCAAATTTCTGGGCAGATTTAATAGAAAAACTAAAGTAGGACAAGGATCTCTTTGCCCAGAATTCATCTTAAATCAGGTTTGAACATGATATGTCACTTTATTTTTGTACATATTTTTATTTTCATCAAATGTGAACTTCAACCTCCCTTGATACTCCAAGAGTAAAGCAGTGAAATTACAGAATGTGATTATTATACTATGAAAAAACACAATGTTTCATAGGGAAACTGTATTAGCGGTTTGATTTTATGATTGTGGTAAAAAATATTCATTAATTCAGCTGAAATAGAATGCATGTCTGGAGGGTTTTCTCGAGTTTTTAATTTAAGATATTGTATAATCAGCTTTGCAACAACAAGAAATGTAACAGTGGGATGGCTGAAGCAATAAAAAACACTTATTGACTCAGTTTGGTTTATTTGTGAAGTATCAATAGATAGGCTACACTATAAAAAAAAGTATAACATAGGTTACACTTTGTTTTTTTCTTCCGATTAAAAAATTCATATTAAGGTTTTATTCCGAGTAAAAATCACAACGTCGAGCAACCTGTCAGTGTTCTTCTGATGGTTTCAAATACTTCAGCGCTGGAACGATGTCGCCAAGGTGACTCACTCCTGAAACACACACACAAATGAAGGACTTTTTGAATTTGGATTGAAAAAGAAAATACTTTAGAATTTGGATCAGTACATCGATTGGTGTCATCAGTCTAATATCCGATAAGGGAATTGCAGCCATATCGGTCCCATCCCTAATACATACACACACATAAAGACACATACAGTAGAAACATACAAACCCAAAGTGTCTAAAATGTCCACAGTAAGGGCATGGAACGCAGGGAAAAACTCCTCGTGCTGCTTCACTTTAACGATTATACTGAAAACAAGACACAGACAGGTTGTGTTAGTGCACTGTGAGTTTGTGTGTGTGTGTGTGTGTGTGTTTGTGTGAGTGAGAGAGTGTGTGTGCATTTGTGCGGTAGTGAGAGTGTGTGTGTGTGTG
Organism: Ammodytes marinus; assembly: GCF_949987685.1. Lineage (NCBI taxonomy): Eukaryota > Metazoa > Chordata > Actinopteri > Uranoscopiformes > Ammodytidae > Ammodytes > Ammodytes marinus. Next base: position 14,261,379 of record NC_137228.1, read on the forward strand.
TGTCTGAGTGTACCTGTTTGTGTGCGTGCGTGTGAGAGTGTGTGTGTGTGTGTGTGCGCGTGCATGAGAGAGTGTTTGTGTGTGTTTCTGAGTGTAGCTGTTTGTGTGTGTGTGTGTTTGTGTGTACCTGTTTGTGTTTCTGTGTGTGTTTGTGTGTACCTGTTTGTGTGTGTGTGTTTGTGTGTACCTGTTTGTGTTTGTGCGTGTGTTTGTGTGCGTACCTGTCTATGTCAGCGTCTCCCAGCAGCTCCTGGAGTTGAGCAGTTTGTTCAGAGGAGGAAACCAGTCTGTCCACATGGTTCACCACTTCAGCCGGAGAAACTCTGCTGTCTGAAAACAAACAGCAAAACTCAACATGTTTAGGCGTTTGTAATTTCATAAAAAAAAATAAAAAAAAGTAGGCCTGCATCGATCGACTTGTCAATTCATGCCTCCGATATGTAGACACCCAAAAATAATGAGCAGTTCACATCCCTAGTTAGGATTAGGGTTGGGGTTAAAATACAAAATATCCTAAAGATTCAAGATGGTTTATTCATTATATGCACATTAACAATTACAGCAGCAAGTCATTGGCAATTAAATTCTTAAGTCCCAGGCTCCTCTCAACAATTCAATATAGAAGAAGAAAATGTAGAATAGAAACACACAAGTGAAGAGAGCAACACCTGAGACACAAATAAACACAACAGTAGTGCAAGGACACAGTGCAGATAGAAAGTGTAGAGATAAGGTGCATAAACTGACAATGCCTATGAAGCGTTGTGTTGTATGCCAAACTCAAAGTCACAATTATTTATATAGCACAGTTAAAAAACAAAAAAAGTGAGTCTTCAGCAACGTATGTGAAGGTTACCTAGGTCCAGAACATCTCGGAGGTTTGTCATAGTGTTGTTCATCTCTCCGAGCCGTGTGTAGACCTCGTTCATACGGGGAAACACTCCGCTCAGTGACCGCACGTCAAACAGCTTCTGGAAGTGACTCACTATGGAGCCCAGAGTGAACCGAGTGGGACTCCGCAGCACCTAGCAACACACAAAACACTGTTTAAATAATGATTTAACCATGCAACCATTTTACCATGGGTGGTAGGATGTCCTAGAGGAAAGGTGGCCGACCAGTAACCATGAGAACGCTGTTTCGATCCTCGGCACTGGACAGCAGGGTGTTAGTAGTAAAACTAGTGGTGGCTGCTATTACGTCTACGGTGCCCACCATCTCTACCATTGTGTCCTTAAGAGACACACTTAACCCTAAACTGCTCCAGGGGCGCTGTACTATGGCTGACCCTGCGCTCTGACCCCCTCTGGAGCGTGGTAACTTGAGACGGGATATGCGGAAAGACAAATTTCAATGTAGCCATTGACTAATAATAAAGTAACTTAACTTATCTAAAATACATGAGACCTGTTGACCTAGAAGATCATAATTATTATTCAATTCTTTGTTGGTGGAGATATTATGTGTAAGTTAAGGAAGGTTTAAGCAACACAGCAATTGTAATTTAACAGTACAAACCTTGTCAATGAACTATGAGGGTGACAAACCAAAAACTAAATAATAATAATAATAATGGCCTCACCCTCTCGTCATCGGGCGAGGTGTTCTCCAGCATTGTGTCCACCTGCAGCATCATGTCCTCAACCTTCACCTCTTCTGCTGCGCCATGGTAACTGTCAGGTGGTTGCCATGGCATAAGTCTGGCACCGAGGGCATTTAAACATCGCTGCAGATCCTAGTACCAACGTACATGTACAAGAAGAAGTCAGCGAAAAAAGATATATTATGTTTTTAAAATCTGACTCAAGATCATCCAGGTGATTTGCTCTTATACCAGTATTTGCAATCAGCCACCTACCAGCAGGTAGGTTTAAATTTATTTAGCATTCTACTTTATATTTATATGTTTCACCTTATCTCTACACTTTATGTCTGCACTGTGTCCTTGCTCTACTGTTGTGTTTATTTGTGTCTCAGGTGTTGCTCTCTTCACCTGTGTGTTTCTATTCTACATGTTCTTCTTCTATATCACATTGTTGAGAGGAGCCTGGGACTTAAGAATTTCATTACCAATGACTTGCTGCTGTGATTGTTAATGTGCATATGACAAATAAACCATCTTGAATCTTGAACTTAATTTCAACTTGATGGAAAGGCAAATTGCATAATTATGTAAACAGTGTGTAAATTGTATTCCCAAACGTCCTCTGTTGAAATAAAGACAGGGAAAACCTTGAAGTGCTACAACCAAACCAGGCAGTGAACCTTCATTGTCGACATATATACAGATAGACAGTACATACATACAGCTCTGGAAATAATTAAGAGACCACTTCAAATGCTCAGTGTCTCTTGTTTCACTATTTATAGGCATATGTTTGAGAAGAATGAACATTTTGGTTTTATAAACTACTGACAACATTTCTACCAAATTCCAATAAATGTTTTTGTCATAAAGAGCATTTTCAATAAGTAATGTGGATATGAAGATTAAAGAAAAATCCAGACTGGTCTCTGAATTTTTTCCGGAGCTGTATAGTGAATCCAGGACTTTCTTAGACATAATGGAGATTTGTTGGTTTACCTTGAGCAGTGCTAGCTGCTGGGCCCAGGCCTCCAGTGTAGGGATCAGGGTCAGAAACTCAGTCCGCTCTGAACCACCACGGCTCGGTTTCTGTCTGTGAAGCTGCACCGGAGCTTTGGGATCGCTCAAAATAGCACTGATCTCCTTCAACAACTGGAAGTCGAGAAAAAAAGAAAGAAAAATAAATAAATTAATTCTGTTAAGAAGAGTATTTTATTTTATTTTTTATAATAATATATTTGTTCTACTTTAATTTAAATGTTTTAAATGTGGAAATATGGAAAATAATAAAGAAATAATTGAGAAAAAAATAAAATTTATTTCAGAAAACTACAAAAATGGTCACCAGAAGTAAGATGTAAATATTCATTCAGACATTGTGGAATCAAACTTACATGTTGATAGCGGACACACAGACCGGCTTCACTGATCTCAGTGCTGTTGTCTTCTTTAGGCAATCTGCAGAGATGGTGAGTACTGTATGAGTTTAGCTATTCGGTCACTTTTCTGTTACAGTTAAGTAGCAATGGATTTACGGATAATGTGTTTGCTTTTCTAAAACATTTGATTATAATCACCAGTGTGGGAATTTCATGGTGCCACAGTTTGTATTTATGAGGAGCAAAAGTGACCTCAAAAAGTAAAAAAATAAAAAATATTATTTTACTAAATAGGTTTGGGTATTCAAGAGTTTATAAGACACTTCTCCTACCTTGAGTTATTGTGCTGGTGTAACGCCTCTAAGCGGCGCAGTTTGTGTTTGTAGATCTTGACTTCTTTGAGTGTGGGTCTGCACAGAGGCACACAGTCAGCATGAATACTAGGCATATTCAAATTCTTTATTTGAAAAAAGGGACAGTTAATAAGCGTTAATTATTGGGCACAGTGTTAGCTTTAAAGCTAGTTTCATTAGGCAGTTCCTTCACCTGATGTTAAAAGGAAAGTGAAAAATACAATTCATGGTCTCTCACTGGTTCAAAACACACCTGGTCTCCAGCTCTTTCTTCAGCCGCTCCACTTCCCTCGTCAGCCCGTCTATGTGGCTGTTGCTTCCCTCTTGCTGTTCCTGGTACGCCTGGGAAGAAACCATAGAAACGAGAAGTACATTTAAAAAGAATAGTAAATAGCGATATTACAGTCAAATTTAAGGATTCCTTTGTTGAAGTTGTCTGGTAGGTTTAGGTTTTGTTTTAGGTTGGACTGCCACTTTAAATTAGACTCTGTGACTTTTAGATTTTATATAAAATACATTTTATCCGAAGACAGTAATAAAGAATATTTTCCCTTTATTTATTCATCTTGTTTATAACATTTTACCCACTGATCCTTTTTCCTTAGCAGTTCCAGTCCATGCACATTTTGACTGTTTACCATTTAAATAAAGGTTTATTTTGAATTCCCGTCTCTTGTCAGTGAATGAATCTGCTTGCCTTATCAACACTGTCAATAATATTCAAACCCCAAAGTAACATCCTATATTTTACTGTATATTACGAAGGTGTTGTCTGTCGTCCCCTCATTCCTCCCTGTATTGTCCTTGCTATACATTCAGGTTTTATAAAGTTTGAGCTAGTGCTCTGGGGCTAACAATCTAAACAATGAATAAACACTACTCAGTTACCTTGAGAATGGTTTTGAAGGAAGGCGTTGCGTTGCTGGAAGACTTGTTGATTCTTGTCAGATGAGCTTCAGATGCGTCTGTTTCTCCTTTCACAGATCTGTGGTGAAAGTGGACAGAAAGAAGTCAGTGTTGTAAGTCGAATTCAGTCCCTGCGTTCCAAATTTCATACCCTCTTTTTTCTATTCTACATACTAACAGCTGATCATAAAAATAATGCAGTAGTTAGCATGCAGTATGCTACAATTGGGACTTATTTTTATACAGAGGCTCCGTCGATGTGACGTCACTTCCGGTGTGCACTGGATTGTGTATCAGAATCCCTCAAATAGCGTGCTGATTTCAACACTACAAATCTCCACCGGATGTAGTAGGCATCTGGGTATTCTTAAGCATGCTAAATCTGACCAAAAGAATTGTGACATCCTTAACCTTTTTTCTATTATATTAAATAGCAGAAATTATGGGGATTGGAACGCAGGGTTTGTATTATTGCTCGCCATACGGTGTTCATGCAATGGGTGGACATTCAACAACAAGAGCCATTTTGGAAAAGGCTTGTTTTACCTGAGCTCATCCAGCAGCTGACTCATTTTATTCTCATAGAAGTCAATCACATCCAACACCCTGATATAGAAGATATGAAGCAATGGATTAAAAACAGAGAGCCAGGCTTACTGGAAGCTATTTTTTTTCTTATCTTTGTTAAAATGTTCATATTGTACAAGCCAGTACAGAGAATAATGATGAATGTATAGGTACTGTTTGTCTGTGGGTGAGTTGTGCTGGATGAGTCGGTTGCAGATTTGCTGGAAGGTGCGACTCTGTCTGGCTACACGCTTCTCTTCCTCTCTGATGGTGAAGTAAAGTTTCTTCTGAAGCTGAGACGATTCCTTCTTCTGTTGGAAAAGCTTCTGCTCCAGAGCCTGATACACTTTCTACAAACATCAAACCAAAGAACAGTTTTATGATGAATGACAATATTCAACATCTAATTAAAGTAGCTACGACAAACTTTTAAATACTTCTGAAACAGTCGATTTTTCCTCTGATGAACATAAATTACATGTAACAGCAAACGAGACCATCAACGCAAAGAATGCTTTGCAATCGTATGGTTCAATAATGAGGCTCTTATTGCGTTTCTCTTGAGCCAAGTGTTATAATTGTCAATGTAAAGTTAAAAATTATTAATCACTTAAAACCACTACACCAAGAGCGCCCCGAAAATGCCTGTTTAATGTAAACTGTGCAGACAGACATATAGACAGACAGACAGTTATTAGACTGTAAACTGTGGAGGTGTTGACAGACCAATGCTTGTTCTCAGACAGATAGACAGGAAAACAGACAGACAGACAGACTGACATAAACACACAGACAGACACACACAGTCAGACACAGACAGACAGACAGACAGACAGCTATTAAACTGTGTGGATTTGTTTAGACCTGTGTTCCCTCTCTGTCTGTCCCCAGGCAGCGCTCCTCCAGGTCCTGGACTCTGGTCTGAACCTCGTCCAGCAAGAGCTCCAACTCTGAGGCCCGACTCTTCTGCTCACCAACGTCCTCTCTACACACACACACACACACACACACACACACGCACACACACACACACACACACACGCACAGACAGACACACACACACCTTATTTACCTGCTGCTTGGTTCCCCTCAGACTTATACTGTTCTACTTGTTGTAGAATTTACAGAAGCTACGGTGGCCTTCAAGGACAAGAAGCTAGTTACTAAAGATGGCATCATCCACCACTGCCTCAAGGCTTTCCACAATATCAAGTGATAAAGTTGTGTAGAAATATGATCAGTGTGTCAGTCAGCTGGTCTCCCTACACTGAGCTATAGAGGTGTATCTATGACATAGGTGGGCTACACACAATGCACATACATTATTAAATAGATCGAGAGCCATTCCAGCCATAGTAATACACACTGAAAGCATGTCTACACTTCAGTCTGAATTGTTCCATACATTCCAGGAGTCCACAACATACAGCTAACTTCTAAGGTGGAGTCAGCAATTATGGAGAAAACTTTTTTTTTGTTGCAAAATCTGTGAAAATATCGTCGCGGTCTGCTACCTGTCCGTACTGTGTGGTGTTAATACACAGCCTAGGCTCTGTAAACTGGCATGCTGCTATGATGGGCCCCTTTTGTCGACTCTACATTCCCTTTAATTGCATAGCAGTTTACAGAGCCTAGGCACCAGTTTAAATGAAAATATCTCAACATTTCAAAACATCCAGGAGCTATGCTGGATGTGGTAATGCAAAAACAAATGTCCAAATGTCCAGAAATGAAAAGATACATTATATATACAGTATAACACTGTGTGACTGACTTGAGTTGGTTGTTGGACTTGATGAACTCCTGTATTAAGGCCTGTCTCCGGTCTGAGTCGGAGAGCATGGTCTTCAGAGTCGACCGGATCTCACACGCCGTCTTCTTGTCCAGCAGAACCAGATCTAGGGACACAGAAAGTACGACGGTTCACATTCACACTGTCCAATTTCAATTTCCCCAAAAACAAGGTGTATGCAGTACCTTTTGAGGAAGATATATCTAAACTAACTAGCTACAAGGAACTTTTAAATATTTCTGAAACAGTCTCATGTTTCCTCTGAAGATCATAAATTACATGTAACAGCAAACAAGACCATAACTGCAAAGAATTATATTTTTAAATAGTAATTCTTAATGCCTTTGTCCGGAAAGGGGGTTTGTCTTGTCATCATAGTGTCCTAAGTGAAAAAACAAGATATCTGCAAACTTTTAGATGAAATGTAATAAGCATTTTTAATCATTAAGTAACCACTGACTCTTACCCGACAGGTTTTTATTCTCCACGGGATCCGTGAAATGCACCGGCTTGAAACCATGATGCTGCAGGAGTCTATTCACATTGTCCCACTCCACCTGCTCCTGCTACAACACACACACGCACACACGTTTGTAAAGCTATACGTGTGAGGACATTCATTTACATAATCCATTCCCTTTCCCTTTCCCCTTACCTTAACCACTACAACTAATTGCCTAACCCCAACCCTTACACTAACCCTAACATGAACCTTATTCATACCTGAGCCTTAGAACCTAGTGTTAACCCTCAAACAGTCCCGTCCTGAAGTGAGAACCGGCCAAAAATGTCCTCACTCCTAAGGTCAAAAACTTAAATCGATTCTCCAAAAAATAGTTGTACAGGTACACACACAACGAGCAAGACAACATCACACAAAAAGAGATCTACCTGAAACTGCCCGTGAGTCCACAGATAAACATAAGTCTTATTCCTTGATTGTGAAAGATTATTTGCCCCGGCGCTGTCCATGGCCATTCTTAAAAGTCCTTCACAAACTCAGATACACAAGAGCATCACTCTAATCATTGCTGGACTCAGTGCATCTCTTGAATAAGCAGCAGCCTGCCTCCTGTACTAGTGATCAGGTTTCCGAGGGGATGTCACTCTCCCCCGCACACACTTGAGCAGGCAGGCAGGCAGGCACGCACGCACGCACACACACACACACACACACACACACACACACACACACACACACACACATGCACGCCACACACACACTTTACCTGTTTGATTTCTATCAGACTTCTACTGCTCTACATGTTGTATAATTTACAGAAGCTATGGTGGCCTTAAGTTCAAGGACAAGAAGATAGTCACTAAAGATGGCATCATCCACCACTGCCTCAAGTCTTTCCGTCCACAATATCAAATAATGAGGTGATGGTATTTTGTTAGTTATGCTATAGTACACACACACACACACACACACACACACACACACACACACACACACGTTGTTCATGTTGACACCTACCTCTTCCATCATGTCTAGTCTGCTGCAGCAAGCAGTTCAGCCAACGTTACGTGTATTCCTGGCAAACGACAAGAATATATTTTTGATATAATATAGTATATAAGGCTTAGCCTACATGTAGCCAATACAGAGACATTTTTAATTAACATTTAACAGCCACACTTATTGAATATAGTTTGAACTCCAGAACTTTGACAAGCGCGCTCTCTAGCTCCTATATTTGTTATAAAGTCACGTTATTTCAATATTTCTGCAGCTGAGTTGGCATGTTTAACTTCTCAGTTAGCTCATGTGGCTAACAAGGTAGGCTACACTTACCACATTACATATTAGCGGTGCATTTGTAACCAAGTAGGCTAAAATTGTATTAATTGAATTAATAAAATACTCAGTAAGTTACCTATTGTTGGTGTTTTCGACACTCTTGGACGACGCTATGTTATTTTAGCCTCTCATAATACGTCCATGCTTCAACTGTTTACTTTTGTTAGGACGCCGCCCGCTTCCGTCATTCAAACAGTGACGTAGCTAAAGTAAACCAATGGGATGAGGGTATTTAGTTTCCCAGCCAATCGGGTTGTATTTTGCATGTGCACATATTTGGCTATAGGAGTGTGAATGTAACAAAAAGTATGTGATAAAGTTGAATTGATAAACAGATTGGCAAAAGTGAGTAATGTATCACTCCATGTTTAACTTCACATGTGATTTATTAAAAATTGTATCAATGGATTTTTGTCACTTTCACTAAGAAACTGTGTTGAATGGAAATTATAAATTAATCTCTCTAAATTAATCAAATCCGACTGTTTTAATAAGATCAACTTTTATTTCATCTGATCACTTTATCATTTGTATATCAATGTTTCATTTTGGATCCCATTTATTTTACTACTCAATGTATCAATTCTCATGCCATTTCGCATCTATTTTTATAACTTAACTGTTGTTACTTTCACATACAACTGACCCACATGGCCCTAACATGGCTTTTAAGTGGAAAACCTGGATTTGTGTTGCTTTAAAAATAACTGTAGCCTAAAGATTTACATTGGCTTCTTATCATAACACTGTTGACCTAACTCATGAAGCTAAGTAGCCTACTTCATATGTCCTTTCTCTACAATTGAAATGACAGTGTGATATTGATGTCATGTCAGTGTCAGCCTGCAGCCTGGTACAGCCATACCTTTTCGGTCGTGTTGTGCAACACAGCAACCGCTCCGTGTTTACCATAACAAAGTCTACACAGTTCACACATGACTCATAAAATTACATTAATTATGCGTCCTACTCCTAGCCAAGACAAAACATTTCTTTGAGCTGATTCCAAAATGATTTCTTCACAACTTGAACTACTCCGCTCCCAACCAGGCGGCGTCCATGCAAAGCTGGCGATACCATTAAGGAGCACTTTAGAGGGGAGAAGATAAATAGTCAGAATGTATTAGACATGTTTATTTATAACAACATAATCCTTTTTAAAAGCGAACATATTTTATTGTTATTCTTAAGAAGTTTATATCGTAAAAAATTAAGTCTTTTGTTTGTTTTTTAACTATTTCACCCCCCGCGAGACTAAATAGTACGGTCCACAAGTGTCAGTGGCCTGTACTCCGTTGCTAGGAGGCGGAGAACGCTAGAAATAAAAGGCAGAGAAAAGCTCGCCATCACACTTGTGCTCACGTTATAACCAATAGCCCGTCTGCTTTATCCGTTTCTGCACCGGGAATTATTCGGTGGATATTTCGGTGTGTGGGACGGCACGGCTTGAATACAGAGTTGTCTCCGTGTTTACGTGTTGTTAAGCCGTTAATACGGATCTTTAACCGTTATCCCGTCGCTTAATTATAGACGTTGGGTGATTGTTTACAACTATCATGGCCACCGCGTGCACTCAAGAGGCTATTCTGGACTTCCTGAAGGAGAATGGGGGTAAAGTGAAAAACTCTGATTTAATTGAGCACTTCAGGGCCGTATTCCCAGAGGACCCGGAGGAGAAAGCGGCCGTGCGAAACTCTTTCAAAAACTACATCGACAACGTTGCTTTTGTCAAAACGGAGAGCGGAGTTAAACACGTCTGCTTGAAGAAAAAGTTTCGCAGTGGTGGGTCTCGGTCGAGTGTCAGTGACGTAACAAATGTGACCCAAACGGAACCGGTACACGTTTTACAAGAGGAGAAAGGTGTTGTTGTCGTTGACCGTTATTCGGTCCTAAAAAGAGCCGACAGTGAGGTGTATCGTCACGCGGTGAAGGATCTAGGCGAGCCTGTGGAGCTGCATACCCCTGCGCCTGGCTCAGGTTACGGAAACAGCCAGGTGAGAGTTTCGCAATCCGTTCACAGAAAAACAGACGACAAAGGCAGCAGCTGTCAGGAGTTTGTTTGTGTCGTGGAGGACGTGGACAGAAGTAGTTCAGTTAAAATGGGGAACACGGAAAGCTTTCGGAGAGACAGCACGAGGAAGTCCAAGAAGAAGAAAGAGATCAAGGAGCGGCTTGGGAGTAACACGGCACCTCCTGGCATACCACACATCACAGTGGTTGAAGCGTCGCCTCTCCCCACGCAGGACGCTGTGTTCGTCTTGCCTGGGCCTGTGCTCAAAACTGGCTCTACAGGTAGGCCTACGGGACAGGTAAATACAGCCACTACAGATGCCATTGGACTGAGTCCCACAGACAGACACGTTCAGAGTGAGTCTATAAAGGACTCAGAGCAGCATAATAATGTGATTATAAGGCATAGACAACACTCCAAGGGGTTCGAAAGGGAGGATTTCTCAGATTTGCTTGACACACACAGTTTATCGGGCAGCGAGGGGAACGACACCCCTAAAGGCAGCCGCCATCACTTCATGGAGGTGATGATGAGCTCGTCTCCACAGGTGAGGAGGTCCGTAGTGCTTAGGAGCTCTGTCTACCTGTCTAGGAGCGAATCAGACTCAGCCTCTCTGGTCTCCTCTAACCTGGACGAGGACCGGACCTCCATGTCGCTGGAGCCTCTGGAACACGAGTGGATGATGTGCTCTTCAGACGGGGACTGGGGCGGCTTGTCTGGCCTGCTAGCACAGGACCCAGGCCTGGTTCTGAGGAAGGACTTTGTGACCGGCTTTACCTGTCTGCACTGGGCCGCCAAGCACGGCAAACCTGAGCTCATAGCACTGATCATTAACTACGCCAAACAGCACCACATTCCCATGAGCGTGGACGTTCGCTCCAACACAGGCTACACGCCGCTCCACATAGCTGCCATGCACAACCACACGGAGGTGGTGAAGCTCCTGGTGGGAGCCTACAGTGCAGACGTGGAGATAAGGGACTATAGTGGTAGGAAAGCTTCCCAGTACCTCTCTGACAATGTTAGCGTGGACTTAATGGACATCATAGGAGCAGAGAAGGGTGCTGAATCGCAGGACGTAGATGGGAGAGATGAAGACGAAGGCCGATGGAGGTTCTCCAAGGTTCTGCCCTCCAACCTGAAGCCCATGAGCCTCCTGAACCCCAGTGACTGTGAGTGTGTGGACGGGGAGGTGCGCTCCAGAGAGAAGCCGGTCAGGAGGATGTCCTCGTTCAGCCGGATGAAGCCCAAGCTGCAGAGGCTGCGTCTCAGGACCTCTCAGATCGTCCACAGCACCTCGTTCAGAGACTCGGACCAGCTGGAGGAGGGGGGCAGAGGCTCCTTCAGGGCCCGGCCCAAGACTCACTTCTTTGGGTGAGATCAGCTCTTAAAGGTGGAGGCAGAGATTCTGGAGGACGCTTGGAAAATCAGTGAATATCACCATCATCATGATTCGCTGATACCTGTCCGTACTGTGTGTGTGCTGAAAAAAGCTGGTGTTAATACACAGCCAAGGCTCTGTGAAGGTGATTTTAACTACTGTACAAGCGCTCTCCAGAATCACTGAATGCAGGTGAAGGGATGTGGACAGTCATCACAGAAATGTGGACACTTTTTTACTTTTTACAATTCTTGCATTCCGTCCGAAGATTGCACCAAAAGGACAAAAAAAGAGGTTCTATTTGACCCAATTTTGGTCTTCCAATAGAGGAAATAGTCTTTGAATAAATGATCACATAAATCCATATGTGGATGTAGAACCTGTTCCTGGAGTTGTTACAGATGCGCAACTATTTTAACATTGCTCTTGTTACCAAGCAAACATTTGCCACCATTATATGAATTGTGTTTTATTGGGTCAAAGGATATAATATTTGCTATTTGCCTCAGGGTCAACAATGAGTTACACATCATCTAGATTAGAATCATTGATACATACCAAAAGTCTTAAATCTCAGCTCGTAGTGATAGTGAATTTTTTTAATTCGAAGTGAAGCCGCAAACCATCCTCATTTAAAAGATAAGGCTGCACTTAGTTGTATCAAATCGTATGTGGGTTTAGTGTGTTGAAGGCTGTGATACACACAATGTACATTATACATTCATGATTACACACTAGTACTTTTTATATGCTCCATGAATTACCACAAATGCACATCGGGTTACAACATGTAAAATTAGATTAGGGTGAAAACATACTGTAAGTAAGTAAGTCAATTGTACACAGAGCATATTGAAATTTGCCTTTTCACATCTCCCCTCTCAAGTTTTCCACTTCGGAGGGGGTCCTCACACAGGGTCAGGCAGAGTACAGCGCCCCTGGAGCAGTTTGGGGTTAAGTGTCTTGCTCAAGGACACGATGGTGGTGCACCTTAGCTGTAATAGCAGCCACCACTAGTTTTATTACTAACACCCTCCTGTCCGGTGCAGGGGGTCCAACCAGAGACCTCATGGTTACTGGGAGGAACCAGAGACCTCATGGTTACTGGGAGGAACCAGAGACCTCATGGTTATTGGGAGGAAACTCGAGAACTCTAGGCCATCCTACCAATACAAGATTTGTAATGAATACATTCCTTCCAGCTTTTCTTTATCCGCACATTTATAGCAGTAGATCCTGTAATCTGGTCCACTGTAGGCAGATTACTGTGTCACATGGTTATTATTACTGTGTGGGGCCCTGCCAGGGGCATAAGGGAGTTAAAGGTGCACTATTCAGTTTCAGAGGAAGAGAGTTTGTTCACATTCACAGAGCGTGTAGTTGGTTTACAAATCCTTTCTTCTCTACATGTCATTCCTAGTATTTAATAATTCTATCATCATATTTCAAAAACTGCAATTTTGAGGCACCTGGAACCAAACGTAACACTAGAAAATGTTTGTTAACAAAACTGTGGGCCCTGCTGCTGTACAATAGTGAAACAGTAACTTTTCAGGAAGCTTTCTAACTTCAAACAGTGTTCCAGGGATTCAATTTCCCTGTGAGGAAAGTTTGTTTATTCAGTTATTAGAATATACTTTAGAAAATGTTCACTTCTCTGACAAACCCAAAGTTAAATAGTTTTGGTCTTGGCTATTTTTACTTTTCATATTATACTTGACCAGTATTTTACTCTGATGTCACCAACATTCGAGGGTGAAATATGATTACAGACCCGCCCTGGAAACTTTAAACTTGAAAGACATCTGGATATGTGGCTGAATCCAAGAAACTGGATAAATCCTTTAGTTAAAGCACTGCACCGCTCAGAAGTCCACTAATACATTCTACTTAACAGGACAAGAATGTACAAGTTGTATTAAGAAATGTACGGGAACCAGACTGGAAAAAATTATTATAAAACCTGCATAAATATGTCTGTAACAGCAGGGTTATGAATCACATGATGCATGAAGAAATTTATTTAATCCACAACATGCTGTTTCATGTCAGTTCATGTCAGAACTTGACTCGTCAGAAACACAGAACAAATTTCAAAGTTCATTAACTAACATTTTAGAATCTATCCATATTCCATAGTTTCCATATTAAACTAGCCAGTCTCTTTGCTGTGTAACAAAAAACCTCTCAACCTATTTAGGCAAGGCAAGGCAAGGCAAGGCAAGGCAAGTTTATTTATATAGCACAATTCAGACACAAGGCCACTCAAAGTGCTTTACAGGGGCAAGATTAGAATACATAAAACACATTATAAAACATTTAAAAGTGAATAAAATAAGCAAATAAAATGAAAACTCGATTTAAAAACATTTAAAAGTAAATATAAACTACAAGTATTTCCAACAGCAGTTAATTAGTTCAACACTATCTATATGATTAATCAAGTCATCATGTTGAGATACTGTAATATACTGATAATTCATATTTTCATTATTAATTTCTAACTTTTTTTATCAGTTTTTGGTGTAAAAGCTCTGAAAATGCTGCATCTCAAGTTGTTAATGAAAAAAATGCAATTAAGACAAGTTACTTTTTTTAAAATTATTATTATATCTTTCTACAACTATACTACTGTTTTTGTCCTTCCTATACATCTCTGTCTGATTTATCACATAGTTTTGACTAAGATGTTATTTGAGTCAGTGGCACCTTTTAATCTTTTGCACATTTGAACAAAATCAGCTCATACATTTTGATTTGCACATTTACATTATAACCTGTTACATAAGAAAAACCTTTACAGTCAATGGGCCGGGCATAACTAAATGTACTGGGGTTACTTACTTCTTGTACTTGGATTCTGAAAGCCATTTTTATATTGTGTATTAATGAAGTTTTTACTATGATTGAATACATAATAAACATCACTGCTCTTGTGTAAATGGCTTTGTGTCTGATTTGACTTTCGATTTGGTGTAAATTGATACATTTGGATGATTTTTAATGTCATCTCAATATCTTCTTTCCCAAAATACAAAATTATTTGTTTGATGAAACTATTGTCAAATTATAGCGTTAACTCACTTGATTTTCTGGAGCAAACTCTGTCTGTACTGCATCATAAGGTCTTCATTGGCAAACCATGAGGCAAAGCTGACAGCACCAGAAAAAGTATATAAAATGAAATATAACAGTTGGATTCTTTAAAAAATATTCTAATTTATGTTGTTCTCACTCTCAAGATGGCACCACTAGATGGCAGTATAGCAAAGGTATCATCCAGAATTACTTCTCCATCGGGGAAATTAGGAAAACATAATTGCTGAACATTTTTATAGTTTGTTCAATATTATTTAGTTTTATACTTAAACGTTATACAAGGAAAGTCTTCACATGATCAAAAACAACAAGTTTGGGTTGAAAGAAATCTGATAAATATAACCTCAGAAGAATGATGTAATCAGTGTAACTCCAAAGGTCAACAGAAATGTTGCACAACTAGAATAAAGTTATTGGTTGATGCAACAGGCTGTGGCTGGGTAGTTCTTCTTGCACCAAATCCTTAAAAAAAAAGCTTTATTTTTGGAATTTTCTTTTTAAAGAACACAAACACACAACTGAAAAAGCAAACACACAAACAAAAGACAAAAACAAAACAATTAACATGGCGTACTCTACTTAAAAGGTTTCAAAGACATTGTTTAAATTAAAGCTAAATGTTAAGCAAAAAATTTAAAGTCAAAAAGGTGTCATGAAGGTCACTTCAGATCTGCTATATTGAGGAAAGGCTGCCATATCTGTTGAAATGTTTCTACTTTTCCTGAAATCTCATAACAGATTTTCTCCATAGTGCTTGAGAACTCCATGAGCCACATATCGAAGCAAGGGGGCTGCATTAAATCCATTTTAATCTTAAATCTTACTGCTTATTAGCCAGACCACTGTTTCTGGAGAGTTAAGTCCATGTTGTTGTGTTAGTCCAATGCTAACCTGGTAGAACGGCCCATGACCAAAATGTTGAACCTTCAATAAACTATGGTTTTTATAAGCTCAGGAAATAAAAGCTAAATCTTGTCTTGTGCCACAGAGGCTAAGAGTGAAAATATGCCGCTTTACATGTATTTGTTGTTTGTTGTACATTGATAATTGTTTAAATATATGCTCAATTGTACGTTATTTTGTTCCAGTCCATTATGTGTTTAAGATTAGCCAACTCTCTTATGTACAGAGGCCACAATAAGCCATGTGCTCATCGTATTTTAAAATCAAACACAATTTAAATATAGATAAAAAAAATATTTACTCAAATAAATAATGTAAAGAAAATGACAACAAAATAACAAAATGATAATCAGATGGTTCAGATTTTTAAAGGAATTTATTTAATACTGATTCACATATTAGTGCCATAGGTGGGACATCTTTATATTCTGATATAATTAACATGAATATACAGTAACTTATGATCATATGTATAAAGTAATACATAGTATAAAGTAATACATAGTGGAGAAAGGCTTCATTGACAGTGCATAAATGAGGCAATTTACAATCAATACATTGGATATTCAGTAGTTTCCAATTAAAATGTAAACACAAATTGCAGGGTTGACATGGCATAACAATTACAGAATTTAAAAGCTCTTAGAATTATTTAGACCTAATACAGTATTGCACAGTAAATGCGGATTCATAATATCAAGACTGCAAACTTTGAATAAAGTCTTGTAGTACAGCCTACGATTGAAATTAAATTTTGCTCATGTACATGTTTTAAAAACCGAAAATCGACATTTAATTGTCAATAGACAAATCTTTTTTTTAATTTTCCCAGCCAGGGGTGCCATGGTCGGCAACTCTCTTTACAATTACAGGTTCAGCGTCAAACATTTAAATTAAGAATACTATAAGTACTATCCCATCTGACACAGACAATATAACTTACTTTGTTCATTTAAATGACTGGTGAAAAATCAAACTAGCTTTCAAATACTTATCTAACTTTTCACCAACCCACTACTTACGGTAATTCAATTCACAACTCAACTTTTCTACATCCTCCAAGTCCGTTTAAAATCTACAGTAGGTTTAAAGTTCGGAAATTGCGCATGTGTCAATCAACCCTGCCTGCGAATATCTTTTTTTGAAGGTCGGTGAATTCATTTTGCGGTTTCACAATCACAATCCACTAGCACTGGGCTGCAGTGCTGATGTTTAACAATTACATTTGGTACAATCACTCAGGAATGTTTTTTAGCATAGAAATATACACATATATAGACATTTTTTTTTTAAAGCAATAATTTCACAGTATTTTCAAAGGCACTTTAACATAGGCAACATTATGACATTTAGATTAGGTGCTCTGATTGTTTGTGATTATTTAACACAAAAAAGCAGCTATTAAATAATTGTTTAAATAGGCATGACACCCATAATACTTCTTTAAAACATCCAATGCATTAAAAAAATGCATTTGGAAAAAATGTAGAACTCTGCTTGGCTCCTTAGATAATATTGGATAAAAACATTTATATGTATAATATCAGCTAAGGCAGTGTAGCTGAAGATTGATAGAACCATCTACCATCCTAATTGTAACCTTTTGTTTTTATTGCACCGTGTGTCGGAGAGAAACCTAATTTAGATTCCTCCGTATGTCTGGCATTTACTGAAGAAATTGACAATAAAACAGACTTTGACTACAAACAGACTCAATATGCCTCTTGAAGACCCACCAGTTCACTGCTCTTCTTCCAGAGATCGGCTTGTAGGTCAGAGTCATAGGAGAAGTGTGATGATTGTCTCTTCTCCCCGTTGTACAGGTAGCAGGCCCCCACCCCCTCCATAGCAGACGCAGCCGCTGCATAGATCATGATAGACGCGCCCTCCGCTGGTGTCTGGAAAGGAGAAGCAGAAAAAGAAAAGTAAGGCAAGGCAAGGCAAGTTTATTTATATAGCACAATTCAGACACAAGGCCACTCAAAGTGCTTTACAGGGGCAAGATTAGAATACATAAAACACATTATAAAACATTAAAAAGCAAGTACATTTTTTTGTGATTAAAATTCATTTTACATTTCTTTCTTTATTTTTTATTATTTCCTGGACTTTAAAAAAACAAAATTAGGGGGATGTATTGCTGATCTGTATTTTTTTTTGTTAGCCTTCAGTGGAAATTCATTGAATTGTGAAGATTATTATATGGGATAGATACAGAAAATGGACTCAGTGTTAAAAATGGAGTCAACGATTCTTGTGAATGCTTGTTGTCCAAATCACTTTCTCAAAATCAGTGCATATCTCCTCACGATCCGTCAGTACTGTGTTGCACTGAAAAAAACCCAGTGTTAATACACACAGCCTAGGCTTTTTCAGCGAAAAATAAAATAAAATAAAATACATTTAATTTTTAATGAACTTTATATTACTAGAATCTCAAAGTGCTACAGAGAAGTAAAATAAATAAAAATAAAAACACAAATCAATGAGAATAAATTGAATAATAATAATTCACCCTGAACAGGATCTTGGCGAATGGTTTCTTGAGGACCTGTGCGAGGGTCCAGAGGTGATCGTAGAGCGCTGTGTCGACCATGCCTGGGTCCACTGCGTTCACCGTCACATGGAAACGCCCGGCCCACAGCTGCTCCTGTAGGTGGTAGGCGAACAGCACCAGCGCCAGTTTGCTCTGGGAATACGCTCCGTGAGCACTGTACACTTTCCTATGGGGGAAAGGAGGGGAGAGTACAAGTTAACATTGAAGACGCGTATAAATGCCTTTAAATCACTTCTTAAAAGGTGTTTTATTTGTAAAAGCCTTTGGAAATGTTTGAATTAGGAATATATTCACTCTGTATTTATGTTATCTCTGATCGTAGTGAGAACTGTACACTTTTCTAAGGAGGAAGGGAGGGGAGGAGAGAGACACTATTCCGGTCTTACTTCTTATTGAGGTCTTCCAGATCCACCACTCCTGCGTAGTGAGTAGCCGAGGACATGTTGATGATCCTGGAGCATTTGCCTTCACTCCCAGACCTCTTCAGAGTGTCTAGCAGCAGGTTTGTCAACAAGAAGTGACCCAGGTAGTTCAGCGCAAAGTGGAACTCAAAGCCTTCCTCTGTCCGTCTCTCAGGCACTAACATGGTCCCAGCTACATGACAATTCAAGATTTAAGATGGTTTATTTGTCATATGCACAACAATTACAGCAGCAGTCATTGGCAAAAAAAAAATGACAGAAGACAGGGGATGTTTTAGAGACATTAATTTAGCGTTAGTGCTTGATGAAAAGGTGGAGTCAGCTATTCTGGCGAATGCTTGTTGTCAAAATCATGACGTCCACTACCTGTAGGCCTGCGTACTGTGTGTGCATGCGCTGGCATCTAAAAAAATGATTATGGTATGTAAACAAAGGGGGCTATGTAGCAAGCAACACGCCCTTTTACAGAGTTTTTTAGGCTGCGTTTTAACCATGGTATTAACACTGGATTTTTTATTTCAGTGCACACGCAGTACAGACAGGTATCGTGAGAAGATATTTACTGATTTTGGAAAAAAAAATATTTTAACAACAAGCGATCTCCAGAATCACTGACTCCACCTTTACCACCCAGACTTTATAAAAATGTAACATGGCCAATAATACTTAACGTGCATTTCCATAGAGAATCAGAGCAGCCTACCATTGTTAACCAGGACATGGAGCGGGAGACCTCTGCTTTTAAACAGCTGCACAAATTGTCGCACGGATTTCAGTAAGGTTAGGTCCACAAACAGATACTCCGCTGTCAACAGAAAAAAACAAGTAAGCAAAAGATTTTAAAGAGAGTTATCCTGTTGAGAAATACAAAATTATAATAAATAGATTTTTTTTAGTCAGTCTGAGCAGTTTTCAGGCAGAAGTTGCAGGGACATTTAGAAGAAAAAATATTGTATAGTATGTTTATTTATATATAACTCGACGTCATTGAAAATGAGGGTCACCCCTCAATTGGTCTCTCGAGGATAAATAAAAGTTAAATGAAAAAATATGCTATGGTACCTCAATTTCTGATGAGAAATAAGACAAATATTCATAAGATTTTTGAGCCCTCAAATGGATGACAAATTAACAAAAATAATCACAAAAAAAGCTGTGGAAAGTTGTCATATGTAATTATGGATGGTTGTCACCATTAAGGAGATCTTTTATTATTACAAAATTATATGATATTACACAGTTATTTGATTAATTGTATCTATAAAAGGTTAATCTTTAAAGTTACTTAAGGGACAATTTAAGGTTGAAGTGGAATTAATATTAAACAAAGAATATTTGTTCATTAAGTCTGAACTGGACGTGGCCTGTTGGATTAACGCAAACAAACTAGAATGTTCTCTCTAAACCAAAGGCTTATCTCTTAGCAACTGCAGGCCTGTTTTTTATGAGTCACTTGTTTACACTCATTGAAAGCAGTTTGATCCATGGCCTAAGTGATTAGTAGTGTACAAAGAGGTTTTTGTGTGCACATAAGTTTATAAATTAATAATAAATCGAACAGTTTAAAGGCGAGACACTTTCAGTCAAACACGTATAGATTGTTTTCTATTTTGCTTCCATAACATGTCTTCTTTCATACTAGTTTGAATCATAAGGTCCACCATGTACGTTTAGGTGTTTATTTGACTAAACCTTGTCTCTTTTTGCGTCTGTATATTTCTCCTATACAACCATCTTTAACAACGACTTAAACAAACTGCATTTAAATATAGAACACGTTTAATAAGTATTTTATCCGTATCATTTTGAAATCCTGCAGAAATGCTAAATTGAGATGCGACCAAAGGCAAAGAGAGATGCCAGGCCGTCTTTGTATATAAGAATTTGTTTTTATTGACCTGCCTGATTAAATAAAGATAACATATCTATTTATAATATCCTTCATTTCAACAACTTGTTCACATGTAAATACTAGCAGCACCTTATCTTTCTTGTGTGTATATATTCTGGTAAAACTTAATGTATTTTATGTTATTCTATGGTATTTTTTCTATTTTGAGCAAATTATTATTATTTTATCTAAACTTTGGTTCTTATTGCACTATACGTTGTTACTTTTTACTCTTATCTTCTATACTATTTTTTTATTTTTTATTGTTGCATTATTGAGGAGAGCTTGGAACACAAACATTTCATTGCCAGCTATGACTGCTTGCCTGTTATGTTGTGCATTTGACGAATAAACTAACTTGAACTTGATTAATACGGAGTCTGCCACGCCAATATTTCACTTCACTTTCTGTATGAGCAAGTGACAAATAAAGCCTTTGAATCTTGAATCTTGAAATACAAATTAAATAAATAGAAAGAGGTGGTTAGTTACCTTTTCCATTGCTGCATTCTTTATTAATGGTCTTGACGGCCGCGGCGCCTTCTTCTCTCTCATTCCCAGCTGGAGATGGTGGAAATAGCAGAGGCTTGGTAGGCACATGTCCAGTACATACAGTATCCATTTGAACTCAATACTACACTGCCCATACAAGACAGTGTGGTGACTGGACCCTAAGTCAGTTCAAGTTAATGCAAACGTTTTGTTTTTCTAAATTCAAGGTAAGGGTCTTGGTCTGAGTGTCAAGAAACCAGACCAAATATTTTTTCTTCACATGGCCACAATCGAAATAATGTCTTAATTAATTAATAAATAAATAAATTGGTCTGGGTTCTTGACTAGCAAACCAAAATTGTTCTATAGACGCTTACCTTCAATCTAGGAATGAAAACTAAACATTCGAATCAACTTGAAATGAAAACGGCGAAATATAGAAGGCCCCCCCACTAAGACTAGGCATGGACTGATATCTGGTTTCAAGATATACATATTGAAAGCATTTTCTTCATTTATTCACATCAAAAAAAATAAAAAATTACAGGAAATATGGCTGAATGAAAAGGTGGAGTCAGCGATTCTGGAGAAATCCTGTCAAAATCAGTGAATATCTCCGCAAAATCTGCTACCTGTCCATATAGTGTACGTGCTGAAATAAGTGATAATACACAGCTTGGGCTCTTAAACTGGTATGTAAACAAAGGATAGGTAAACAAAGGGGGCCCACCGTAAGCTAGCAACATGCCCGCTTACAGAGCCTAGGCTGGGTATGAACACTGGATTTTTTAAAACGTACACACTGTATGGACACAGGTAGTCATGAGGAGATATTTACTGATTTTGACAAAGTGAACAAGCGTTCTCCAGAATCTCTGACTCCACCTTTAAAACTAGAGTGCAGAAAGGTGTATTAACTTTTATAAAAAAAGAGTAAGCATAAATACTGTAATCTGGCTCAAATGCACATTATGATAGTCAGTTTCATACCTATGATAACATGCATGCCCAGGCTTGCCAGGTGTCTCGCTGTCTCAAAACCCATTCCTCTGGTGCCCCCAGTCACTATGGCAACCCTTCCATTTTGTTTGGGTAGGACTGTGTAGGAGAAGAGAGGGGACCACATCAGAACATTGTACAATACTTTATTTACAGTTAAAAAAAAAGTCTCAATATTAATTAGTTTTATTATTATTTTTTCATTGCCCTGTCACCAAGACGTATTGCTTTAGTTCTGGACCTTGCTTTGATAGGAGATAATCTTGAGACTTTGTTAACAGATAAGAAGCTGCCACACAACATTTGAAGCTATAAAAAAATGGAAGTCAAATTATTCCACGTCAGAGTCCACAACGACACATCGACTGATTAACACCTGTTAGGGCAGGAAGGTTCTTATGTAGTTTTTATATATAGTGGGCGTCCTGGGAAAATGCATTTGTTGGAGGACCAAGAAGAAGTGCTGTAGAATAAATAACAAAATATATCTTAACCTCATCACTTGATATTGTGGAAAGACTTGGGCAGTGGTGGATGATGCCATATTTAGCTACTTGTCATAAAGGCCACTGTAGCATCTGTTAATTAGCAAGGGAGCGCTGCAATCTAGATATGTCCCCACTAAACCGCAGAAATACACCTTAATTAAGTACGGGCACTCAATGTATTGAGGGCCCGTAATTATTACTCTCCACCATACTTACTTCTTACTTCTTACTTCTTACTTTTTATTCTTCCTCAAAAGTTTGAGCTGCTACTCCTCCCACACCGTTGCACGTAGACATGCCAAAATTTCACAGAATGTCCGTCCCTACCCCGAATCGTGTGCTATTATACAGTTTTTTGAATTTCCGCTAGGGGGCGCTGTTATGAAGTCCCGACTGAAAGAACTTTGAGAGGCCACGCCCCGCACACCGTAACTCCGATTGACTTGAAACTTCGCACACAGGTGTATGTTAGGGTGCTCTACAAAAAAGCCTCTGGGACCATAAAAATTCTTCAGGGAATATTTCCCGCTAATTAGCATAAAGTGAAAAACAGCGTGTTATCCACAACTTTCTGCAATTTGACTGTATCAACACCAAATTTCTCGTGAAGCCCCGGGGGACTACAATAAACATACCCGTAAAAGATTAGTAGGACAACTTGAAAAACATGGCCGCCATTGACTAAAACGTTTACGCAGGGGCGGGGCTTAATAACACGTTGGCCATAACTCCTTAACCATAGGTCCTATCATCATGAAACTTACTGGGTATGTGCGGAAGTCATGTGGTAGCATGTCCATAGAAACTTATCGAGATTAACCCATAGGGGGCGCCACAAATGCCCCCTGACTCAGATTGACTTGAAATTTCTTACACATGTACAGCTCATGGTGCTCTACAATATAGCCTCTCGGACAATAGGGGTCAGCCATGATTTTTTTTCCCGCCGCCATTGACCAAAACGTTTACGCAGGGGCGGGGCTTATTAACAAATTGGCCATAACTCCTTAACCATAGGTCCTATCATCATGAAACTTGCTGGGTGTGTGCAGAAGTCATGTGGTAGCATGTCCCTCAGAGCTTATCGAGATTAACCCATAGGGGGCGCCACAAATGTCACCCGACTCCGATTGACTTGAAATTGATTACACATGTACAGCTCATGGTGCTCTACAATATAGCCTCAAGGAATTTTTTTTTAATTTCCGCTAGGGGGCGCTGTTATTAAGCCCCGACTGAAGAAAGTTTTAGAGGCCACGCCCCGCACACCGTAAGTCCGATTGATTTGAAATTTCTCACACAGGTGTATGTTAGGGTGCTCTACAAAAAAGTCTCTTGGACCATAAGAGTCCGCCTGGGAATATTTCCTGCTAATTAGCATAAACTGAAAAACAGGGTTTCATCCACAACTTTTTTAAGTTTTACTCTATCGACACCACATGTCTCACGAAGCCCCGGGGGACTGTGACGCACGTCTCCGAAAAATATTAGTAGGATAGCTTGGAAAACATGGCCGCCAATGACTAAAACGTTTACGCAGGGGCGGGGCTTAATTACAAATTGGCCATAACTCATTGACCATAGGTCCGATCGTCATGACACTTGCAGGATACGTGCAGAAGACATGTGGTAGCATGGCTCTCTAAACTTGTCGAGATGAACCCATAGGGGGCGCCACAAATGCGAAAAACGTCATTCAAAAATGCAATGTTTGCCAGGCCACGCCCCTTTCCCCCTGACTTTCATCGACTTATCATTTGTCAGACATGTACAGCTCATGGTGCTCTACTGTAAAGCCTCTCGGACCACAGGGGTCAGCCGTGATTTTTTTTCTTCCCCGATTTACACGGGCGGCCCGTACTTTCAAAATCTCCGCGGGATTTCTAGTTACACATTGCACCTTTAGGTAAAGAATCAATTAACAAAATAGAATGTGTTGCCCCTGTGAAAGATTAATAATTGCGATTGATTGTACATAAAAATGACAAGTTAGGACAGCAAAGTCAGGCACATTTTGAAAACTCTTTACTTTCAAAAAGTTATTTTACATCATCATTTGAATATGTCCCATCGTTCTGTATAGTATGAGAGTAGATACATTGCAAACAAACAGCCTGATGTTTTCTCTTAAAGTAACAGAAAAGGCCAAAAAGAAAGCACAGAGCGAACATACCAACAAGATTTTTTTGTAGGAGGCATAGATAGGGCAACAACACTTCAGTATTACTTTTTCTATAATCACTACATTTCTTGATTACAAATTAGTTGGATACAATATGAATTTATGATGGCTGGTTATATTTATGTCAATAAGCTACATATTCTGTACATCTTTTTTACAGGAAAAATGACAACTATATGATCAGTCAAATAAATTAGATGATTTTTTTCCCAACATTTGTGCCACAGCTAAATTAATTTAAGAAAAATCTTCTCATCTCACTATCAGAAAGAGGGCAACATTGACCCAATTACTTTAAAATAATTCGCTGGGCATGTCATTTTAGGCTTAAACTCAATTAGAGGCTATTATAAACAGGCCAATAATACTATATAATACATAGTCTGACTCAGAACTTGATTATATATTTAATGCCTCAGCAGATCTGGTGTTTTGCCATCAGATTGCAGGGAATGCAGTCTTCACAATTCCTTGACTATTTGAAGTTTGAAGCACAGAATCATTGCTGTGTCTGACCCAAAGAACAGTTCCCTTCTGATACATTGTCCCCATCATCCTCGCAGGGCTCAGGCTCATAGTAGCTTCTCGAGTTCTCATACAGGAAGACCTGCTGATCTACTAAAGCTGGAGCTATCCGGTTCCTTTTCCCACACAGCACCGTGCCAGAGGAGGTGAACAGCCTGTGGGAAGGTACACTGGTGGCAGGGACACACCAGTACTTCTGGAGCACCTTGGGGAGGGTAGGGAACAAGGCTGCATGACTGGACCACCACAGTAACGGGTCTTCATTCAGGCCGAGGACTCTCTGTGACTTGTAGTTGCTCAACTCCTCCACCACCTGTGCATGCAGCTCCTCCTGGCTCTGGTCGCTGTCAGACTGGCAGAATATGGCCGCCAAAGGGTTGTCATGGGTTACACTGCTGGTTGAAGATTCTGTAAGGGGCGTCGGCTTTTTGCAAGGTGGTTCGTCACTCGCAGACGATGCATCATCTGAGCTCGATCGCTCCTTAAACTGCTTTTCCAGAATAGCTTTCGCCTCTTCTGTGACGCTATTCTCAACTTTAGAGCGTTCCTGAGCGGACAGGAAAGGCAACTTCTTGTATCGAGGATCAAGGAAAGTAGCAATGTTGAGGAAAGTTGAAATTTCTTGTGATACTTGTGAGTTCTGTGAATAGGTGTTTGATAGGACCTTTGAGATGAGCCCTTTGGTCATGCTGATCTCTTTGAGGTCCCCTTCCTTGACTTTGAGAGTAGTGTTCAACAGCATATGAAGCACCGGCCTAACCATGCTAATGGTCGGGTACTTACAAGAAGTTATCATGTTTGCCACAACTTTAAAGGGCTGGAGGACGTCAATCATGCCTGCGCACAAGGCCCAGTCTGGGCCATCGAAACTGAAATGACGGCTGCTGGAACTCTCCAGAAGAGTTGCAGTGACAGCAACTTGTTGCTCTTTCAGTCTTTGTAACATTGCCAATGTGGCCAACCAAGACCTGCCCCTGTCTGTGATGAGAGCACACTGAGGGAGCCTATGCTCCTTCTGCTTTTCCCTCAGAAGATACATCGATGGTTCTCTAAAATGATCAACAAGTTTGCGGCAAGAACCCAAAAAGCTGTCAACTCGTGGCAGCTGGAAGGCTTCCTCCATTGCACGGTTGACAGAGTGTCCAAGACAAGGCATTTCCACCGACAGCTCCAGGAGCGAGCACGCTTTGACGATGTCCACGGAACCGTTTGTTGTGGCACCGCTGACTTTATGAGTTATGCCCCATTCAACAAAGGCTTCATACATTGCCCTGGTGATGTTCTCAGCTGTGTTTTCATCTTGTATTTCAAAGGTTTTAAGACACTTGTTGGTCATAGAGAAGCCGGATGTACTGTTGTAATTAACTGAATGCATAGACAGTGAAATGTATGTTCTATTCTGGGTCTGACTCTGCCACAGGTCTGTAGTTACGCCACAGTTCACAACACCAGCAAGCTCACCAAAGACCATGTCCCGGGTCTGACAATACATCTGAGGAATCATTTTAAGCACCAGGTCACTTTTGCTCGGTAGCGAGAACCCAGGATTAACGGTGGTCATTAACGTCTTGAAAGTGAGTTCTTCAACTATAGACACAGGATACAAGCCCTCACAGATGAAGTTAATGACAGCCGCATTCAGATGATTGTGTCGTTTGTTTTCATAGTCTAAGCTCTGCCTTATGTTTGTGTCAACGGATTGTTGTTGAACATGTACAACAGAAGGCTGAGGCTCAGTCTTGATCCTGGAGAATGCCGTGGTGAAAGCTTCACGTTCGCGCATCTGATCCGTGTTGCTTTTCACAAACTCACCGAACTCTAGCGGGTGGTTCTTTTCGAGGTGGTAGGACAGATTGGAGGTGTTTCCAGAGTAAGCGATTTGACTCAAACACACACGGCAATATATCCGCTTCCAGTGCAATATGCAGCCGTCTTCATCTGTGTCAAAGCCAAAGTATCTCCAGACTCGGCTTTTCGCCCGTGGGTGTGCGACCAGATTGAGGCCAGAGCATGAAGGTCCTGAACCTTTGAACTCCATTGGTTCCTTCAGTAAGCAATCCACTTGGATGCCTTCATTTACTGAGTACCTAACAGGAATAGTGAAATAAACATTTGAGGTTGTTGATAAAAGATAAAAAACATTAAAGTAATTTTGAGGCTACACTCAAATTGGATTGTGAAATATTTCAGCTTGCTGTGGCGCATGCATTTTTTTTGTTTAGGGAGAGAGAGAGAGAGAGAGAGAGAGAGAGAGAGAGATTATGTCAGATTAATACTGGTAATATGTACTTTTCGGGAAACACAGAGTTTCCCAGTCTGCCTGCACAGTAAATCGCACTCTGAAAGTTCCCAGGAAATCGTCAAGGCATTAATAATAACTATAAAAGAATAGCATTGTCTGATGGTTGCCCCAAGGGTTTCACAATGCAGTGGAGCATTATACAAAACATAACCTTTAAAATTTAATTTTGTGACAATAACCAATTTTCTTTCCATAAGAACAACAGAACAGATATGTTCAAAAGTAGAACAAGAAGGCAAAACAACTGTAAAACAAATTCCATGAAAATGTGATTAAAAACAATTTAGTAAATTGTCTTTCTATGAGGTAAATTGTCATCATTCTTCGTGAGATCAACAGATTGTAAAACCTTAAGGCGATTACAGAGACACAATCGCCTCTTTGTTAGTGTAATTAGGTTCTCACTCAACCGTGACATGATTTAACAGAAATGCTCAATTTGGTTAATCAACTTACACTGAACAAACTCAATGTGCAAAATCCTGTAATGTATGTTTGTCTGTGTGTGTGTGTGTGATACAAAAATATCAATTTAGGCTACTATATATTATGTGACAAAGTAGTATGGCTGGCTATTGATAATCGCATGATACAAAAGGACATCCTATAGCATTTTGGGCTCGGCCAGTGGCAACAATTGAAACATTATCATGTATCAAATTGAGCTGAATTACATTGTGGTTATATGATGTTATGTTGTTACTGTAATCGTATAATTGAATGTGAAAGTGAATTATAAGATTACATTATTATATAATAGATGTTCATTAAAATGAAAATTCTGAGCAAGCAGTTAGCTTTGAAATTAGTTTCAAATATTATTTTTACTTGTCACGTATTAATAACTCATGTAAATATAGTGGAACGTGCTTTCATCATTAAAATGATTAGGTTTATGTGTGTGTCTGATGCTTACACTCACTACATTTTGTGAAATAATACATATTGCAAATATTACGTTTTCGTTTTGTGATAGCATTAATATAACCTTAATAGCTTAATAGGGAGGGATGAATAAAATAAATAAAAAATATAAACTACAACATGATATTTAAAAAAATAATCTTTGATTATGAGTAGAATTAAATGGTTCATGGAATAAAGCTTTAAAAAAAGAAAAAAAAATCAGATTTATAAAAAGGTATGCTACTTAAAAGTGTGTTGTTATTGTTTTTAGAATGTCCTGACAAGCAATTTATCCCAGCGCATTTGAATAAAAGACAGCATTGTTCAAGCCTTCAAGATTATCCCAATTAGGCCTTTATCTCTCTTCTACTTAATTCCACACACGTGATCCTTCAATAAGCATTTATTTCAACTACAGTGCAATTTCTCACGTCTGGTTCACACGCTTATTATGATCCAACATGCCACGAAATCGAAACACTAGTCGTCAAACTCTAAACTAGACATGATTTGGACACCCGATATATGCCGAACTGATCAGAAGACGCAGTTATCGATCAAATAGTGATTCGCTTGAAATAACAATATTCATGAGTCGATACATTAGATTATCTTTTCTGTAAACTGTCATATTTTCTTAAGGAGTTCGGCATGGACACTATTGTAAACACAATGAATCATAACATTAATTAACACAGATAAGCAAACAGTATAAGACAATTTGGTGAATAAATAAATAAAAATAAATGAACAAACCTGGAAGCTTAAAAGACTTGTAGAAGGTCTGGTAGAGGAGAACTTTCATTCCTTCTAGATAGAGGCGGAGAAGCGGTATCAACACTGCCTGTAGCCACATCCTTCTGTTTACCGATTCAGACTGAACAGCTTCCGGTGGTGCTTCACTCTACTGAGTCCGACAACGAGCCGGCGTGGGATAAATACATTTTCCTGGGTTCCGCCCATAACAAAATTGCGTCACAGATTACGTTCATAGATATAAAAAAGATCATACGACAACAGCCAGTAGATTCAATTCTTATCAGATGTACAAAAAAGAGATGGCATTTTCTATTTTAATTAGAATTTTTCCACAATTTGCACGACATATTTAATAATTTATCATGTCTAACACCAAACTTTATTTATTACTATTTTGTCTATTCAGCCTCATGTGTTGCCTCTGAAATATTTAATGTTTAGAGGTCCCTAATAGGTGAACAAATACCAATATGCGATATATTCAAAGTAGCTACGAGCAACTTTTTTAATATTTCTGAAACAGTCTCATTTTTCCTCAGATGATCATAAATAACATGTCACAGCAGGCGAGACCTTCAGTGCAAAGAATGTTATTTTTACATAGTTTTTCACAATGCCTTTGTCATGGGTACATTCACTCAGGAACAACAGCTGGCGTTGTAGAAACCCTTCCACTTTTGTCCAAATCAGTACATCAGTGATTCTTGAGAAGTGGGACAAAACAGGGTGCAATGTTGAAAAAATACAAACCCTATGTTTCTGCAAATGAAATTACATGTATGTATCCAACATATACTAAGCTACTGAGTTAAGCTTTGACACAACCTCCCAGCTTTTTTTATTTTTTACGGTCATTGGCCTATCACCACAGTCAGATGTCAACTCCGTCAGATTTCCTGTCTGACGGTGTTGACATATTTAGTGAGAAGATAACAAGTGTCATATATTTGACATAATAATGATCAAATTAAATCTAAGGGGATAATTGTGCTCCAGACATTCTATTCTTAATCCCTAATAACATCTACAATTTTAAATATTTTTAGTTTTAAAACATAACAGCAGTTACAAATGGAAGACGGCCTTTTGTCGCGGTTCTCAAGAATCACTGACATATGAACATATACAATGCTTGCTCACACATTTAGTATGCTTCAAATATTGTCTGTATATTTCACACTTGCCTGATTATCAAACCGGTCAGCCACATGATGCAGAAAGCTAAGGGTTTATGTCTTTGCGTTCAAAACAACTTCAATATGACCTTTAAGATTAAGCCATAACTCCCAAAATGTCATGCCCTGAATAGATAAAAGGCCCCAATATTAGGTCACGCTATCACACACTAACCAAAAAAACCCAGAGTATTTTCAAGCTTGTTAAATAACTGTTTCTATGATTGTGTAACCACTATTCAATCATTTGTCATGGCCTGCTGTCACACCATGCCAATTCATCTATTTTGGGAGGTGATGCATGGAAGGGAAAAATTGAAATCGGTGTTCTACATCTACTTATAATAAGCTTGAAATGATAAATTACCCGTATGGAAATGTGAACTTTAAGGCCATCTGTGTGTATGAAAGAAAGCTTTATTCACGATACATAAAGTTATTAAATGAGGCAAGTTGTTTGCATGAGTTTTGGAAACTCCACACTTGTTAGGAAAGTCCATTTCAGATCTGGGACAGAAATCAATAGAATCTGCACTTGTGCCGATAGATACTGATCCTTGGGCATTTCCGCGGTTTAGGCATTTAGATATTGAATCAAAGGATCACTTCATACTGTAGCCTACCCTCCTTATTGCTGACTGCGTGAATAGGACACGTGTTTGTGCTATGAAAAATGAAAATAAATGAATTTCCACGGTATTTGATTAAAACACAGATACAGTGTCTTGCAAAAGTATTCATACCCCTTGAATCCACATTTTGTCGCATTACAATCACACATATACATTTATTTTATTGGGATTCTATGTGACCAATAAAAAGTGGCGCATAATTGTGAAGTTAGCCCCCCTGAATCAATACTTTGTAGAACCACCTATCGCTGCAATTATAGCTGCCAGTGTATTGAGGTATGTCTCTACCAGCTTTGCATATCTACGGACTTACATTTTTGCCCATTCTTCTTCGCAAAACAGCTCAAGCTTCAGATTCAGCGTCTGTTGAAACAGAAACAAACATGAAATAATAAGAAGCAACTTCGAAAATCAGCCAGTCGAAAATCAAAGCGATGCAGAAAGCTCAGCGCTATAAAGAACATGTCTTTAATTATTACAATGACACAAACACACACACACACACACACACACACACACACACACACACACACACACACAGACACACACACACACACACACACACACACACACACACACACACACACGCACACACATTGTATATATACAGTATATACACACACATATATATATATATATAACACCACCATGCAATTTCGTCTAGCATCATCCTAAGGACAGACTTTACATTGCACTCCTGGAATAAAAAAGGTGTGCCACAAAAGGGACCATAAATAGATGTCAAATGATTTGGATGATTGAATATATGAAATACCAATAAGGTATGTTCTTTGGTGTGTGTAGTCATGAATGTAGATATTTATTGTAATCTAAATCTAAATTTAAATCGTAAATCATGAGGTATCAGTATCAGTAACTTTTTTTTCATTCATCATTTGAATAGATTCAGTGTCCCCACATTGAAACAAAAATCTATCACTTGACTTTAGATATAGTTTGGTAATACCACTTAGAATTGAAAAAGTGAGGTCAACTTTAGCCACCTGCCAAGCTTGTCAGTTACCAGGCCAATGTCCAGTCTGAAAACATGACATGTGTATTAGCTGAGACAGAAATAAACAACTGAAATGATAAATAAATAAAGAATGAAATAAGAAAGAAAAATGTAAACATCAGAATGACCTGTACATTACTGCATTGCCACTTGATGATTAAAGCTAAAGTTTTTTATGGGGGCGCTCCGGTGGCGTAGTGGATAGCGTACCATATTGGCTCCGGCCTTCGTTGCAGTGGTCGCGGGTTCAGGTCCGACGCGTGGACCTTTACTGCAGGTCATCCCCCCTCTCTCTCTCTGTCTCCCCACCTCAACTCTGTATATCAAATAAAGCTTGAAAATGCCAACAAAAAAAGCAACATTTTAATGTATTCATTGTTGTGAAACATTGGAAGGCTCCTCGTCCTGTTAGTGCAAATAGTGAGTGAGCAAATGCTTCAGACTTCAAACAATAGTCTATTCAACATGGTCCATAAACCCCAGTGTGTTTAGCATATACTCAAATAGTGCTAATCCTTATAGTTCATCCTTCTATTTCTCGTTTGAAGTTTGAATAATAGCTTTGTTGAAGGAATACACCTGTTCAAACCATGCTTTTTATAGACATTATTATTATGTATTTTCAACTTTATTTTAGGAGAAATGTAGGTTAACTTTTTTATTTATTTTTTTATTCTTATTTCTATTTAATTATTCCAATTTGTTTGCCTCTTTTCTATACACACTGCATGTTTGTTTGTGATTATGTTTTCAAAAACGAAATAAAAAGTTTTAATTTTAATTTTATACATATTGTACATTTTATGTGCTAGAAAATTGACATTATTGTGCGGCTACAAAGCATTACTTTCATTGCAAACCCATAATCACATACAGAGTCTGACTGTAAAGAGTCAATTTGTTTGCAGGCGATTACAATCTTTTTAACAGTAGGCTCTGTGTAATAAATCAGTCCAGATGTCTTGATAACAGGCTAGTGATCATATTTGACCGTAGGCTGCAATACATTTTATAATCGTTCTATCTGTTCAATAGTTAATGTTTGTTCCGCTGTATTTAAGACTATATATAAGACCATTTATAAGGCCATACCGTATATAATACCATCAGTGTGGAAACTTGATGATCACAGTTGGAACTAATAGTGGAGAGGCGTATATGGGTCATTTTCCGTATTCATTCCAAGTTGATAAAATTGAAGTTAAATTGAAGGGAAGGGTCTATAGAAACAATGTTGGTTCTAGTGTCAAGAAACCAGACCAAATTGTTTTTATTAACCTGAATTCAGACCTTGAAAAATTTATTATTTCGAATGTGGCCATTTTGGAAGATAGGCAATAAAATAAAATAAAATATTTGGTCTAGTTTCTTGACACCAACATTGTTCTATACGTAGACCCTTACCTTCAATTTAGAAGTGAAAACTAAACTTTCGCATCAACTTGAAATGACTGAGGGTCCAGGCACCACACTAATATTTGTGAGCCTCAAAGGGAAGCTCCTTATCCTGTTAGTGGTAAATACAAGTATTGACTGAGGGAAAGGCTTCATTCTAACCTTTAAATGTTCTGTTTGTTTGTGAGTAATATGTCTACTACACTGTCACACCCGAACTGTGCTATAAAAGGCTGCAGTCAGGGCTGTAGCATATTCTGCTGGCTAGAGAGAATAAAAACATTTAAGTCTTAAGCATAAGCATAAGCAAACATGAAGTCTAGTGTCAGCTTGGCTGTCCTCCTCCTACTGGTTACTGTAACAGTGACAACACAAGGTAAGATGTCCATTTTACAAATGTTTTATTTTTACTCTATTAAAGGGTCCGGGGCTTTAAAGGTGCAGTCAGTGATTCTGGAGAACGCTTGTTATCAAATTCACTTTTTGTATAGTGTGTGTACTGAAAAAAAAATCCACAGCATAGGCTCTGTAAACAGGTATGTTGCTAGCTGCGGTGGGCCCCTTTGTGTCTCGGCTGTGTATGAATACCAGATTTTTCTCAGCACACTCACAACACACACAGGTAAGTGTTCTCCAGAATAGCTGATTCCACCTTTAAGGCGAGACACAGGTGATATAGGGTAAATTATTTGATTTATAGATATCATCATGAAACTTTGATTGCTTACATTAAAAACATTAATTTTGTTTTATACTTTTTTCAGAAATGTAAAATTTGAATAAATACGACCAAAATTGGTCTTCATTTCAGAACACCTCCCACTAACTTTGTTAAAGGGACACTGTGTAACATTTTAAGTAAGTTATTAGCTAGAATCAATATCCTCATTCATAAATATGTCCTCATTGGTGTAAAATCACCTCTGCCAATAATCTGAATTATCTTCCTGTGCGGAGAATTCCAAATATTAATATTACATTTTGTACATTGAGCAGGCAAGTGTTATGGAGGAATCCATGTTTTTGGAATGTCATCAGGTGCATTGTTTAGAAT
Organism: Ammodytes marinus; assembly: GCF_949987685.1. NCBI lineage: Eukaryota > Metazoa > Chordata > Actinopteri > Uranoscopiformes > Ammodytidae > Ammodytes > Ammodytes marinus. Next base: position 14,295,953 of record NC_137228.1, read on the forward strand.
TTAGAATTATTCTTGTCCTTGAAGGCCATTGTAGCTTCTGTTATTATTCAAAAGGGTTGGGGTTACCCAGGGAGCGTTGCATTCTAGAACTTTCTAGAACTTTCTTGATGATGTCATATTACACAGTGTCCCTTTTTTAAAGGATATGACGGTATTTATTTTAATTTGTTGCTGCAAATGATTATCTTAAGCTGGTGTTTCTCTCATCTTTTTTCTCAAACAGAGGAACTCAAACTCGAGGAATTCAACAAGATGTTAGGTGAGTTTTCAATCAAAGTAGACTGGGCTTTTTGGAAGGCGGGGCTTAAAGAGACAGACTCTAAAACAGACAGTTTCAGACAGAGGCTGAAAAGAGGAGATTCAGCAATGTCACAGTGAGAAATATAAAATGGTTATTTGGACACTACACCAGGAAAAAAACAATTTCTAGTAGAAACCCAAATAAAAATTTTCGAACCTGAAAATGATCATAAAATGGCAAACATAAGTCATTATTAACATAAATTAGAGACTAGAGGTTATTTTACAAGAGGTGTGATCGTGTGACTAGTACTACTAGTGCGTCTTGCTGTTTTTCTAGCTGCTTTAGTTATCATGTTTATCAAAGCTCTTTCTACTCGTGCATCTCTTTCTATGAGACAGAAACCACTCCTGCACAAGCACAATACATTGCACCTTCTCCTAATCAGTCCGGAGGAGATTTCACACTACCCAAGCGCCTCAGGGGAAGTGAGTTCAACAAATTTCTTGCCAATTCAAATTATTTCCCAATTATTACACTGGTGGTAATTATTTTGTGTACTGTACATACATATTTATATTTATTGAATTTTTTTTAAGGGCGCTTCCATCATGCAACTAAACCAACAGGTAGGTTTTTTTTTAATTTTTATGTGGAAACAGAACACGCTGAAAACCCAACACTCTATCTATCTATCTATCTATCTATCTATCTATCTATCTATCTATCTATCTATCTATCTATCTATCTATCTATCTATCTATCTATCTATCTATCTATCTATCTATCTATCTATCTATCTATCTATCTATCTATCTATCTATCTATCTATCTATCCATCCATCCATCCATCCATCCATCCATCCATCCATCCATCCATCCGTCCATCCATCCATCCATCCATCCATCCATCCATCCATCCGTCCATCCATCCATGTAGAGACTTAGCATGTACTCTATCATCCATAGTTTAGTTAAAATGTTATGAGGAAATAAATGAGTAAAAGTATGTCCCTATTGTAGCATAAACTACTTCATGCTAACTAGATTATTTTTTACGATCAGCTGTAGAATGGAATAGAAAAAATAAAGAGTGTGTGATTTGGAACGCAGGGAAAGACATTCCCAGTGTTGTATATACATGGTGTTGTGTTGCCCTCAAGTGGACAATAAAACAAGTGACTGCCACTTTAAATTCTGCAAATAAGATTGATTGTCGACACACCTATTTCTATGTATTTCTGTCTGATTGGACACACTGTAATACTGACATATTATTTCTGTTGGTCCATAGATCCCACACCTGCCGAAACAAGTGAGTACACAAGATTTCAACTGGCTCATTCCTCCACATACATACAGACAGGGACAAATATAGTGTGGTGCCTGGACCCACACTCATTTCAAGTTGGTGCTAAAGTTTAGTTTTCACTTCTAAATTGAAGGTAAGGGTCCACAGAATAATGTTAGTTTAAGTGTCAAGAAACCAGACCAAATATACCAAACCCATCTTCAAAAATGGCCACAATCGAAATAATGAACTTTTGAAGCTCTAACCACTACACCACAAGCGCGTTTTATTTTAACGTTTTTAATGGTAACTTTCCGAACTTTTCCTCAGACTGCGAGACGGAAATTATTGAGAAACTGAGCCAAATCATTGAGAATCAGAATAAGCAACTGGCGCTCCTGACCAAGCTGACACATTCCACCCAGACACTGGCATCACGACCCAAACGGACGCTGGCAGCAGTGAGACCGAGATGCTAAAAGTATGGATTAAAAAAAAAAAAATTGGGGCACTTTTCATGCTTTATTGACAGTTTTGGAGAGACAGAGATGAAATAGGGCAGAGAGGGGAATGACATGCAGAGAACGACCCGGGCTGGATTCTAACCCGGGTCTGCTGTGAAGAGGACTGAGCCATATGCTATTGTAAAAATGTAAATAATTTGGTTCACATATGTAAAATACAGTAGGTGTTTAAAGCTGGTTAATGTGTATAAGATACTCATGAGCAGATGAATAAGGGGTGTGAGGGAATAAATAAGCTTTGGCCCCCTTCCTGATCCTTTTTCAGACACAGATGATTCATTCAGTTTATCACACTTTATAATTATTGTTGATATGTGTATTTGTGTGATTTGTCATACTTGCTTTAAAAAAAAATGTAAATAAAGACTTGTACTGACTGAACCCTGTTTGTTTTAGGCAAGAAGAGGATAGGCCTGATGAAGACACCTTCATGAATATGCCTCAACGTCAACCATGAATTAATTCTTTCAACATATTACTCTCCAATTAAAACGCACAAGTTCATTCAATTCCCCCAAAAAATTAAAAAAACTAAAAAAAAACTTGGGGCGCCCTTAGCTCAGTTGGTAGGGCGTCCCCCCCATGGGCCTCGGCCAGTAGCGGACCCGGGTTCGATGTCACTCCCCTCTCTGCCCCATTTCAACTCTGTCTCTACTCTAAAGCATAGAAATGCCAAAAAAATATCTAAATATCTAAAAAACAAAAAACAAAAACTTTATTGTCCCTCTAAGTTACGATGCAGAAGTGATGTCTCCATGGTGACTGGTGGAGGAAACTATGGGTACGTTCCAATACCCGTTCAACAGGCCCTCGTTCACTTGCCCTAGGCACTTGCCCTCGGGGGAATCCCCGCTGCCATCTTAAGTGTCGTTCCAATAGTCTGGAAACTGAAGTGAACTTCGTGAGATAGACCCTCGGAGGGCTGAGAGATCAAGTCAACATGGATGGTCACTCCGAGGCGGGTATCACCCACAGTGCATTGCAGTTCGTCTTCTTCTTCTTCTCCTTTTATTTTCCGGTAGACTGTATGCTTTTAGGGACATCGCGGCCACCCGCAGGACAAATATATATATATAAATATATTCCAAAACGCCTCAATTAGGCTATCCTATTTCCATACGAACAATCCAGTGAATGTATTGCAGTTTACACATTGCTGCTATAACACCGATGGCTGCCAATTAGAGGACTATTTAAAACAAATGTTTTTGGTTGAAAGTATAAATAAGAAAATATGTCGGAGCAAACTATTTACATGTGTAAGTAACAATATCTTGATAATCTGAGTTACCGTGTCGAAATTCAATGTTTGTTATGCTATGGAAATGGCTTTCTGCAACATAGGCTACCTTAGCAGAATGTTATAATTCTGTATTATTTGCATTCAGATTTACCTATGTAACTGACGGTCCATTGCGACTACAAGGGCAAGTGGGTTCCATTTAAATCCTCCGCTCCTCCCCCGCCCAGTCTCCCTCCGCTCTCCAAGTTCCCTCCGTGCAACGTATGCTGTTACGTCATGCCAAGGGCTGAGCGTAAATGAACAAGGGGAAGTGCAACTACTATTGGAATGCAGGGTATCCCTGTGTTCCAAATCACATACTATTTATTTTTACTACACTACATACTAAAGTACAGAAGAGTTTTAGGGCCACAGGAGAATATATTGGGAAATCCTAAATCTTTTTCTGGCATACTAAATAGTAAAGGAAGTATGGGGATTGGAACGCAGGGTGTGTTCAATGCAATTTCAATTTAACAATAAATACGATTATGAATGGGAAACGTCTGTGTACATTAATTTGTATGAAGCTTAACAGTTATTATCTGGTAAACCCTTTGATACACACACACATGGGTCACAAATGACCTACATTCATTTTAGTTCAAACATGGCTGTTTCTCTACTATATCTTTGAATTAAATGCATTTGATCATTTAATATTCAATTTTTCCATTAATAATTTTGTTTGTGATCCCCACAAATCATTATTTTCTATTTTACTTTATTACAGTTTTAAACATTTTCCTACATCAAGTGTGTGTCATTTTTTGAACTATTTGTTGTGCCAAATAAGTGCTAACATAATTAGTTCAAAAACCCTATTATTATTTCTGTATTTTTAAATAAACTAGACAACCCATTCTTGTTCATTTACACTGTATTATTGTATTATATTTTCATTTTATTTTATCTATTTATTTTGATTAATTTATTTAATTCAAGTTATCTTTTATTCTCAATTTCTCACTATTATTATAAATAATAATTTTATTTTCACGGTTCCCTATCTATGTTCTATGACTGTCAAAGTCACCTGTTCACATAAAGTACACAGATTGTATGAACAAACAGAACTCGATCAAAATGAATAAAAATAAATAAAAATAGTTAGAGTTTGATCCACATCCACTAGGTGGCGCACAAGTTTCAGTAGAAGCAGTTGGTTCAAGCTCTGCCAACTGGGCAACTCCTACTGACTTCATGTGAAAGTAGGTTTATTGGAATAGTTAAAACCTTTTACGATTCTCAAACCCTTTGCCTATATTCTAATATGGCTTAAACGTTGCATGAGAAAGTCCTTGAGTATATCTCTTAGGATGTATGATTTAAAGTTGTCATTCATCCAAATATCCTTAGTGATAAATAAAGTATCTATCTATCTATCTATCTATCTATCTATCTATCTATCTATCTATCTATCTATCTATCTATCTATCTATCTATCTATCTATCTATCTATCTATCTATCTATCTATCTATCTATCTATCTATCTATCTATCTATCTATCTATCTATCTATCTATCTATCTATCTATCTATCTATCTATCTATCTATCTATCTATCTATCTATCTATCTATCTATCTATCTATCTATCTATCTATCTATTTTATGTTTTTTTCTGACAAGGTATTCGCATGTACAACTTTCGAAAGTGCACCAGTTAGAGTTGTGAATTTAGGGCTACAAAACTACTTACTTAAACCAAACTTCTGCCCATGCTGCAAACACATAAACAGATCAATGAAATCCATCTATTCAAGGGTTAACTTTCTCTGACATTCTTTGAGGCAGTGTTCCGCCCCTGCCTCGCCCAGCCACTTCTACACTGGCAAAGTTGAGTCATAGCTGCTGTAACCAGACACTGTGTCCACAAATACTGGGCCAGAGACAACCCAGCACAGCTTTAAACACAAACCAGCAACTCCACACAACTTACAGCCAACATGAAGTTTGTTCTATGGACTTTCTCACTTCTTTTTCTCCTCACTGGAACTTTAACACAAGATTTAGGTAAGCAAGCGCCTTCTCTATGGGTATATTCTTAGTTATAACTACATAATGTTTATGGTATGCATGTATTTAAGGGGTCTTGCCTTTTATGGTGACGCTGCAAAGACTAAAATAAGGCTTGAAGCGTTATAAATACTTTTGCGTTCTTTATGGCAAGTACATTTCTCACTTAAACCATACATAATGTATTAGGATGACTTCTTGTTACAAATCAGTGGTTTTTGGTAGTAAGTTCATGATGGTAAAGGTTGCTCCGTGTGGTCATGTGTGGGTACAACAACAGCTAAATATTACAGATGTGTTGGGTTGGTTGAAAGATGCACTATGTAACTTTGGGTGTGTCAGAGAAGTGAACATTTTCTCAAGGTAACTGAATAAACAAACTTTCCTCATAGGAAAACTGGATCCCTGTTTGAAGTTAGAAAGCTACCTGAAAAGTAACTGTTTCACTGGTGTTGTTGTTTACAGCAGCAGGGCCCACAGTTTGGTTTACAAACATATTCTAGTCTTACGTTTGGTTCCAGGTGCCTCAAAATAATTTAGTTTTGAGTTATGATGATAGAATTATTCAATATTAAGTATTATATGAAGAGAGAATATGTGTGAAGTGAAGGCTCTGTGAATGTAAACAAATCCCCCTCCTCTGAAACTGCATAGTGCACCTTTAACCCCCATCCCACCAATATATTCTACATAAATGGATCTCACTGATTTCTTTGAATACAAATTGCAGTTCTGACCGGAAGTACAATCCACATTAGATAAGTAAAAATGCTTATTTACCAGCCATTGACTCTGGCATAATTTAGTTTTCCAACATTTCAGTTAATTAACATTAATTAATTGTTTTGAATAAAAAAAAAACTATTTTAACTTTTTGGTTGGGCAACCTTTAAAGTTAGTTGAATGTTTTATCTTCTAAAAGACCATCAGCAATAACCCTAAATGATGGCGGCCATATTTACAGAAGACAAAGGCCTCAACATCTTCTCCATGCACAGTTTCCATTCCACATTTTCCAAAAGGCAAAATCAACCAGATACTTAAAGGCATAGTTCAGTATTTAAGAAGTGGGTTTGTACTGTATGATGCAGAGGGGGAAATATATATTGGAATGATTGAATAAAGAACTGGTGAGATATAACAGAAAGTTTACATCTGGGTTCTTCACTAATCCCCAGAGGGATGAGGGTTATTATGGGAGTATGAAGAATTTAAACTGCTCCCCAGGGTCCTAAAACACACAAAAATACAAAGTACATGTCCACTGCTTTTTGGTATTTTTGGTCAGTTGCTGGTGTAATGTCATGTATAGTTCATATTGCATGAATATTTCATCTTGCTTGGCGATGTGCTAGAACTGTAACCACTTTTTAATGTGTAATGGAGAAAGGTTGTTCCTTAATTTTCCGATGCAAGTTTGAACAATTATATATTTTTTTACAGATGATGAACGTTTGTGTGATTCAGAATGGTCAGAATACTAGAAAATCCTACTTTTTACATTAGTTTTTTTTTTTTACATTTGTACATTTTAAATTATAATTATTTAAATGTTTTACAATTAACAGCCCACAAACCCAAATTCCTCAATTTACTGTTAGATAGGACAAAGAAAACTATCCGGGATTTAAGGCAAATTTAGCTCATTATCAAAGTAACAATATAATAACTATAGAATATAGCTAGGGTCATTGAAAATCATCAAACCGTTTTAGTATGAGATGCTTAAAAATCCCAGCCTATTTTCTTTAAGATAAAGTAGAAATAGCATATAGTAGTGTGATAGTGAGTCAGTGTGTAAAACGATACTGTGTCCTTGTCTGCATCTGCTTCCTGTTTAAACAGAGATGAGGGCTGCCGCAGGAAACCACAGCTATGCAAATGAGAAGTATATGGCACGCGATCTAGAGTAGCTCAGACCATGGACATATAAAGAACTGCTTACACTGACAGACGGATGACACTGAATTTAAATCTGCTTTTGATAGCTTGCTGAGATTCGATATGTAGAGGTCTGACATTTATTAATAACTCTGCTTTTTTTAAAGATAATTTTTTGGGGCATTTTTGCTTTTACTAGACAGTTTGGAGAGACAGAGATGAAATGGGGTATAGAGAGGAATGATATGCAGAGAACGACCAGGGCTGGATTCGAACCCGGGCCTGCTGTGAAGAGGACAGCCTTAATGGGGTGGGGGGCTTTTTAACCACTACACCACGTCTATGTTAATTCAAACACATAGTTATAAATAGTAAAACCAGAAACACTGATCATTTGCTGTAGATTCAACCCAGTCTCACAGGGAAATGTGTAATAGTTTCTCTCTGTGAAAACTTAAAACATGGCGGCCGTTATTCTGTTACAGTTTTAGGATAGATATGCTATAGTAGGTGTAGAGCGCTCTCCTCAAAGCACATGTGCTCCTGTGTTTGGGTGTCACACAGCGGGAGTCAGACAGTGTATTTGGTTGTTGCTATGACAATGAGCAGCTTTGAAGCATGAGTCACCACTGAAACAAGTTGTTTTGCCACATGCCACACAGCAGCGTGCCCCATGAGGCTACAGGGGCCGACAGAACATTGTGAAATACACTTCAAGGCCAAACTAATCACATTCGCACGTCCTGTGACTGTCACACACACACACACTGTAACGCACACACACTGTAACACACACACACACACACACACACACACACCCTAGTTTATCTCACAGTTTAGTACCGTACACACACTCAAGAGAGGATATGGTCTGATACAGTATAATACCTCACACCAGAGAGGAAACAACTGCAGTTACATCCAAACTGAAATCCATCAAATATAGATCTTTTAACCGTCGTTTAAACATATTTTACATACATGGACTACATGGTGTTACTAAAGGTTGCAGGCAAAAAATACTGGAAGAAATCCCCATGTGGTTATGGATATACTAAACTGGATTACAATCATTTATGGGGCAAATGAGCGTAGAGGCTCAGTCCTCTTCACAGCAGACCCGGGTTAGAATCCAGCCCGGGTTGTTCTCTGCATGTCATTCTCCTCTCTGACCCATTTCATCTCTGTCTCTCCAAACTGTCCAATAAAAGCAAAAATGCCCAAAAAAATTATCTTTAAAAACACAGAAAAATCTGGTAATGATGTTGATTAGTAATGGTGTTCTTAATGTCTTCCTCACACAGGATTTGACCTGGGCGATGCTCTCGACGATCTAGGTGAGTGCTTTTCTTGTTAAAAAATGTTTTAAATCCATTTTATTTGAGTTTCCCTACTTCCAGTCTGACATGTTTACACTATATAGTATTCACCGGTTAGTTACTCGACCCAAATGAATGAATATAAACCACCTTTTGGTCAATTCTGGCAAATATTTTATATGAAAAAAAAAAAGTTTTTGTTAGAATGTATTGTCCCTGTCCAATTAACCAGAAATAAAAAAACATTTTGGTTTCAGGAGTCTTTTGGTAAACGTTACTTTGAAGTAGAACACTACTGAAACCGTATATCTCGCCATCAAAACTTGTGCGTGTGTGTCTAGGATATGTACTTCTCTATTCTGAAACCCCACAGACAGTGCAATGTGGTCAGTAATGGATGTAGAATGATGATGATTCATTGATTCGTGTCTCATCTATTCCATCTGATTCTTTTGACTCACTATAGAGTAAACTATTAGTGCCGGGAATACACACTCAGTATAAGAAGTATTGTAGACAAGCTGAAGCCTGAAAATAAACTCACAAGATTTTTTCCGGAGGATATTCTGTAGATGACAAAGCATGACCTAAGTATGAATATTCAATAATGTCTGAACATGTGATGCAATCTGTCTCTAAACTGATTTTTAATCTATTTAAAAAAAAAATGTAGTTAAAAAAATTTAAAATATAAATACAAATTTATCATTTTCCTTCTCTATTTTTATTTATTACATTTTTTGCACAAAAACTTTATCTATATAAAAAAATTTGTAGGAAAATGTAAATGTAAACAATAACAGTACAATGAAAGCCTATTTTTGCTTCTACAATAAAACTATGAAAAAAATAAACAAACAACTGAGTCAATTCTCTATCTTCTGAAGCGATAGTGTGAAATGTTTGAGAAAAAACGCTGGAAAAAGCAACTCAGCTGATATAATTTTTGGTCAAACGATATATCAACCAATCCAAAAGCTTGTTTCAAGGACATGCTGGATAGAAGTGTTGACTCTCTGTCAGATAGTAACACCGTCTCAATTCAATGAGTTCTAATCTCAATTCTATTTGTTCCTAAGCAGCAGATCCTACGCCCGCAAAGCCGAAAGAGCAACCCAAGCCTCCTCCAGCCAAGCCTGGATCCGATGGTAAGTATCCTACAGATCCAAGGTTCAAGATGGTTCATTTGTCATATGCACATTAACAATTCCAGCAGCAAGTCATTGGCAATTCAATTCTGAAGTCCCAGGCTCCTCTCAACAATGTGATATAGAAGAAGAAAATGTAGAATAGAAACAAGTGAAGAGAGCAACACCTGAGACACAAATAAACACAACAGTAGAGCAAGGACACAGTGCAGATAAAACGTGTAGAGATAAGGTGTACCATATTAGTATAAAGTAGAATGCAAAATGGAGCCAAATTAAATATACACAAAATAGAATACTTTACATGGAAATACAAATGGTATGTATGCCTTGAGATTTTGGTGTGCCTTCCTTGGCCACAAAAAGTTTGCTAACCACTGCTGTAAGACCCCATGGCCCAATGCTGTCATGCAGAGGGTATCTATGTGTGGCTCCTGTTACAGTTATAGGCGTACACCAGTTCACACGCTAGACCAGAAAGTTATGAGGTCAACGTAACTCTGTGGTCAGAAGAGCATGCAGTCAGTTGAGCTGTCCAACAGTCATGGCCAAAGCTTTCGTTTCAACATTAAAGTAGCTACGAGGAACTTTTAAATATTTATCAGATTTTTCCTCTGGGACAAATGTCATCAGAACAAAATTATGTTATTTTGCAGAAACATAGTCTTCATCCAAATAATTCCTTAAACATCATTCATTTTGATTGTAATACTTCTATATTCACAAACTTGAAGACTGTCATATTAGGGATTTTTTCCCATCACTGAACCTTTACAAATGAATGCACAAAAAAGCCATATCAGTGATGAGGCATGTCTGAAACAGGCACTGGCCTTAGCGTATAGTGTGTTGTAACCACACACAACAGTGAGGTACTTTGCACTTATAATTCCTAATACGTGATATCAAATAAAACTTATATTCAATACGTTTGTGAAAAGTATTTTCCCTCTATGGTGCATGTTTTGGATGAACTACATTACATTACATTTTATTTAGCTGACACATTTATCTAAAGCGACTTCCATTAAGTGCATTCAACCATGAAGGTACAAACTCAGAACAACAAGAATCCCGCAAGTACTATAGCTTCAAATAAACCAAACTACAAAGTGCCACGTGCAAGTGCTACACGGAGATGTAACAAGCGCAATTTTTTATTTATTTTTTTGTCGAAGTGCAGTCTGAAGAGATGTGTTTTAAGGCTGCGGTGGAAGATGTGTAAACTATCAACTGATGTTAATGGGGAGCTCGTTCTTGGAGCCAAGACAGCAAAACTAATGTATTTAAATCTATTCTACCTCTTTTCTCCTCAGGTGGGCTAGACCTTTTGGATGCATTCGGATTCGGTAAGATACACTGACTGTGACTTTGAGTAAAAAATGGCGATTACTTTTGGTTGTTTGGTTGTTAATTTTTTTCAAAACACCTCACCGCTTTCTGCATCTCATCTCTGAACCAGTTTTTCAAAGCATTGATGGACGCAGGTGTGATCTAGAACACAACACACACACACACACACACACACACACACACACACACACACACACACACACACACACACACACACACACACACACACACACACACACACACACACCAAAGCTCAAAAACAACACCATAAATCATAAAAAATACCTGCTGTTCCTAAAACCCTTGCATTACTCTCCCCTCCCTCCCTATGCTCAGTACCAGGTTGACCTGTTTATGGATTACCCAACCCAGTCCCAAATCAAACAGTATATTAAAGGTGCTACAAGGAACTTTCAGTCTGTGTTAATTCTTGCATCCCCTTTGGACAAAAGCGCTAGTGTTTTAACTACGCCAGCTGTTGTTCCTGGGTAAGCGTACCTATGACAAAGGCATTTAGAAAAGCTATATAAAAATAGCATTCTGTGCACTGATGGTCTTGCTTGCTGTTACATGCATGTCATGTATGATCATCAGAGGAAATATTACACTGTTTAAGAAATATTTAAAAGTTCCTTGTAGCTACTTTAATTATTCCGACAAGATGCATGATGTAACCTAACTGACCTGCAGCACTTTTCTACGCCCATGTGATCGGCAAAGACAGGATTTAACGTCTGTGTTTGACTTTACTTCCTGTATCATGTCCATTTAATATACTATATAAGAATTAAGGCCTTAATGAAAAACAACATTTTTTCCCACAGATGACACACCGACTAAGAAACCAGTGCAACCCGTGAAGCCAAAGCCTGTAGATGGTGAGTTTTCACACTTAGCTCTGTAGTGTCTGGCTTTGAAAATAGTTTTTTCATTTAACTGCTGAAGTCAAAGTAAAACTATTTTAACCAATGCCTTAAATTGCACAGAGACACCACTAAATCTTTCAGAAATGCTCCCCAAAATTAACATACGTTACATAAAAAACACATTACGAAGTTTACTTTAAGTATCATTTGCAGCAGAGCCTAAAGTTTGTGTTTGTGTATTACAGATGGCTTCGGGTTCAATTTGGACGATGCTCTTGGCCCTGGTGAGCAGTTTGAAACTCTCTGATACTATTTACAAATGTTTCTTTCAATTATTTGATCTTCCTGCTGTAAAAAAAGCCCGATCCCTGCGTTCCAAATCTCATACTCTTTCTTTTTACTATTCTAGATACTACATCTGATCATAAAAAGTATCTAGTTAGCATGCAGTATGTTACAATTGGGACATACTTTAACTCATTTATTTCATCACAACAACGCACCTTGAACTTGCCTCTTGCTTATATACAGTCATATGAAAAAGTTTGGGAACCCCTCTCAGCCGGCATTATAATTGACTCTGCTTTCACAAAAAAAATATAAAAGTGGTATGTATTTAATTTACCAGGAACAGTTAAGTACTGGGATGTTTTCCAAACAAAGATTTTTTGAAAAGCAGTATTTGGTTGTATGAAATAAAATAAAATGTGAAAAACTGGCTGTGCAAAAATATGGGTACCCTTGTGGTTTTGTTGATTTTAATGCCTGTAACAGCATGTAAAACTGATGACTTTAAACACAAAGTTGGTTGGATTATGTTGTTAAGCCTTGAACCTCATATAATTGTCTGTTTAATCATGAGAAAATGTATTTTAGGTGCCTAAATGCAAGTTGCACTTCTCTTTGACTCTCTGCTGAAGTGAGACAGAATGGGATCATCAAAACAGCTCCCAAAAGATCTGA